>NC_044369.1:34028511-34346636 GCF_007364275.1 Archocentrus centrarchus | reverse complement strand
AAGAAGAGTTTTTACCCACAAGCCATCCGTCTGCTCAACTCTGAGCCCTAACTGGACCATTATTGCACAATGTAAATATTATAATTTAAAAAGTGTGTATAGTGTATAGTATATAGAGTATAGTGTATAGTGTGAATTACTACTTTTTTTTTAATTTTTATTCTTCTTATTTATATGTGTGTGTATATATGGTTGCAGGTACAAAATACATTTCACTGTGCATTGTACTGTGTATAACTGTGCATGTGACAAAACACTATCTTATCTTATCTTATCTTATCTAAAAAGGCTTAAAAGATGATAATGTAAATTTGATTATATATATCTCAAAAATATGTTGGTTACAACTGTTGGGAGGGGTAGACCACTGGTGAGTACTGGTGACCACTGGTGAGTACTTGATTTGCATTTGTATGACTCACAGAAACCTCCTTTACATATGAGAGCCTGCCCTAGACCTGAGGAGAGGGGGGAGCTGAGGGAGCACTGACACAGAGAGTCCACGGCAGTTTCCCTACAGTTTACTGTTCTGGCCAAAGCCTCCTGCTGAGAGCCCTAAAGCTCAAGGTGCGCAGCAATATTACATACAAGAAACTGTCGAAAACCCACTTTTCATGCAGTGTTAGCTGCTTCGTGTAGGTGGAGCACAGCCTGTAAGTTCATGAAAGTGTTTATTTCTCATGTAGAAGCATATCTATGAAGGTAAAGCTAATTTTGTTCTTGGAAGAAGTAGGTCATGATATTTTCGGAGCAATGGAAATGCTCTTTATATGCATCTTATCTGTTAGCATATTTAGCATTTAAACTAGTGGCAACAAACTAGTGGCATTAGCTTCATATGTTGATTCAGCATCCTGATGTGCTGTATTTTTTCCTTTGCAGTTTTACTCCAACCAATGGAGTGTTGAATAAAGCTCAGTAATGACAACTACTCATGCTTCATCATTGGGAAGAATTATCTATCTGTCTAGCAACCAGAGCGAGGGCAGAATAGTAAAAGGGGTGTTCCAGAAGGAACTGACAGGTAAACAGGCTGTTTATGAAGGAAGACACCTGAAACACTTTAATTAAAAAAGTAAGACATTTTATATATTAAAGAATCAGAAAAATCCCACATGCATATGCAGTGACCTGGAGGAGACAGCAGGCCTGTGTGTGCTCTCTCTCTCTCTAAGCCCGTGTGCCTGTCTAACCATCTTTATCCTGCCTCTTATCTAAACGTGAACAATCTCTGGGCGCTACGAGTTGACCTTCGTCATTCAGTCTTGTTCAAGCTGGTTTTTCATGGCCCAGATTCCTCAGCTGTGGAGTCATAAGCACATCATCTTCCTGATGTTTTAATTTGTCATAGAGAAATCTTGTCCAGATTAATGACAGAACATGGTGACGTTGGTGATGTTCTAATTGTACGTTCTTGTGGCCGAGCCTCAAGATAAGATGCACTGAAGTCAGTCAGCACTTTCTGATCTGTTGCTCTCACTCTGTCTAATGTATTATTTAATTGTTTATTATTTGGTTGATCTACCTTTTATTAATTAATTTACTGGAGTTTACCTTTAAACATTTGTCCTTTATTCATTGAGTAAAAAATAATTCCTAACAGAAGAAAGTACAAGGCTGCACTGTTTGCTACGCAGAAGATTGATAGTTCAAGGGGATATAGCAGAGAGGCTTCTCCACAAGCAATGGTGGACACCTCAGGGGTTACAACAATGAAACAGCCATCTGAGGAGGACAAGCTGGACATCCGGTCAGTCTGCTTGGGGTCAGTCAGATCATCTAGCTCGAGAATTGCAATGGCAGCAGTCGAAGCACATGCAAAGGCTGAAGCTGCACGCGTTCAACCAAGGCTTCCTCCTCACGTAACAAACACAGTTACAGGCCCAGCACAACCAGGTGAACATGAGCAGCATACTTCAGTACTCATCTGCCTCCCTTCATGCCCACACAGGCATACAACTATGAGAATGTGAGTACAAGACAGGTTCAACTAAAAGGCTCCCTTGCTCCATACAGTCCCTCACGCCAGCCGAATCTGTATGACACTTTACACGGAGACTGTGACATTGTTAACCTGGCTAGATATTTAGCAAAAAAGGGATTTAGTCACAGATGGCCTGACAAGGTTTACAGACAAGGCACAGGACTACTGGGCTTGGAAAGCTTCTTTCAACAACACAATAGAGGGGTTAGGTCTGAAGCCTAGTGAAGAATTAGATCTGCTCACCAGGTGGCTAGGAGACGAGTCCTCTACACATGCTAAACGTATCCACTCAGTGCACTTCAATAATCCAACGGAAGGTTTATGCAGGGTTTGGGCTCGATTAGAGGAATGCTACAGTACCCCAGAGGTGATAGAAAGGTCTCTTCTAGAAAGATTAGAACGCTTTCCCAGAGTTACAAATAGGGAACCACAAAAGTTTAGAGAGCTTGGCGACTTGCTGTTGGAGATTGATGTAGCAGTTAAGGATGGCATTTTGCCTGGCTTAGCATACTTAACCTGTTAACTGGCAGCGGCCCACTCGCGGGCCGTTTGTAGTGCTTTCCGAATTTAAAGCCTCATAGCATCACAGTAACGTTGCAGTCCGCCCTTACGATGCTTTTATATGACAGACTAGACCCTCAGAATTGGATTGACACCTCATTTGGCCAATCATGTTATGAAATGGATTTTCCAGAGCCAATAATAAGCAGACAGCGTCATGTGACTTCTCTGGACATGCCCCAAATGTTCTCCAATCGTTCTGATTGGTCAACTCTGACCCAAAATCCAAAACCACAGATGTATAGCCAATAAAATTCCTTTGTTTTCACATGAATGCACAAACTCCCTGCGTAGTCAGTGCATCCTCTGTGCGTGAAACTGAGCAGGAAGTAAGAGTCTGTGCACTGTCGTGCGTAAACAGTGTTTACAATACTTTTTCTCACCAACGGATTGTCAGAATGCATCAAAAACAGGCTATATTGGGGTGCCTGGGTGGCTCAGTGGTGAAGCTGGCGACTACATACATATACCGCGTTGCTGTGCGGGCGGCGCAGGCTTGAGTCCTGGCCCGTCGCCAATCTGCTCGCGTGTCCTCCCCTGTATCCTTCCCCCATTTCCCGTCTCTCTCCACCACCGATAAAAGCCGCTGTGGCCAAAAAAAAAAAAAAAAAAAAAAAAAACAGACTATATTTATTCAAAGAAGTGACTAAATAACTCACGAGAGTGGATTATTATTTATTAGAGGATTTCATCACTGATTCGACCGGTTGTGTCGCAGCAAAATCCCACGAACAAGCAGCTGTTACTCAGAAGGCGATTCATGGTACGTGTAACTTTTTATTCTCAGCTTGTCCTCATATTATATGCTGTTTAGATGTAAATATGTATGTAATGGTGAGCTTGACATGCACCATTACACAGAAAATATCACCGTACGCTGGTGTTACGCCACTTATAGTGTGTGTGTGTGTGTGTGTGTGCACGCGTGCGCTTTACATATGGAACTTTACAAGAGCAGTGTTGGGGTGCAGGGAAGGTTGTTGTAGGTCTCGATAAGGCTTTCACGGAGGTCTTTATTACGCTTATTACGGCAGGATGAGGAGGACAATGGCTCAGAGCTTTTTTTGACCAGTAAGTGTCTCAAGTTTTACAAAAAGCTTTATGCTTTGTGGTTGGCTTTGAGCTATTTTGTGTTTGTGGGGGTGTGGGTGTGGGTGGGGGTGGGGTTGGGGGTAATTGTTTGGGAGGCGTTGGTAAGTTGTGCATCCGAGAAGGACTATTGGGAGGATTGGGGGTTTTTATTTTATGTGAATATGTAGTGTTTGCATTTACTGTAACTTTTGATCAATATACAAATTATTTATTTTGGGTGTGTGAAGGAATCACTGAAAATAGACCGGAGTTTTTGTGAATGAAGGCCTAACATTTTCTTTCTTTTACAAATTAGGGCAACCTCTGATTTATATCTATATAATTATAATTAATTTATACAGTAAATTTGTGTATTGCAGACTATTCCTCTGGGTATTATCTTTCATTACAGCCTTGATGGATGACTGTATGTTGAAGCATTGAGGAGTTACAGCCATTTGAAGTTTGTTTTAGGGATGGCATAATACCACTTTTTTATGACCGATACCGATATTTTACATTTGGATATCGTAGATACCGATACAAATCCAATCTTTTTTGTGTTATTATTTTTAAAATTTGTTTTTAAATGCCTGGATCAATTTTACATAAGTCAACAGTCTCTCACACAACAAAATTGAAATGTTTTAGTTGTCCCACATACAAGACCAGGAGGCAGAGTTTTTCAGGCAGTGGCACCAAAGCATGTCAGCGATGATCACTCAGTGTCAAAGGGAACCCATCGCAGCGATGGAGAACTTTATAGAATCTGAGGAGGGTTTTTTCTAACTCCTGATCCTCCACTCCATTCAAGTAGGTGGTGGTAATGCAGCTCTAAGCCGCTTTAGTCAACCGCAGACCCACAAGAAGAAGACGATGACCGAAAACTGTAATGCAGCTAATGTGTGTCGGATCGGATTGCATTTTTTATTTGTTTCCGATATCCGATCCAGTAATTAAGGCCAGGATCAGAACGATACTGAATATTGGTTCAGCGCATCCCTAGTTTGTATATCAGGCATTGTCCCATTGGTGCCACTTGGAGTCTCCAAATGGCACCAGTTGGACAATGCCTGGACATCAACACACAAAAACTTGTCCAAAACATTAAGTTTTTGTGCTATTTTTGATAAAATTTGAAATACAAGTAGACAAGACTTCATTCTACAGTTTGATTTCATTTTCCAGTCCATACCTTCAACACTCAGTGTGTAGTTACATAAAAATAAACATGAAAAATCTAGGCAAGGCAAAAATTGTCTAACTCTTCTGTGTTCCAAACTTAATAGCTACATACTAATTACAGTTAAAGGATTTTTGACTGCAAAAATTAAAAATATAGCTTGTCATCTTCACAAAGAGACCAAGCTTTTGCATGTACTGCAATAGTTCAAGACCAGCAGCTGATTTAATTTGGGTATGCTTTTCCAGGCATTTTTGGTGATTTTGGTGCAGCTAGTTAACAGGTCAAAGAAGCCTAATCTTGATACCAGCTGTATTGCAATTATCGACCTATTTCTAAACTGCCATTTGTTAGTAGATTGTTTGAGAAAATTATACATAGTCAATGATGTTTTAATGGCTTCTGATGCAGGGAATTGTTCTGTCATTGTTTTACTTCATCTCAGTGCAACCTTTGATACCATTAATCATAACGTTTTACTTAACAAGCTTAAGGTTTTGGCTGGTATCTCTGGCTCAGCACCGGTCTGTTTTTCTTCTTATCGAATAGGACGTTCTCTGTTAGGACCAGTAAATTCAGTTCCAACAGTACCTCCTTAAATTGTGGGATTCCACAGGGTTCAGTCCTGGGTCCATTATTATTTTCTTTTTACATGCTCCCTTTAGCAAGCATCAATCTTTTGAGGTAATTTCTTACCATTTATATCCTGATGATATTCAGCTACATATGTCTTTTAAACCCCAACAGCTGGATAGGTTGTCCACCCTAGTCCAGTGTTTAACCCGGATCAGTGAGTGGCTCTCCAGTAATTACCTTGTTTTAAACACGGTTTTTGTTATTTACCATATACAGTGCTTAATAAATAAACTTTACTTAATTACTTACTTACCTCCTCCTGTCACTCATGACCAAGACCCCAAGATAGTTAAACTCCTCCACCTGTGACAGTACTCGTCCTTGAGTGGGAACTCCACTCTTTTTTTGGCTGAGGACCATGGCCTCAGACTTAGGGATGTGAGCCATTCCACTCTGAGCTGGCGGCCACCACCTAATGAAGCCCACAGGACCCCATCATCTACAAAAAGCAGAGATGAGACTCTGAGGCCACCAAGGTGGAATTCCATTTTATTCAGTTTTATGTATAAATCACAACAGTCAGTCACCTCAAAGCACATTATATTGGAAGGTCAAGATCCTACAGGAAGCCTTCTGCCACTTGGCTCCACCTAGAAATTCTGTCCATAAAAATTATGAGCAGAATCCATGACAAAGGGCAGCCCTGGCAGAGTCCAACACTCACAGGAAACAAGTCCAACTTATTGCCATCAATACAGACCAAGCTCTCGCTGCAGTTGTACTGGGACTGAATGGCCCGCAACAATGGGCCAGACAGCCCATACTGCTGTAGCACCCCCCACAGTATACCCCAAGGGACACAGTTGAATGCCCCCTCGAAGTCCACAAAACAAAAGTGACAATTCACAGATCTAGTTGAGTTTTGAAAATTCAAATGAGTCTTATTCTTTGGACGTTTTTATTCCTTTTCACATGAAGCAATCTTAGAAAAAGTTATCTGAATTTCACTGACAAACTCAAACTGCAGTTTGGATCCATGTTGGATAGAAAATCATTGTGTTTCTTCCTCCAGGCTGGACCATGGTGGAGAGAAGAGGATAAAACCTGGTCTGAGGAAGTGTAAGTTTGACAAAACAGAAATTTGTCAGTCTTTACAGTGGTGATATTTGTTTTATTTATCTATTACATTACTGACACGAGATGCCTGAAAATTATAAATAAACTTAACACTAAGTAAACAAATAATAAAGCCATCAGGTGTGTGAGATAATAAACTGCAGCTGTGCTGTGTCTGTCTTCTACATCAGATTTCTGTCAGCTTGAAGTGGACACAAACACAGTGCACAGAAACCTCAAACTGTCTGACAGCAAGAAAACGATGACAGTAGTGGATGGCGAGCACCCGGATCATCCGCACAGATTTGAATACTGCTGGCAGCTGCTGTGTAAAAATCAGCTGACTGGTCGTTGCTACTGGGAGGTCGAGTGGGGAGGAGGGATTTATTTATCTCTGAGTTACAGCACAATCACAAGGAAAGGATATATTGATGACTGTAGGTTTGGATGGAATGATAAATCTTGGAGTTTATTCTGCTCTGATAATGGGTACCATGTTTGGCACAATAATACAAGAACATCCATCTCCTCCTCCTCTGTCTCTAACAGAGTAGCAGTGTATGTGGACTGTCCTGCTGGCACTCTGTCCTTCTACAGAGTCTCCTCTGACACTCTGATCCACCTCCACACCTTCAGCACCACATTCACTGAACCTCTGTATGCTGGGTTTGGATTCTGGCTAAGACTAGGGTCAGTGGAGTCCTCATTGTCTCTGTGTTCTGTGTAATACAGAGTGCAGCACCTACAGTGATGTGGTTTACTGTTGATTGTGGATGAAGAACTGATTTCTGCTAATAATATATTTATAATACTTGTGGAAAACTGGTGACAATGCAGAAAATGTGTATTGCTCAGATTTACCTTTTAAGGGTTTTAAAGAACCTCTTGCCCTTAAGTTTTTTTTATAGCCCATGTATTTGATCTGTATTATTTTTTCCCTTTATCTGTGTGATCTAGGTTTCCACATTGTTTCCCATGGGAGTACTGCACTGTTGATTCGCTCTTGATTAACCAACACACAATCCAGTTCCAACACTGTACTTTAGGTTGTTTATTTGCATGTTTTAACCATCCACACTGCAGTCAAGCCCGAGCACATGCAAGCTACTTCTTGGCACTCCATACAAGGCAAGGCAATTGACATGCACATAAAAAGCGTGAAGAAAGTGCTTCAGAAGCACTACTCACCGATACTCCATGCCGCCACACCGGTGACCAGGTGATTATATTTCCTACCCATTCATTAAACACCTCCCACGTGACGTACTTGCCTATCGTAATCCCAGGCGTAAACGTGCAACACCCTGTGACCAGCGTAACACCACTAAGCTGTATATGGCTCGTATACAAAGCTTCTGTTCTGCAAAGGCAGGCAGGGCCCACAGAGAGGCTTCTGGGAATATTTCTTTGAACTCGAGGCTTTGGAGGTTGTTTAATTATTCACATTTTATTTATTGCATTTTAACAAATTAGTTTTGATTTGTAATTATTTTTTCAAAGCCAGAAAGGAACTTCACTTACGAGGAGAAATTTTTTATTCCTGTATATCTTAAACATATTTTACTTGGAGAAAAAAGGAATTTGCTTTAACTGTTTTATAACATTTGTTGCAGTGTGATGACTTTGTACAGTTTGTTTATTTAAGAAAAAATCCAGAAAAGGAGTGCAATGAAGGGATCATTTTTATTTAATTTTTGTATAATTTCTGAACACAATGTTTTAATTTGTTGTTGAGTGATCATTTTGTGTATGATACCAAATTTTGCAGTATCACACACCACTAATGTCTGGACATTGTATCAGCAGAAGAATATACTTTCCACTTACTGTAATTTCTCCTTTTATTTATATACAACCTAAATGTTGCAGAAAGGATGTATGAAAATTTCTAAATCTTTATACCCCGTAAATTGTTACCAAAAATATTGTTAAAAATCAATTATTCAATTTCCCTCCCAACTGCAAAATGGGAGCAAGATCTTTCCATCAACCCAGATGAAAACTTCTGGACACAGATTCAATTCAATTCACTTTTATTTATATAGCACCAAATCACAACAAACAGTCGCCTCAAGGCGCTTTGTATTGTGGGTAAAGACCCTACAATAATACAGAGAAAACCCAACAGTCAAAACGACCCCCTATGAGCAGCACTTGGTGACAGTGGGAAGGAAAAACTCCCTTTAACAGGAAGAAACCTCCATCAGAACCAGGCTCAGGGAGGGGGGGTTATCTGCTGAGAGGGGAGAGACAGAGATTAATAATAACTAATGATGGAGCTGGTTCCACAGAAGAGGGGCCTGAAAGCTGAAGGCTCTGCCTCCCATTCTACTCTTAAGTATCCTAGGAACCACAAGTAAGCCAGCAGTCTGAGAGAGAAGTGCTCTGTTGGGGTGATATGGGACTATGAGGTCTTTGAGATAAGATGGGGCCTGATTATTCAAGACCTTGTATGTGAGGAGAAGGATTTTAAATCCTATTCTACAGTGGTTTGCAAAAGTATTCACACCCCTTGAACTTTTCCATATTTTGTCACATTACAACCACAAACAAGGGGTATGAATACTTTTGTAAGCCACTGTAACAATGGACAAAATGCTTTGAATGGTAATAGAACAAAGACACATTGAAACTTTAATTGCTGGTGGTACAATGAAATATCTGCTTTCCCAAATGGGTGAATTATATTTATTGTCTGCCATGAGATGGCTTTTATTTCAAATTTTCACTAGTCAGCCCCAGAAACATGAACCTCAGTGGCTGCCACTATTACGATCTGAAGTTGAATATGCTGTGCGTAATAATAAAAACATCTGGAAGATTGATCCTTCAACATAAAATCCTCTTCACTTTGCTTCAGTCCAAATACTTCCATGAAATCTGGAGCTGATCACACCCATTCAGGACAATTCACACAAACTGTATTAAGTTGGGCAGTGAATGAAAAGTAGAGGAAGTCACACATAGGAATGGAAGAGAACATCCAATACTTTTCAAATAACAGACACCATGTGCAAAAATGCTTCTTTGCTGGTGATGGATCAGATTGGCGCTGGTCTGAATATTGAACCTCTGGAGAGCCGCTTCCTCTGAGTCCTGCATGTCTGACTGTTGAACTATCAGGCTAATTGCAATTTAAGTGTGTGTTACTTTAGTGGTTTACACATTTGCCTCACAAGCAAAAGGCCCCTTTTTTTTGATCCCAGGAGGATGTAAATTGTTTTGGTGTTGTGTCAGGAAGGGTTTCTATTGTAAAAAAAAAAAAAAAAGCCAAATCAGACATGCAGTGCTATCCACTGTGGTGACCCCTTGTGACAAGGGAGCAGCCAAAAGTAGCTTTGACCTAGATCAGGGCTCTTCAACTCCAGGCCTCGAGGGCCGGTGTCCTGCAGGTTTTAGATGTGTCTCTGCTTCAACACACCTGAGTCAAATATAGGAGTCATTAGCAGGACTCTGGAGAACTTGACTGCATACTGAGGAGGTCATTCAGCCATTTGATTCAGGTGTGTTGGATCAGGGACACATCTAAAACCTGCAGGACACCGGACCTCGAGGCCTGGAGTTGAAGAGCCCTGACCTAGATGTATTTCTATATTGTTGGAAATCAGCTTTGATTTTTGCTATATCAATTCATTAATAAAGCTGTTACTTCACAGACCCTAGTTAACATAGAATCCATTCATTTAAATTGTACAAAATCCAAATGCCGCCAACTCTTCCATTCCCAAAGAATATGTGGCTGAAGGTCTCTTCCATCCATGTTCATACACTTATCCCTGTCAAGGTTGTGGCAGGGCAGGAGCCTATCCCAACAGTCATAGGGCGAGAGGCAGGGTACAACCTGTACAGGTCACCAGTTTGTCACAGGGTTAGCACGGAGACAATCATTCTTACTCATGGGCAATTTAGCACCACCAATTTACCTAACCCCAGTAACTGCATGTCTTTGGACTGTGGCAGACATGGGGAGAACATGCAAACTCCACACATAAAGGCACCGGCCAGATGGTGAATTCAAAGCCAGGACCTCCCTGCTGTGAAGCAGCAGTGCTAACCACCACACCACTGTGCTGCTCAAGGTTTGTCTTATGGAATCCTAATTTGTAATCTTAAGTAATAATTGGAAAAATTACTGAGTATCAGCATGAAAAACCACTTCAAGTTCTCAATTATCTTTTTAAAAAGTTTATTTGCAATGATAAAAGTTAATACACAATTCACATCAGACTTCACACAACTACAAACAAACAAAACACAAGGTTACAATACCACCTTCCTTTGAGAAATAAAGGAAACAGAGTGATGAGTTTATGGGCTTTGTTGCTAGTTTGATGTCATACTGAACACAACAGGATATTCATTTTGTGAATGATACCCCCCTATTATTGTTGCAAAGACCTGGCTACACAACAAAAAAAGGTGCTGTACAATTAAAGCATTTAACATCAGATTCCAGAAGAATTCCTGTCAGTACCAACACAGAGGACAATGATTTTTTCATAAAACAAAATGCATTTAAACAAGTATAAATACATGTCAGACATTTGTAACAATCAAACCACTTAAAAAGAACGCATCTTTTCAGTGAACAGCATAAACCAATGTGGTATCTACACGTGTGGATCTTTGGTTCCACAGATTTTTGACAATGTTCCCAGGAAACAGTACACAAATACAGTTTGCAGATATGGAGATCCAAATTTGTTTGTAACATGAAAAAAAAACTACCAGCAAAATATCATGCAAAGAGCTGTTCGCTGGCTGAAGGAGGCGGCACTTCGGACACGGCAAAGTGATGGTGAAACTGACCGGCAGGCTCCCACGTGTCATCCCAGATTTTGCCACTGGAAAATATAAATTTTGGAACAAAAGAACACCAAGAAGTTTAAAATCAAGTTGGGAGTTACTTTATGCACATAGAGGCTTTGCTTAAACCAAGTAGTGGGACATAATAAAAACAGATTTACTTAAGTACTGCACTAAGAATCATGATTTAAAATTTTATAGATCTTTCCCACTTCTACTCCACTACACCTCAGACTGAAATGGTGCACTCATTAGTTCTTGTATGACAGCTTTAGCTTTTCACTTTAACTTTTCTTCAGGTCCTTTCTGTGAAGTTAAAACAAAGTTTCTCCAAATGGGATTTTCTGAAGTGTTCTGCTGTATGCTGTGAAATTCTGCTTCCTCAGTGATTTTCTGTTAAAGGCATCAAAGAGACAGAAACAGGATATTTTTCTGAGCTTTTTAGAGATGCACTGTTCTCACACTATAATAATGCTGCAAACACAATGTAAACCAGGGAAAACTTTCAGTGTGAGATTCGTGCTTCTTTTATAAAGAACTTGAGTACTTCTACTTCTTAACCACTTCAGGTGTGTTCACACAGAAATCTTTGTCAGACATGAACATCTGCTCTCATGCTCACAGCACGATCCTGCTGGAACGATTCCCAACACTATTCCATCCAAGTGAGACACAGCAGGTATTTCCCCACAGTTCCAAGAAAACCTCTCAGCTACCAACGTCATACTAAAAGTGTATCAACTACATTACTTGTTGTGTAATACACTTATGATTCCACAATGACAGGAGGAAATTTTCACAAAATACACATTTTCACAAAAATTTAGATGGGAGGAAAAATAAAGCCAATTTAATCTTTTAATTACTGCCTATGAAAAGCCTGTAAATCCAAATAGTGAATGCAATAGGGAATTTTTTTAACTCACTTTATTAAGCTTCAGACATGAATATGCATATTGCAAGTATATCAAGTATAAACAGAACATTTAAATACAGAACCTCTCCTGGTGGGAAAATCTAAAACAGCTGAAGAAAAAAGGAAAGAAAAAGAAACTGACACAAATTCTTCAAATATACAATTAAATTAGTCCTCTTTTTTTTCTAAATATATCCTAATTGGTAGCCACCTCCAAACAAAATGTCTTTCCTCAATCTCAATTGTGCAGTCAGTTCTTCCATAACATAGATGTCTTTTACCCTTTTGATCCATTGGGCTATTGTCGGTGGTGTCGTTTGTTTCCAGATTATGGTTATCATTTTCCTAGCAGCCAAAAGCAGAACGTTGAGCATGCTGAGTTTATCTGCAGAGAGATCTGGCAAGTCCTTGGGTATACATCCCAATATATAATATTCTAAGCATAGGGGCAGTTTCACCCCTAAAATTACATAAATTTCCTCCTTGATATCCGTCCAGTACGCCTGCAGGTACTGACAGTCCCAAAAAATGTGAGCATGATCTCCAGTCTCCCCACATCCTCTCCAGCATAATGGAGAACATGAGGGTATGAGGCCAGCCAGCCCCCTTGGAGTCCTGAAAAACCTAACCTTTACTTTCCAATCAAATTCCTTATACGTATATTGGTACTTTTATGACTAGATATAAAACTACTCTCGCAATCTGTTTCTCCAATTAAAATGTTGGCCTCTAGCTCCCACTTTCCTTTAATAAAGCCAGTGTCTTCATTACACTGCAAAATTTGATATATTTTAGATATGCAGTGTTTTGGAGTTGGTTTTTTTCCATCAAATCAATAAAATATTGTTCAATCTCGGAACAGAGAATTTATCAACTACTTCTTATCAAAAAGAGCAGGGGACCCAATGCACTTTCACTTCTGCTTTCCCCTAGACAGCAGAAAAGAAGGATTTTAGCTTAATCATTATTGAGCATGTAGGTGTCTTTTAAAAGCTCTGAATGGCCAATGGACTGGTTCTTATAGCCTTTTCTATTTTATGTTGAGCACTCAAAGTGCTTTATACAACATGCCTCATTCACACGCATTCATACAAGTACTTCTTTCTAAGCTTAAATGTTTTCTATCTCACATTCACACACATTCATACTCCAACTCCATCTGAGAGAAACTTGGGGTTCAGTATCTTGCCCAAGGATACTTTGGACTGGAGCAGCCAGGAATCAACCTCCAGATTAGTAGGTGGCCTCCTCTACCTCCTGAGCTACAGCCAGTGAATCACTAAATGCATTTTCAGATATGAATTTTGGACAGTGAATGAAGAATCAGGTGATGACACTGTTTGAAGTTGAACTTTTTCATACTACAGTTAGTCCACCGTATTCTGACTACTACAAATACTAACTCACAACAGACACAAATCTGGCTTTTACCAAAACATTATTATGAACTTCTATTCTGAAGTAGACAGTGACTAGGGGTTAGTTGATTTTTGAGCACTTTCTCATGTACATCAACAGCTGAATGTTAATATCACACAGGCATTTCTGTGTGATATTTGGGACATGTAGCTTTGACTCATTAGTGCCTTTTTGTTTATACCTTTTGGGAAGAAAAAATATTGAGATATATATGTATATCGCCATTCAGCTAAAAAATATCGAGATATTACTTTTGGTCCATATCGCCTAGCCCTAATTACAAATCAGGATCATCACAGACTGGGATCATCAGCTGTGGAAAATTATGAAAATCAGCAGACTGTAAGGTATGAATGAGTCTGTGAAGATTCGCTCCACCCAAATCCTCACATTATATTCATGTTCATATATCTCCTTTCACAGTTTACAGCTGTACAGCTGCACAGAGCTACAAATTCTCACCTTAAAACCCTTTCATGCATGAATTATGAGAACCTTAGTCAAGATTTTTTTTTTCTGAATGTTTTTATTTCTCTTTAGGCAAGAAAAAAATGCAATTAAAATTTTGTTTATGAACCAGTTTTTCATGGAGTTACAAATATGCCCACTCAGCTGGACACCATGCATTTGACTTTTTAACCAGAGAAATGTGTATTTAATGCACCAATAACAGAAAATGATATTGCATCCTCAGATCGACTGTCACTACAGCTGATATTCACTAATCCTGATTCTGTTAATTAAATCCAAATAACAAATAAAAATTTAAAAAAGCAACTCCCCGTGACTGGCCAATCGGTAGCAGTGTATGGGACAATCATAAGCATCCACTGTGTTGACTGATATGCAACTATAACAACAAAACACAGGCAGATACAAGAGAACAGCTTTGAACAGCCGTCCACTGTAGTGACCGCTATGCACGAAAGGGTTAAACTTTTCATGACTGTCAAACTGATTTATGTCAAAACTGTGTTTATAGTGTATCTTAATGTGGAGTTTGAGCATCTTTCAGTCTTTCTTTAATCATGAATAATTCATAAATGAACCAGACCAAAATGACAGATGGCATTTTCTTGTTTGAGGTATGAAAACCGGAGGTCTGGTCCACCCAGAGAGCTCTGCAACCATGTGAGAGGGAGTGGATGTGGACTCTGTAACAGAAGTCCTGCTATCATATGAATGGATTTCAACAATTGGAGCATAAACAGTTTAAAAACAGGCCTTTCAGGTAGAAGGTTCAAAGCTGTCTGACCAGTTCACTCAATGCTCCTCATGCAAACTCTTGTACACCTGTGAATCATAACTAAAAAATATTCATATCTTCAGAGGCCACATGAAATCTTTTAAAATGCCACACACTTTCCTACAGTCCAGCCCAGCACACGGTGTGCTGGGAATCACACATTTCCAGGTTTCTCTGGTGGGACCTGCTGAGCTTCCAGAAACTTTCCAGCTTCATGTGTGGAGGAGACATTTGGTGAGAAGCAGCTGCTCGTGCTCCTCGTCAGTCCTGGTGTCTGATCTGAGGTCAGCGTCACATGCTCATAACTGCAGAGTCCAAAACAGCACGAGAGTGACATCAAAAGCAGTCCAACCTAGAAAAACCCCAGCGAGTGTGAGAGAAGACTCACAGCAGATGATGGAGTTCTACAGTCTGTCCACTAGATGGCGCTAACAGACAGTTAAAAAAAATCAGTATGAGAAGATGATGAAGCAGCAGCACCAGCGATACAGTCGATACAATTTAACCTTTAACCTACAATTTAACAGAAGATCAGCTGACTTCCAGGTACAAACCAGATCAGACCACATGACCTCAGAGAAGCCAATCACAGAAACCAATCAGAAAAGCAGACAGAGAATGAGGAGCATGACCCATTTATTCCCTTTGACCAAAAAGATTTTCTTATTCCTGCACATGTCAGTGTCAGCATCAGTGTAAAGGTCTGTATTTCAGTCGGTCCCTGTCCTTTGACTCCAGGGAAAACAGCTGCATCCTGGTTTTTTCACACTTATTAATTAATATCTCAGAGCAGCTTTATTCATTATTTTCATCACTCAGTGAATATTCATATTCTGCTCCTGTCTTCTGATTTTACCTTTTTCTTCTCTATTGTTTTAGGTCATTTTCTTTGTGACTCCTGGGTCTGTCATGGTCTTCTGGTTCTCCTGGGTCTTCCTGCCTGTTGCCCTCCCGTGTGTTTGTGGTCTCACGTCTGGTATTCAGGGGCGGGCCTGGTCCAGCCTCTGCCCTCTGATCATCCTTCTCAGCTGGCAGTAATGAGACAAACTGACATGCTGCAGTTTGTTTTCCAGTTAATGATGCAGCAAAGACAATCAGTCCTGCTGACTCCCTGGTCGCTGTTGTCTTTGTTCTGCTCACCGTTCTGACCTGACCACGTCTCTGTGCCCAGGTTCCCTGGAGAAAGAGTGGAGATATTTTGGAGTGGCTTCACAGATACCTGGGAGCTGATTACAGCACCGCTGGAAGACTGCTGCAAACTGTTTTTCTAAGATCAAGATAGACACTGTTCCCTTTTCCCCGGAGTTCTGCTCATTACAGATCACCTGTCCACTGGTTATGACGATGTCTGAAGAACACTGTATAAATATGTCATAAAGATGAGGAGTGAGGGCCCAAAAACAGAACATGAAGCAGTTTGAGTCAACAAAAATCAATTTATGCTGATAAAAGTCCAGAAGCAGCAGAGTTCAAACAGAGTCCGTGATGAAGTCCAAAATACAAAAATAAGGTCAAAAGAATCAGATGGAACAAGAAGAAGAAGAAGAAGAAGAAGAAACAGCCTTTATTGTCCCACAGAGGGGAAATTTGGGTGTAACAGCAGCCGCAGTTATTATAAATATAAATAAAGATATAATAATTCACACTATTAAGAAAAGAATATATATAAAATCAACAAACAATATTAACCTTTATACTACTAATAATAACACTATATACAATGTACATGATGTGCCTGTGTGTTGAACCTTATTAACAGGCCGGACTATTTACAGTATATTATATATTATCCTACATTGTGTAGGCTATTGTGGTTTTTGTTGGGAGCAGTGATGATTATAAAGTCTTACAGCTGCTGGGAGGAAGGATCTGCGGTAACGCTCCTTTGTGCATTTAGGATGCAGCAGTCTGTCACTGAAGGAGCTCTCCAGCTCAGCAACAGTTTCATGCATGGGATGGGAGACCTTGTCCATCAGTGATGTTATTTTGGTCAGAGTCCTTCTGTCTCCCACCACCTGCACTGAGTCGAGAGGACATCCTAGGACAGAGCTGGCTTTCCTGATGAGCTTGTCTATCCTCTTCCTCTCAGCTGTAGACAAGCTGCTGCTCCAACATACTGCTGCATAGAAGATGGCTGATGCCACCACAGAGTCATAGAAGGTCTTCAGGAGTGTCCCCTGCACTCCAAAAGACCTCAGCCTTCTCAGCAGGTAGAGTCTGCTCTGACCCTTCCTGTAGAGCGCATCAGTGTTATGAGTCCAGTCCAGTTTATTGTTTAGGTGAACACCCAGGTACTTATAAGAGTCCACTATCTCAATGTCCGCTCCCTGGATGTTCACCGGTGTCCGTGTGGTGGGTCTGCGCCTGCGGAAATCCACCACCAACAAACAGAAAAAAGTATGACAGAAGACTGAGAGCGGGTTCCAAAGTCCCTCCTGTCTCCTTTTTCTAACCTAATTTCCTTCACCTCAGTGAAAACGTCATCGAGGTGAAGGAAAGGTGGGTAGGAGAGTTAATAAGGAGTTAGGAAAAGAGCAGCATGATGTCGGCCCTGTTGAAACTACAATGTGGAGGAGATGAAATGTTCATTGTAGGTCACAGCATGTTCTAACCCTGCTTTTCTCTGCAGGTCATTAAAAGGAGAACCGCCACTGGAGGAACATTTAGGGTCAGATTCACTGCAGCAGCTCAGAGATGGTCTAAAGACGTTCCAAAGCTGCTGATTCACTGACAGGCTCAGCGGCAGGTTGGGACAGGAAGCTGTGGACAGGAGGATCTCTGCAGCTGGACTTCTGCCAGATGAGTTTGTGAGAGTTGCTGCTGCTCGGAGAGTTTATTTTTAGGAGGGGGAGGTGTTATCAGGAGTTATCAGGTGTTGTTAGGAGTTATCAGGAGTTATCAGGTGTTGTCAGGTGTTGTCAGGAGTTATCAGGTGTTGTCAGGTGTTGTCAGGAGTTATCAGGAGTTATCAGGTGTTGTTAGGAGTTATCAGGTGTTGTCAGGAGTTATCAGGTGTTATCAGGAGTATCAGGTGTTGTTAGGAGTTATCAGGAGTTATCAGGTGTTGTCAGGAGTTATCAGGAGTTATCAGGTGTTGTCAGGAGTTATCAGGTGTTATCAGGAGTTATCAGGTGTTGTTAGGAGTTATCAGGAGTTATCAGGTGTGTCAGGAGTTATCAGGAGTTATCAGGTGTTGTCAGGAGTTATCAGGTGTTATCAGGAGTTATCAGGTGTTTTCAGGAGTTATCAGGTGTTATCAGGTGTTATCAGGTGTTGTCAGGAGTTATCAGGTGTTGTCAGGTTATCATTGTTGGAGTTTCATGTTATCAGGAGTTATCAGGAGTTATCAGGTGTTATCAGGAGTTATCAGTGTTATCAGGTGTTATCAGGTGTTATCAGGAGTTATCAGGTGTTATCAGGAGTTATCAGGTGTTGTCAGGAGTTATCAGGAGTTTCAGTTGTTATCAGGTGTTATCAGGTGTTTATCAGATGTTGTCAGGAGTTATCAGGTGTTGATAGTTATCAGGTGTTGTCAGGAGTTATCAGGTGTTATCAGGAGTTATCAGGTGTATCAGTGTTTACAGGTGTTGTTCAGGAGTTATCAGGTGTTATCAGAGTTGCAGGTGTTGTCAGGAGTTATCAGGTGTTATCAGGAGTGTATCAGGATTATCAGGTGTTGCAGGAGTTATCAGGTGTTGTCAGGAGTTATCAGGTGTTATCAGAGTTATCAGAGTTATCAGGTGTTTCAGGAGTTATCAGGAGTTACAGTGTTTTCAGGAGTTATACAGGTGTTATCAGTGTTATCAGGTGTTGTCGGAGTTATCAGGTTGTTACAGGAGTTTATCGATGTTGTCAGAGTTATCAGGTGTTATCAGAGTTATCAGGAGTTATCAGGTGTTATCAGGAGTTTATCAAGGTGTTTGCAGGAGTATAACGTCAGTGTTATATCAGGAGTTATCAGGTTGTGTGCAGGTTATCAGGTGTTACAGGAGTATCAGTGTTTATCAGAGGATTATCAGGTGTTGTCAGGAGTTATCAGGTGTTATCAGGAGTTATCAGGTTGTGTCAGGAGTTATCAGGTGTCAGGAGTTATCAAGGTGTATCAGGGTGTTAGCAGGAGTTATCAGGTGTTGTCAGGATTAAGTGTTATCAAGTTATCAGGTGTTGTCAGGAGTTATCAGGTTGTTATCAGGAGTTATCAGGAGGTGTGTTTCAGGAGTTATCAGGAGTTATCAGGTGTTTTCAGGAGTTATCAGGATTATCAGGTGTTATCAGGAGTTCAGGTGTTGTCAGGAGTTATCAGGTGTGTATCAGGAGTTATCAGGAGTTATCAGGTGTTATCAGGAGTTATAGGTGTTGTCAGGAGTTATCAGGTTGTTATCAGGAGTTATCAGTGTTGTCAGGAGTTATCAGTGTTATCAGGAGTGATCCAGGAGTTATCAGGTGTTATCAGGAGTTATCAGGAGTTATCAGGTGTTTTCAGGAGTTATCAGGTGTTATCAGGTGTTATCAGGTGTTGTCAGGAGTTATCAGGTGTTATCAGGAGTTATCAGGTGTTGTCAGGAGTTATCAGGTTTATCAGGAGTTATCAGGAGTTATCAGGTGTTATCAGGAGTTATCAGGTGTTTTCAGGAGTTATCAGGTGTTATGAGGAGGTTATCAGGTGTTGTCAGGAGTTATCAGGTGTTAATCAGAGGTTTATCAGGAGTATCAGGTGTTGTCAGGAGTTATCAGGTGTTATCAGGAGTTATCAGGTGTTGTCAGGAGTTATCAGGTGTTATTCAGGAGTTATCAGAGTTATCAGGTGTTTTCAGGAGTATCAGGTGTTATCAGGTGTTATCAGGTGTTGTCAGGTGTTATCAGGAGTTATCAGGTGTTGTCAGGAGTTATCAGGTGTTATCAGGAGTTATCAGGTGTTATCAGGAGTTATCAGGTTGTTTTCAGGAGTTATCAGGTGTTTATCAGGTGTTGTCAGGAGTTATCAGGTGTTATCAGGAGTTATCAGGTGTTTTCAGGAGTTATCAGGTGTTATCAGGAGTTATCAGGAGTTATCAGGTGTTGTCAGGAGTTATGCTATAGGCCTAGGCTGCTGGGGGGTTCCCATAATGCACTGTTTCTTCTCATTCACCTTATTTACATTGTTTATACTCCACTCTGCATTTAATCATTAATTTTTATTAATCTCTGTCTCTCCCCCATCAGCAGATTCAATTCAATTCAATTTTATTTATATAGCGCCAAATCACAACAAACTGTCGCCTCAAGGCGCTTTGTATTGTGGTAAAGACCCTACAATAATACAGAGAAAACCCAACAGTCAAAACGACCCCCTATGAGCAGCACTTGGTGACAGTGGAAAGGAAAAACTCCCTTTTAACAGGAAGAAACCTCCAGCAGAACCAGGCTCAGGGAGGGGGGGTCATCTGCCGCGACCGGTTGGGCTGAGGGGAGAGAAAGACATGCTGTGGAAGAGAGCCAGAGATTAATATCAATTAATGATTAAATGCAGAGTGGAGTATAAACAAAGTAAATAAGGTGAATGAGAAACAGTGCATTATGTGAACCCCCCAGCAGCCTAGGCCTATAGCAGCATAACTAAGGGATGGTTCAGGGTCACCTGATCCAGCCCTAACTATAAGCTTTATCATAAAGGAAAGTTTTAAGCCTAATCTTAAAAATAGAGAGGGTGTCTGTCTCCCGAATCCAAGCTGGGAGCTGGTTCCACAGAAGAGGCGCCTGAAAGCTGAAGGCTCTGCCTCCCATTCTACTCTTAAGTATCCTAGGAACCACAAGTAAGCCAGCAGTCTGAGAGCGAAGTGCTCTGTTGGGGTGATATGGTACTATGAGGTCTTTGAGATAAGATGGTGCCTGATTATTCAAGACCTTGTATGTGAGGAGAAGAATTTTAAATTCTATTCTAGATTTAACAGGGAGCCAATGAAGAGAAGCCAATATGGGAGAAATCTGCTCTCTCTTTCTAGTCCCTGTCAGTACTCTAGCTGCAGCATTTTGGATCAGCTGAAGGCTTTTCAGGGAGCTTTTAGGACAGCCTGATAATAATGAATTACAATAGTCCAGCCTAGAAGTAATAAATGCATGAATGAGCTTTTCAGCATCACTCTGAGAAAGGATGTTTCTAATTTTAGAAATATTGCACAAATGCAAAAAGCGGTCCTACATATTTGTTTAATATGTGCATTGAAGGACATATCCTGGTCAAAAATGACTCCAAGATTTCTCACAGTGTTACTGGAGGCCAAAGTAATGCTATCCAGAGTAAGTATCTGGTTAGACACCATGTTTCTAAGATTTGTGGGGCCGAGAACAAGAATTTCAGTTTTATCTGAATTTAGAAGCAGGAAATTAGAGGTCATCCAGGCCTTAATATCTTTAAGACATTCCTGCAGTTTAACTAATTGATGTGTGTCATCTGGCTTCATTGATAGGTAAAGCTGAGTATCATCTGCATAACAATGAAAATTGATGCAGTGCTTTCTAATAATACTGCCTAAGGGAAGCATGTATAATGTAAATAAAATTGGTCCTAGCACAGAACCCTGTGGAACTCCATAATTAACCTTACTGTCTGAAGAAGACTCCCCATTTACATGAACAAATTGGAGTCTATGAGATAAATATGATTCAAACCACTGCAGTGCAGTACCTTTAATACCTATAGCAAGCTCTAATCTCTGTAATAAAATGCTATGGTCAACAGTATCAAAAGCTGCACTGAGGTCCAACAGGACAAGAACAGAGATGAGTCCACTGTCAGAGGCTGTAAGAAGATCATTGGTAACCTTCACTAATGCTGTTTCTGTACTGTGATGAATTCTGAAACCTGACTGAAACTCTTCAAATAAACCGTTCCTCTGCAGATGATCAGTTAGCTGTTTTACAACTACTCTTTCAAGAATCTTTGAGAGAAAAGGAAGGTTGGAGATTGGCCTATAATTAGCTAAGACAGCTGGGTCAGTGATGGCTTTTTAAGTAGAGGTTTAATTACAGCCACCTTGAAGGTCTGTGGTACATAGCCAACTAATAAAGACTGATTGATCATTTTTAAGATTGAAGCATCAATAATTGGAAAGACTTCTTTTAACAGTCTAGTAGGAATGGGATCTAACAAACATGTTGCTGGTTTGGAGGAAGTAACTATTGAAGTTAACTCTGAAAGATCAACTGGAGCAAAAGAGTCTAAACAAATACCAGCAGTGCTGAAAGCAGCCGAACATGAAGATCAATCTTTGAGATGGTTATGAATAATTTTTTCTCGAATGTCTAAAATTTTATTTGTAAAGAAATCCATGAAGTCACTACTAGTTAACGTGAAAGGAATACTCGGCTCTACAGAGCTCTGACTCTTTGTCAGCCTGGCTACAGTGCTGAAAAGAAACCTGGGGTTGTTCTTATTTTCTTCAATTAATGATGAATAGTAAGATGTCCTAGCTTTACGGAGGGCTTTTTTATAGAGCAACAAACTCTTTTTCCAGGCTAAATGAGCATCTTCTAATTTAGTGAGACGCCATTCCCTCTCCAGCTTTCGGGTTATCTGCTTTAAGCTGTGCGTTTGTGAATTATACCACGGAGTCAGGCACTTCTGATTTGAAGCTTTCCTTTTCAGAGGAGCCACAGTATCCAAAGTTATACGCAGTGAGGATGTAAAACTATTGACGAGATAATCAACCTCACTGGGAGCAGAGTTTAGGTAGCTGCTCTGCACTGTGTTGGCACTGAAGAGCATAACAATGAAGGAATTAGATCCTTAAACTTAGTTACAGCACTTTCAGAAAGACTTCTACTGTAATTAAACTTATTCCCCACTGCTGTGTAATCCATTAAAGTAAATGTAAATGTTACTAAGAAATGATCAGACAGGAGGGGGCTTTCAGGGAATACTGTTAGGTCTTCAGTTTCTATGCCATATGTTAGGACAAGATCCAGAGTATGATTAAAGTGGTGGGTGGGCTCCTTTACATTTTGAGAGAAGCCAATTGAATCTAACAATAGATTAAATGCAGTGTTGAGGCTGTCATTCTCAGCATCTACATGGATGTTGAAATCACCCACTATAATTATTTTATCTGAACTGAGCACTAAATCAGATAAAAAGTCTGAGAAATCAGACAGAAACTCTGAGTAGGGACCAGGTGGACGATAGATAATAACAAATAAAACAGGTTTTTGATTTTCCCAATTAGGATGGACAAGACTAAGAGTCAGGCTTTCAAAAGAATGAAAACTTTGTCTGGGTCTCTGATTAATTAATAAGCTGGAATTGAAGATTGCAGCTAATCCTCCTCCTCGACCTGTGCTTCGAGCATTCTGACAGTTACTGTGACTCGGGGGTGTTGATTCATTTAAACTAACATATTCATCCTGCTGTAACCAGGTTTCTGTAAGGCAGAATAAATCAATACGTTGATCAATTATTAAATCATTTACTAATAGGGACTTGGAAGAGAGAGACCTAATGTTTAACAATCCACATTTAATTGTTTTATTCTTTGGTGCAGTTGATGAAGCTGTATTATTTATTGTTTTTGAATTTTTATGCTTAAATAGTTTTTTGCTGATTTTAGCTTTGGTTTTTGGTGGTCTGGGAGCAGGCACCGACTCTATGGGGATGGGGTTTTGGGGGGATGGCAGGAGGAGAGAAGCTGCAGAGAGGCGTGTAAGACTGCAACTCTGCTTCCTGGTCTCAACCCTGGGTAGTCAGTTTTTAGGAGGGTTAATAAATTTGGCCAGATTTCTAGAAATGAGAGCTGCTCCATCCAAAGTGGGATGGATGCCGTCTCTCCTAACAAGACCAGGTTTTCCCCAGAAACTTTGCCAATTATCTATGAAGCCCACGTCATTTTTTGGACACCACTCAGACAGCCAGCGATTGAAGGAGAACATGCGGCTAAACATGTCGCTCCTGGTCTGATTGGGGAGGGGCCCAGAGAAAACTACAGAGTCCGACATCGTTTTTGCAAAGTTACACACCGAGTCAATATTAATTTTAGTGACCTCCGATTGGCGTAACCGGGTGTCATTACTGCCAACGTGAATAACGATCTTACCAAATCTACGATTAGCCTTAGCCAGCAGTTTCAAATTTCCATGAATGTCGCCTGCTCTGGCCCCTGGAAGACATTTGACTATGGTCGCCGGTGTCTCTAGCTTCACGTTTCTCAAAACAGAGTCACCAATAACCAGAGTTTGTTCCTCGGCGGGTGTGTCGCCGAGTGGAGAAAAACGGTTAGAGACGTGAACAGGTTGGTGGTGTACCCGGGGCTTCTGCTTAGCACTACGCTTCCTCCTCACCGTCACCCAGCTGGCCTGTTTTCCCTGCTGCTCGGGATCTGCTGGGGGGGAGCTAACGGCGGCTAAGCTACCACGGTCTGCACCCGCTACAGGGGCCTGGCTAGATGTAGGATTTTCCAGGGTGCGGAGCCGAGTCTCCAGTTCAGAAAGCCTGGCCTCCAGAGCTACAAACAGACTACATTTATTACAAGTACCGTTACTGCTAAAGGAGGCCGAGGAGTAACTAAACATGTGACACCCAGAGCAGGAAAGTGCAGGAGAGACAGGAGAAGAAGCCATGCTGGTAGTGAGTCGGCTAAGGGCTAAGCTACTAGCTGAGCTAAGCTAGCGAATTTCTAAAAACAAATAAAGTGAGTAATGTGAATACAGGTGATTCAGCAAAGAGTATGCTATTTAAAGTAGGTGAAGATTACACTAAAATATGTTATTATCCAGATAAATCGAGTTATACAGATATAACAGCTAACAGACAGCAAAACACTGTGCTCCGAAACAGGAACAGGAAGTGATACAATACCGCAGTGAGATCCAACACCAAGTGACAGCCGGATGACCCCCCCTTCCTGAGCCTGGTTCTGCTGGAGGTTTCTTCCTGTTAAATGGAGTTTTTCCTTCCCACTGTCACCAAGTGCTGCTCATAGGGGGTCCTTCTGACTGTTGGATTTTCTCTGTATTATTGTAGGGTCTTTACCCACAATATAAAACACCTTGAGGTAACTGTTTGTTGTGATTTGGTGGTTTAGAAATAAAATTGAATTTAATTTAATTATCAGGAGTTACTAGGTGTTATCAGGTGTTATCAGGTGTTATCAGGAGTTATCAGGAGTTATCAGGTGTTATCAGGAGTTATCAGGTGTTATCAGGAGTTATCAGGTGTTGTCAGGTGTTATCAGGAGTTATCAGGAGTTATCAGGAGTTATCAGGTGTTATCAGGAGTTATCAGGTGTTATCAGGAGGAGCCCAGATCCAGAAGTCTTCTCTCAGTCCTCACACTGACTGCTGCTTCCTGCTCCTCAGTAATGCTGATTTTACTGAGGAGCAGTAAACCTGGACCAGTAACAGTGACTGTAAAATGAATGAACCCCTGTTAGTGTGTCCGATTCACGCCTGAAACTGCAGCGTGCTGTTAAAGTGATGCGGCGGTAATGCGGGAACGAGCTGCGCTCTGACCTGACAGGAAGTGATGTCGATGCTCAGTTTGGAATGATGCAGCTCCTGAGCTCAGTCCTCAGGACCCTCTGCAGCTTCTGTCAGCATGCTTCTCCCCATCACACCGATCCTCCTTCGGCCTCCCATCATTGATCCGAACCGCCTCGCTGCTTTCACACACAAACTGAGCTCGCCCTGGATTTCTGTGGCTCACAGGCCTCCATCGCTCTCTCCCTCACCTCCCTCCTCAGGTCTGCTGGTTTCTGAGCTGCTCTCAGCTGGTTATTACTGAAGTGAAGTGGCTGCATCTTTGTAAAGAAATCAGATTGTTAGTGGATCCGTCCTCCTCCTCTCAGTTCAGGATTTCTGACTGCAGTACATTTCCCTCCATCCGTCACGGATCCAGCAGATCGGAAGTGAAAATGAATCCATGACAATCCTGAAGGCTGCAGCACAGCAACATTCCTCCCTGATTATACAGAAGCTGAAACAGTTTGATCTAAATTGATATAAATCTGTGTTCTTCATGCACCAGCAGCTCGACTTGAAGCAGTTTTTATTCCAGGAGCTTATTTATTATACCACATGAAAGGTCATCGCAATGAATTATGGGACGGCATGAAGGATGGTTCCAGTGTCTCCTCTCCTAAAGGAGGCAATAAAGGAAGCACTGAAGCTCCTTTCCTTGGTGGTTGGAGAACTGGAACAGCTGATTATGGAGCTAAGCAGGTACTTCCGGGTCACCTGTAAGGGAGGAGCCTTCCTCAGAAAAACGCACTGTTGGATCGAGACTTCACACACACAGCCTATCGGGGGAGCATAAACAGAAGCACAGGTGAGGACATTCAAGCCCACGAGACAAGAGGAGGAAAGTCAAATTAACACAGACACACACACAGGAGGAAAACTGGGAACACTGAGGGGACAAATAAACTAACACAGCTGGAACTAAAACTAGAAGCAGAAGCAAATACAGATGAAAATCAAACCCAGACTAGAACCAGAGCTCCTGAACAGACCAGTGACCACTAAATCCTGCATGCTGCTCGTTACTCAGTCCAGAATACTGATCCCAGCTCTCATGTGAACCTCAGAGAACACGGGGTCTCTGTTTTCATGATGAATCAGAAACCATCTGCTGGGACTTACACGAATTTTCTCTCTGCTCAGATCGGCTCAATTATTTTCATCGTTATACGATTCTCTGATGGGAAGACCTGCGGCCACACAGCTCAATGATAACCGCACTGCAATAAAGTTAAAATTGTTGAGAAATATAAAGAAGTATTTATCTTAATAATTCAACTACCCTACTACATAATGTTTATTGAATAATGTACTCATTTTTGATAGTGTGTAGCTGATTCAGGAGTTGGGGTTGTTATAGGGAGTTGTCCTTCAGGACTCCACAAATAGCTCTGTATTGGGGATGGACAAGGTTGCCTCAGTCTGCATGATGATCATCTGTTTGTAGTAAACATCTGTATCACCCCACCACTCTATATTGTGTTCAGACCGGGAACCCCAGGATTGACCAAACTAGGTGGGGTGTGGGTTCGATGCAAAGTGGATACCTCGAAGGTTCACTTGTGGCCAATGATGTGATGCTCGACTTACTATTAAGAAACTTAAATCACACACTGTTTACAATAAAACTGACTCAGACGACTCTTTAACTCCAAAACTGAACATTTACTGAACGTGAACTCAAGATAGAAACCACACTTTTAAATGCAAAATGTAAGACACAAATGAAACACTAAAACACTTGTATTCTTATAATACCAGTAAAAACATTGAACTCAACCTTAGCTGTTCCCAATCAGTCCGAATGGATTAGGCTTATAAGGGTTAATTCTGACTACTCAGTCATTCAAATATACACAGTCACTTAACAGTACTCATACATGGGCCCCACACACACGCTCGCATTCACACAAACGCTGGAGGCCTGATTGTTGCGTGCTGCAGCACAGCGGCGAAACTCCTCTTCACTCCCCGATAGCTGCACCAGAAACGTCTGACTTACAGTTCCGCGTTGCGAACCAGCTCATCCTCTCGTCCCCTCCGGACGACAGTCAACCAGTTCTTGTCTGCAGTCTGTTTCCGCTCACCACTTGCCATCGACAGGACAAAGAAGATGGCGCTCGTCACCGCGACGAACTCCTGCTAGCCGTTAGCTGCTAGCCGCCGATGCTGATGCCTCGCTCTGAATCACCGTCGTCTGCGGCTGCACAGCTGTCGGGCAGGTGGTTTCCAAACGCCTCCTACTAACAGTCACTGGGTACTATTTACTAGTCAGTTCTCTTTTTGGGTGGCTGTAGCTCAGTAGGTAGAGCAGGTCACCTACTGATTGGAAGGTCAGTGGTTCAATTCCTGGCTACTGCAGGCTGCGTGCCAATGTATCCTTGGGCAAGATACTTAACCCCAAGTTGCTCTCCGACCGTTCCGTCGGAGTATGAATGTGAGTGAATGTTAGACGATTAAAGCACTTAGCTTAATTAATTAATCATGGAAGTGCTTGTATGAATGCGTGTGCATGGGGTAAATGTGAACGTGTTGTGTAAGCGCTTTGAGTGCTCATATCTGAGTAGAAAAGCGCTATATAAGAACTAGTCCATTTACCATTTTGTTAGTTTATCGTGCGCTAGCGCGCTCCAAGCCAACACTGCTGCGTCCGTTCTCCGTTTCTCTCTCGTTCTCCTCTCCTTCCTCTCTCATCACACCCAGCCAAATACAACAGGTAGACATGCACAGACCACCTTCACTGACCACTCAGAAAATACGAACAAAGAGTGTTAGCTCTGTTACATTCAGCCACTTTTTAGGAAAACATATTATATTTACATAACATTATTCCTCTTCCATTACACAATACACATTATATGCAAAGTACATTACACTCCTATTAACTTTGCTTTTATGTCCAAAGGAATTAAGCTTATTTAATCCCCATTTTTCCATTCGGGCTACACCCTCCCCCTTCTAGAATGTTTTGATGTACCCATCAAACCAACAGCTTAGCTAATTTGAATCTCCATGCACTGTCTAGTGAGATTCAATTTAACGCAAGAAGGGCATAAGGCCATAGGGTGACACCAGAGGGTCTGGCAGGGGTGGCATCGTGAATCTCTGTACGTGCCGCTTCCAACCAGCACTCCCTGGCTCAATACAGTTAAGGGCTGATCAGATGGTCTTCCCAGTTCATCATAACTCAGTCTGACAACTGGCTTCTTGACTGTCTTTTTGCGTTCCGCTGGAGGGTCCCTGTCTTCCAGTAGCACCTCCCTCTCCACTGCTACTGCCTGTAAGTCAGTAACTGTACCTTCCTCAGGATTTTGAAGCAGATTTGGGGAGTCGAGAGCTTCTGGAGTTGAGTCACCCTCCTCCAGTTCAGGGGATGAAACTTCTAGGGGAACTACGCTTGGGGCTTGACCTTGGCCTCGGCCTCGGTCTCTCAACAACAGACCTGGTCATGTCAGAAGTTTCTCACAGTCCATATGTAATGATCGTGATGGGCCTGCATATTCACATTCAGACTCTGATGAGAACATGGCATCTTCCTGGTCTACAGTTTGTTTGGTCGTTGCGAGTCTCCTTTGGGATCTTGTGACCGGTGTCTGAAATGACTCGGGCTCAGTGTCGTTCGGCAGTCTCACTAGATAGCCAATCGGTAGTAAGTGGTTGCGGTGTACTGTCTTTTCTACCCCCAGTCCCCTCTCAGGTTTTACTCTGTAGACTGGTAGGTTGGGGAATTTCTCCACCACGACATATGGTGTAGGTCGCCACTTACTTTTCAACTTGTGTTTGCCGGTAACACCCAAGTTTTTCAGTAGTACTCGGTCTCCTTTTCCCAGAGTCTGCTCTTTCACATGTTTATCATGAGCTTTCTTGTTTCGCTTATAACTCTTGTCAGATGCTTGTGTTGCAAGGTGGTATGCTTGACGCAGATCAGCTTTCAGCTTAGCCACGTACTTGTGATGTGACAAACTCTTTTGATCCTCATACAGTGCACCAAAACAGATGTCCACAGGTAGACGTGCCTCCCTGCCAAACATGAGCAGGTAGGGCGAGTACCCTGTTGCTTCGTTTTGAGTGCAATTGTAAGCATGCACCAAATGACTGAGACTCTGACTCCATTTCTGCTTTTGCTTCGGATCTAGCGTTCCGAGCATAGACAGCAGCGTACGGTTAAATCTCTCTGGTTGTGGATCTCCTTGAGGATGGTAGGGCGTTGTCCTAGACTTCCAAATCCCCAACATTTTGAGAAGATCTTGAATGAGTTTGCTCTCAAAATCCCGACCTTGATCAGAATGTGCACTATGGACTTCCGGCACGGATACAAAGTATTTCTCACAGAGAATCTTGGCAACTGTGGATGCCCGTTGATCTTTGGCCAGAAAAGTTTGGGCATTTCTGGTAAAATGATCGGTTACTACAAGGATGTTGGCATACCCCTGGGAATCTGGTTCCAAGGACAGAAAGTCTATGCATACCAGATCAGGTGGTCCGTTACTGGTAATCTGGTTTAATGGTGCAGCCCTTTGGGGCTGAGCTTTACGCGTGATACATCTACCACAGTTTCTTATGTACTGCTCTACTTCTGCACACATTTTGGGCCAGTAGAATCGATCCCGTATGAGTTTAACAGTCTTGTCCACTCCTAGATGACCGGACTCATCGTGCAGCGACTTCAGAACCATGGCAACAAGCTCCCTTGGTAACACTAGCTGATATACCTCATTACCAGATTGCCTCTGCACCTTTCTATAAAGCAGATCATCCCGGATCACCAACTTATTGGCTTCTCTCTGAAGCAGTACGGCTTCTGAGTTGGCCTCCTTGTCTGGTGAAAACAGGAATTCTCCATTCACAGATTTCTTGACTGGAGCAATCACTGGATCATTATTTTGTGCTTTAATGAGTTCTGCCTTACTTATCTGGGTCAAAGCACTGTGGTCCAATCGAGTGGGAAAACAAAACACTCTGGGAGTGCCTCAGGGGAAACCCCTAATTACTCAGCATATCCCATGTTCCCTCCTGCCGACTTTCTGCAGGAGATTTGCTTGCAGAGGGCTTTGACACTGTCGAGGGGCATTGTTTTCCATTCGGGGCTCTCCGATGGCAGAGGATTGCGCGACAGTAAGTCAGCATCAATATTAGTGCTTCCAGGTCGGTACTGTAAAATGAAATCGTAAGTTGAGAAGGCAGCCGACCAACGATGACCAGTGGCATTGAGCTTGGCTGTGGTCAGAATATACGTGAGGGGATTATTATCGGTCCTCACCGTGAACTGAGCACCATACAAGTATTCGTGAAACTTGTCCACTACTGGCCATTTCAACGCCAGGAATTCAAGTTGGTGCACTGGGTAGTTCTTTTCCGAGGAACTGAGCTTTCGGCTAGCAAACGCCACGGGTTGCAAACTTTCAGGATGTTCTTGATTGAGTACTGTGCCCAAACCGTGAAGGCTGGCATCTATGTGTAACACATAGGGATTGGATGGATCGGCGAATGCCAGAACGGGTGCATTTGTGAGACAGTGTTTAATCTTTTGAAAAGCCTCTGTGCAAGCAGGACCCCACCTATCTCCAAAGGGTTCATTTACACTGTAATAGGTCTTTTCTGGGACTTTGGCAGTTTTCTTCTTTCTCTGAGTGGGTGGGTAACCTTTGCAGAGCTCGGTGAGTGGTCTGACTTGAATAGAGTAGTTTTTTATAAAGCGACGGTAGTACCCACAGAACCCCAAGAATGACTGCAGTGATGGAAGGTCAGTGGGTTGCTTCCAGCGAGTTACTGCTTCCACTTTGCTTGGGTCGGTGGCAATACCACTTTCAGACACTATGTGTCCCACATATGTCACTTGAGGTCTGCAGAACTGACATTTGTCTATTGCCAACTTCAGTCCAGTCTCTTCCAGTCTGTCAAGGACCATGAACAGTCTTTATTCATGTTCTTCCAAGGTTTTTCCAAACACTATTAAATCATCCAAATACACTATGACCTTAAGCATGTGCATGTCCCCATCCACTTTTTCCATTACTCTCTGGAAGGTTGCTGGGGCTCCTGTTATCCCTTGGGGCATCCTTTCGAATTGGTAAAATCCCAAAGGGTATATGAAAGCGTTTTTTCCCTTGTCGTCTTCTGCCATTGGGATTTGATACTACCCGCTGCGCAGATCCAGGACTGAAAACCATCTGCTTCCAGATAAACAGTCCAAGGCCTCGTCAATTCAAGGAACAGTGTACTGATCAGGAATAGTTCTGCAGTTCAGTGTTTGATAGTCCACGCACATCCGCAACTTCCCCGTTTTCTTTCGTGCCAATACGATGGGTGAAGCATAGGAACTCCTTGATTCCTTTATTACTCCTGCAGCCAGTAGTCCTTGAAGGTGACGGCGCAAATCATCCAGATCAGCAGGGGCCACACGGCGAGACCGTTCTCTGAAGGGGGTGTCGTCATTTAGTCGTATATGATGGTGCACTCCTTTAGCCAATCCAACGTCCCAGTTGTCGGTTGAAAACACATTACTTCTCTCTGCAAGTTTCTGTTTCAGCCTCTCTTTCCATTCAGCTGGTACAGGGGAATCCCCAAAGTCGAACAGTGATGGGTCCAGCTGAGCTGAAGCTCTTGTGTGTGTGCCAAGGATGTCAGTCAATATATCCACCACATGCAGGTGTGCAACCACAGTACCCATTGGAATGGCAGTGTCTTTGAGGGACTCATTGCGCATGAGAACCAAGAACTTGTCTTTGTCAAGGGTCTTGGAGAACAACACCGTTGGCTGCACTAACACACTTGGGGGAAGAGCATGTGAAGGTACACGTTCTGTGATCAGGATACTGTCTCGGATCATGTGTGTTTCTTTGACTTTACAGATGGCTATATGGTTTTTCCCAGCCGGAATAACCAGTGGTCCAGGACCAGTCCACTTTACTTCGGCTACCGAAAAGTCATCATCTGTAGGCAACTCGGACTTAATGGTAGGTAAGGGCTGAGACTGCGAAACGTTCACCTTGCTGGTGCGAACAGTTTTTGGGCTCCCCTCTTTCTGAGTTGAAGACAGAGGTCTAATTTTGTGAACATTGGTGCCAACTAGAACAGGTATGGTATCTGAGCAACGAGGATCTGGGCACACTAAAGCAAGAACTGAGACAGCCTCCACCTTCCCTTGGGTCTTTCCAGGCAACTCCAACTCAATTTGGATGTAGCCTTGGTAGGGGTAGCTGGTCTCTGACTCACTTAGGCTCCAAATATCTAAACCAGTGACAGGTTGGAGAGGCACATGAGATAAGTACCTTGAATACCAACTGTCGAAAACTATCGTTACCTGAGACCCGCTGTCTAATAGGGCAGTGCAGGTTATGCCATCCACCTTCACACAGGCAGTGGAGGGTGGCCCTACAAGTCCTTCTGGGACACCAGCTGTGTGGACACTCACAGCGCTCCGGTTGACCCCTACATTTGTGGTAGTTTGTTCTTTTGCAGTACCAGGAGCTTTCTAGCTTGCTTTCAGTTTCCGTTGGGCATGAAGGAGTTTCTGTATCACTTTTGGGTAGTTCTCTTGGAATTTACATTTGGTGGAAATGTGCCCATCTTCGCCACAGCGATAACAGAAAAAGTCACTGGGATCTCTGAGTGCCGTAGCTCTCTGATGCATGAGCACGGGAGAAGTCTGGTTACTGAGTGGTGATACTACGGGCTCTTTGCTGGGTTTAACAGACATAACTGAGATCTGCTTTCTTAGTTTCACCACTTCTTTCTTTAAAGCTTGAATGTTGTTGTTCTCTTCCAAGCTGTTGGGCTCTGCCTCATCCGTGGGTGGAGACTCAAGGGAAAGGACACATGGAGCCCCTGACGCAGCCGTGAGCCCACTGACTTGGGTTTTGAGTTCTTGGAGCTCAGCTCTAAGATCCTGGACATATGCCCCTGTGGGTACAGTAGCACTTTTGACATGCACAGCTTTTGTGGGGTTAAGTCTACGGCGGGAGGCTTCATACTCTTCTTCAATGCGCACCTCATTCAGCATCTGCAAGAAAGTAGGTGGATTATCTCTTCGCTCCCTCAACCGCAAACTTAATAACATCATGTCAGACCTTGTGGCTCCTTTAATGAGTTGATCAAGGCGGGCTTTGTCTATGGAAGTGGGGCAGAGGCCTCCTTTTTTCACTACTTTGTTCAGGGATCTTTCCATCCTTCGCAGAAACTCAGAAAGTTTTTCACCGGGATGCTGGCATAGCATTCTGAATGAGAAGTACAGTTCCTCTCCTGTCTCTGGTGTGTCAAAGGTGTTCTCAATCACATCCACGTACCCTTGGGGTGTGGCCTCTGGGTTATTAAAGCGGACGGCCTGCAATATCTCCAGAGCAGGACCTTTTACACTGTGTTCAGACCGGGAACCCCAGGATTGACCAAACTAGGTGGGGTGTGGGTTCGATGCAAAGTGGATACCTCGAAGGTTCACTTGTGGCCAATGATGTGATGCTCGACTTACTATTAAGAAACTTAAATCACACACTGTTTACAATAAAACTGACTCAGACGACTCTTTAACTCCAAAACTGAACATTTACTGAACGTGAACTCAAGATAGAAAACCACACTTTTAAATGCAAAATGTAAGACACAAATGAAACACTAAAACACTTGTATTCTTATAATACCAGTAGAAATATTGAACTCAACCTTTGCTTTTCCCAATCAGTCCGAATGGATTAGGCTTATAAGGGTTAATTCTGACTACTCAGTCATTCAAATATACACAGTCACTTAACAGTACTCATACATGGGCCCCACACACACGCTCGCATTCACACAAACGTTGCAGGCCTGATTGTTGTGTGCTGCAGCACAGTGGCGAAACTCCTCTTCACTCCCCGATAGCTGCACCAGAAACGTCTGACTTACAGTTCCGCGTTGCGAACCAGCTCATCCTCTCGTCCCCTCCGGACAACAGTCAACCAGTTCTTGTCTGCAGTCTGTTTCCGCTCACCACTCGCCACCGACAGGGCAAAGAAGATGGCGCTCGTCACCGCGACGAGCTCCTGCTAGCCGTTAGCTGCTAGCCGCCGATGCTGATGCCTCGCTCTGAATCACCGTCGTCTGCGGCTGCACAGCTGTCGGGCAGGCGGTTTCCCAACGCCTCCTACTAACAGTCACTGGGTACTATTTACTAGTCAGTTCTCTTCTGTTAGTTTATCGTGTGCTAGCGCGCTCCGAGCCAACACTGCTGCGTCCGTTCTCCGTTTCTCTCTCTTCTCCTCTCCTTCCTCTCTCATCACACCCAGCCAATTACAACAGGTAGACATGCACAGACCACCTTCACTGACCACTCAGAAAATACGAACTAAGAGTGTTAGCTCTGTTACATTCAGCAACTTTGTAAGAAAACATTATATTTACATAACATTATTCCTCTTCCATTACACAATACACATTATATGCAAAGTACATTACACTCCTGTTAATGTTACTTTTAGGTCCAAAGGAATTAAGCTTATTTAATCCCCATTTTTCCATCCGGGCTACACATCTACTATAGGTGGGTACTGGGATCTGCTTTTTTTTTTCTAAACCCCTGGTAGATACGGAGGTTGGGGAGAAAAGAAAAACACGTCCGTCTCTCCTGAGAGCAGGAAGAGAGATTTGGTATCACTTTGATATGTTGTGACACAAGCCTCTCAAAGCATTTTGCAGTCACTGGTGTTAGTGCAATAGGCCTGTAGTTAGACTGCTGGTGAGGGAGTTTTTTGGGATGAGATTATGGTGGCTGTCTTGAGGCAGAGTGGGACTGTGGTGTGTGTCAAGGAAAGGTTGAAGATGGTAAATGAACTAGCTCTTATATAGCGCTTTTCTACTCAGTCAGAGCACTCAAAGCGCTTACACAACATGTTTACATTCACCCATGCACTCCCATTCATACAAGCACTTCCATATGTACTAAGCTAAGTGCTTTTTAATTAACTAACATTCACACACATTCATACTCCGACGGGACGGTCGGAGAGCAACTTGGGGTTAAGTATCTTGCCCAAGGATACATTGGCATGTAGCCTGGAGTAGCCAGGAATCGAACCGCTGACCTTCTGATCAGTAGGTGACCTGCTCTACCTACTGAGCTACAGCCACCCCCAAGATCTTAGTGAATACTGCTGAGAGCTTGTTGGCATGGGCTTTGAGTACCTTTGCAGGTACTCCATCAGGCCCAGCAGCTTTCCTCACACTCACAGTTCTGAACACCCAACTCGCTTGATGTTCCTGGAGGCAGAGTGGGTGAGTGAATGCAGACTGGGTGGGCCTCTACCTCTACCAGTGAGGTATTGGGCAGGCAGTAACAGAGTTGTAATTGGTTATGTTTTAAACCCAGCCACACCTGACATGGATTGTTATCAGAGACGTTGCTCCACTCTGTCTATGCAGGCCTTTTTTTGCAGCTTTAATACATCTCCTCAGGTTGGCTCTGGCTAAGAAGCTCTGTCTCCTGACCTGAAGGCAGAGTTGTAGTCTCTCAGGACTCATTGTACTTCATGTCATCCATGGTTTCCAGTTTGGATAAACACAATGTGTTTATCAATCATTACATTGTCCATACAGAATTATAACAATACCATGTCCAGCTCCTCTCCCCCTCACTCAGGAGCAAGAACCTGAGATACTGAAACTCATTCTCACCTGGAGAGGCTGAAGAGACGGAACTCCAGCAGAGGAAATGCAGCACTTACTGCAAGGTACCAAAATTCAGTTCAGTTTTATTTATATAGCATCAAATCACAGCAACAGTCACCTCTTTAAAGGGTACAGACCTACAATAATACAGAGAAACCAACGATCAGATGACCCTCTATGAGCAGCCACTTGGTGACAGTTTATTTAGATTTATTTGTTTAATACGTGCAGTGGAGTCAGACCACCATCACTGTCCAAGTAGCTCCACCGGCCTCGCTGATCAGCTGTGTTATTGTGTGTCTTCACACTGCAGTTATGTAAGCCGGTGTCAGAGCAGTGGATCTCATCTGAGCCTTTGCTGTCCCACAGTCTGAACGTTCACGCTTCAGCGGCACCGTTCCCCTCCCACAGTCCACGCTCGCTCGGCTTCTCGCTGTAATCGAAGCAGAGATCTCAGCAGAGGCTGAAGCTGCGCCTCAGATGAAGGAAAGTCAGCATCGGTGGGAGAGCTGAGCAGACCTCAGAGTGTTTATTAAAGGGCGTTAACGAGAGTTCATTAACAGACATGTACTCGCAGTACTGGAACACGGCTCGGGGCCGCAGGCCGGACTACAGGAGATACACAGTGAGTACCACACACTTTACTGTCTTCATGTACCGTCTGTCTGCAGGTCTGTCAGCACAAACTCTGAACCCTCACATTAAAGTATAAAATCAGTTCTGGGTTTTATGGTTCACTTTCCTGCAGTTTGTCTGGCTTCACTGTTAAATATATTCAACATTGTGCTCATTTTACAAGTGTGCCAAGCTGGCTTTGATATGCTTTTATTTTGAAGGCACATTGACTTTCCTGTCTCTGTTTGGCTTGATGGAAGCTTCTGTGGCATTGTAGGTGGGCCTGAGGGCCCGCCCACTTCAACACCTGTGACGAGGGTTTGCTTAGATTTTAATTTCAATTCTTAAATTAAATATTTATAGAAACAAAAGATTAAAAGTGTTTTTCTTTTTTAAAAAAAAAAAGCGAGCCGAGCTGTGAGCAGCAGCACAGTTCAGAGGCTGCTCAGCAGAGGACACTGAGCTGCATTCACACTCATGTCTGTGGGTCAGGTATGATGTTTGAGCCAGTGTGAGTGTGGGCCTTCTCCTTCATCACATATTCATACACCTGAGGTCTCAGTGGAAAAACACAGTCACCTGTAATAAGTGCTTGCATTTTTATTCAGGCTTCCACACAGTTTCACTGCATCACTGTGGCTGTGCAGAAGGTGGGAAACAGCTTAGACTGAGGTCATTTAATGCAGCAAACATGCTTTCTGCTGCAAGTAGAGAACAACAGAGAACAGACAAGATGAAAGAACTGAAATTTTCTGCCTGTTTTATTTTCTCCTTGATAGTAGAGGCAGTTTCTATTGAGAATTTAATGAATGCACAGCTCAGTGCACTGCTGCTAAGTCTGTGTAGCTCAGCCCACAGTCTCTGTCTCATCTCTATGACAGCCATTATTCAAATTACTGTATTTTTTTAATGACCCTTTTCAGTGTTTAAATGAATGGATGGCCTACACTGGTCTTCACAATCCACAGCATAAATAAAGATGCTAGATTGGTATTGTTTTAAATGTATACATGCACATATACCTGCAGGTATTAAAGAAGCTGCAGCATTAAAAACATGAGCTTGTGTTAAAATGACTGTAGCCCATCCAGAATCAGTCCTGCTGTTGTGTCTGGATGGAAGTGAGACTTCAGTAAGGAGCAGCTTATGCTGCTGATCTGTTGCTATTATAACATGAAGTATGAAAGGCTTCATCCTGCCGTCATATAAAAAACCAGAAGCCAAACTGAGAACAGACATTAATAAATATTATGAGCATGATGTGCAAAAGAAAAGCTTGAAGCTTCTTCTCATAAAGTTAATAAACCATTTCCTGACAGATAACTGAGCCTGTGACTGAGGGACACATCAGGAGACAGCATGATGCTGATTATTATTAAAGCTGCTTCCCTTCTGTGACGTGTTTGAAAAAAAAGTGTAGTAAAAAACACTACCTGTACTTTGTTGAAAGTCTCAACAGTTTTCTACAGAGTGCTTTTATTATAAAGGCCTGTGGGTTACTTTTATTTTGGGATTTGTTATTGTAGCAATGCTGCAACTGTCCACTACAGCGAGTAGTAGAACTGCTAAGTTGTGCTGCATCACCTCTTCCAGTCCCACTCAGCGTCCTGGTTCACTTTCATTTTCGGTGAATCGTTGAGCAAACATTCTCAAACATTTGCTCTTCACTTTTCTTTACAAATAAAATTTTAGACATTAGAGAAAAAATTATTCATAACCATCTCAAAGATTATTCTTCATGTTCGGCTGCTTTCAGCACTGCTGGTATTTGTTTAGACTCTTTTGCTCCAGTTGATCTTTCAGAGTTAACTTCAATAGTTACTTCCTCCAAACCAGCAACATGTTTGTTAGATCCCATTCCTACTAGACTGTTCAAAGAAGTCTTTCCAATTAGTGATGCTTCAATCTTAAAAATGATCAATCAGTCTTTATTGGTTGGCTATGTACCACAGACCTTCAAGGTGGCTGTAATTAAACCTCTGCTTAAAAAGCCATCAGTGACCCAGCTGTCTTAGCTAATTATAGGCCAATCTCCAACCTTCCTTTTCTCTCAAAGATTCTTGAAAGAGTAGTTGTAAAACAGCTAACTGATCATCTGCAGAGGAACGGTTTATTTGAAGAGTTTCAGTCAGGTTTCAGAATTCATCACAGTACAGAAACAGCATTAGTGAAGGTTACCAATGATCTTCTTACAGCCTCTGACAGTGGACTCATCTCTGTTCTTGTCCTGTTGGACCTCAGTGCAGCTTTGATACTGTTGACCAGAACATTTTATTACAGAGATTAGAGCATACTATAGGTATTAAAGGTACTGCACTGCAGTGGTTTGAATCATATTTATCTCATAGACTCCAATTTGTTCATGTAAATGGGGAGTCTTCTTCACACACTAAGGTTAATTATGGAGTTCCACAGGGTTCTGTGCTAGGACCAATTTTATTTACATTATACATGCTTCCCTTAGGCAGTATTATTAGAAAGCACTGCATCAATTTTCATTGTTATGCAGATGATACTCAGCTTTACCTATCAATGAAGCCAGATGACACACATCAATTAGTTAAACTGCAGGAATGTCTTAAAGATATTAAGGCCTGGATGACCTCTAATTTCCTGCTTCTAAATTCAGATAAAACTGAAATTCTTGTACTCGGCCCCACAAATCTTAGAAACATGGTGTCTAACCAGATACTTACTCTGGATGGCATTACTTTGGCCTCCAGTAACACTGTGAGAAATCTTGGAGTCATTTTTGACCAGGATATGTCCTTCAATGCACATATTAAACAAATATGTAGGACCGCTTTTTTGCATTTGTGCAATATTTCTAAAATTAGAAACATCCTTTCTCAGAGTGATGCTGAAAAGCTCATTCATGCATTTATTACTTCTAGGGTGGACTATTGTAATTCATTATTATCAGGCTGTCCTAAAAGCTCCCTGAAAAGCCTTCAGCTGATCCAAAATGCTGCAGCTAGAGTACTGACAGGGACTAGAAAGAGAGAGCAGATTTCTCCCATATTGGCTTCTCTTCATTGGCTCCCTGTTAAATCTAGAATAGAATTTAAAATCCTTCTCCTCACCTACAAGGTCTTGAATAATCAGGCACCATCTTATCTCAAAGACCTCATAGTATCATATCACCCCAACAGAGCATTTCGCTCTCAGACTGCTGGCTTACTTGTGGTTCCTAGGATACTTAAGAGTAGAATGGGAGGCAGAGCCTTCAGCTTTCAGGCCCCTCTTCTGTGGAACCGGCTTCCAGCTTGGATTCAGGAGACAGACACCCTCTCTATTTTTAAGATTAGGCTTAAAACTTTCCTTTATGATAAAGCTAATAGTTAGGGCTGGATCAGGTGACCCTGAACCCTCCCTTAGTTATGCTGCTATAGGCCTAGTCTGCTGGGGGGTTCCCATAATGCACTGTCTCTTCTCATTCACCTTATTTACTTTGTTTATACTCCACTCTGCATTTAATCATTAATTGATATTAATCTCTGGCTCTCTTCCACAGCATGTCTTTCTCTCCCCTCAGCCCAACCGGTCACAGCAGATGACCCCCCCTCCCTGAGCCTGGTTCTGATGGAGGTTTCTTCCTGTTAAAGGGAGTTTTTCCTTCCCACTGTCACCAAGTGCTGCTCATAGGGGGTCGTTTTGACTGTTGGGTTTTCTCTGTATTATTGTAGGGTCTTTACCCACAATACAAAGCGCCTTGAGGCGACAGTTTGTTGTGATTTGGCGCTATATAAATAAAATTGAACTGAATTGAATTGAATTGAACTTTAAGCCAAAATTCCTCAGGATTGGTTGTTACAGAAAAATGTGACAATCTTTTGTCTGCCCATTGGTCAAAGAGACTGTCAGACTGTTACTGACTGAACCTGGTGTGACTGAATGACTCTAAACTCCCATCAGACTAATGTGGGTGAATGAAGGTGATGTTAAAGAGGTTTCCTCTGTCTGGCTGCAGGTGGTGGAGGGGGAGACTCCTCTTCCTTTGGCTTCCACCGGTCGTAGGAAGCGCCTCCATTCTGCAGGAGAGGATGAAGAGGAGGAGGTGAGGAGGAGCTGTGCGTCTCGACCAAATCCCGAAGGCTCACTCTCGGCCAGCGAACTGAGCCACTACAACAAGCCTGAGGAGGAGGAGCTACGGAGGCTGTGTCAGCGCTGCCACATCATGGCGTCACAGCTGAACAGACAAGCCGCTGCTCTGGCCGACACCACGGCGCTGAAGGTCAGAATCACATCTGTGAACATGTGAAAGCATTACATGTGTTTCATAAACAGAAGAAGATACTGCATCATTAAGGAACAGCATGAGAATTACTTAGCTTTTGACTGGCACTTTATCAGATATATGACAGCACCTGAGGACCTCTAGCACCTCTATTTTTGACCAGGATATGTCCTTCAATGCACATATTAAACAAATATGTAGGACCGCTTTTTTGCATTTGCGCAATATTTCTAAAATTAGAAACATCCTTTCTCAGAGTGATGCTGAAAAGCTCATTCATGCATTTATTACTTCTAGGCTGGACTATTGTAATTCATTATTATCAGGCTGTCCTAAAAGCTCCCTGAAAAGCCTTCAGCTGATCCAAAATGCTGCAGCTAGAGTACTGACAGGGACTAGAAAGAGAGAGCAGATTTCTCCCATATTGGCTTCTCTTCATTGGCTCCCTGTTAAATCTAGAATAGAATTTAAAATCCTTCTCCTCACATACAAGGTCTTGAATAATCAGGCCCCATCTTATCTCAAAGACCTCATAGTCCCATATCACCCCAACAGAGCACTTCTCTCTCAGACTGCTGGCTTACTTGTGGTTCCTCGGATACTTAAGAGTAGAATGGGAGGCAGAGCCTTCAGCTTTCAGGCCCCTCTTCTGTGGAACCAGCTTCCAGCTTGGATTCAGGAGACAGACACCCTCTCTATTTTTAAGATTAGGCTTAAAACTTTCCTTTATGATCAAGCTTATAGTTAGGGCTGGATCAGGTGACCCTGAACCATCCCTTAGTTATGCTGCTATATGCCTAGTCTGCTGGGGGGTTCCCATAATGCACTGTTTCTTCTCATTCACCTCTTTTTACCCTGTTCTTCTGTAGGATGTTTACCTTACAGTATAAAGCACCTTGAGGCGACTGTTTGTTGTGATTTGATGCAGCTGAATTGAATTGGATCTTTCTTCTAACATATCTTAAGTCCAGTCTCTTCCTGCAGGGGTGGTACTTGATTTGGAGCTATATAAATGAAACTGAATTGAATTTATTGTTTCCATTTTTGCTGGAAAATATCTTTGAATACATGGAGAGCCACTTCCCTTCTGGAGTGTTTGATGCTGAATTCCTCTGTCAGGTTTTTTTGTATCAAAGCGTGAACATCAGAGCTGCTCTCGTCTCTGCTGGGGCGAGCGAGCTTCACTCTCTTTGTTCCACAAAACGAGTAGCTGTGATTTGTCTGATGCTCTGGCTTCACTGCCTCTCTCTAGTCACTGAGTCGCTGCTCGCTCTGCTGAACGCACCATCGTCACAAAGTGTGAGCAATCTGCATAGACAGAATAATTCTCCTTTCCTTCACTGGACTGTTTAAATTCATTCTTTCCTTCATCTTGTTATTATGCACATGTTATGTTTGTACTACATCTAGAGAAAACTATTGAAAAATAATGAGAATATTTTCTAATACAGGATCTGAATGGCCAATATCCTGTGCAGGAAACATTCAGATTTATTTAAGTAAAATCATAAATTATTATTTATTTATTGTCATGGTCCTGGGCCGTATGCCCAGTATTTTGTGTTTAGTTCTGTTTTCTCTGAGTTTTGTTATGTCCTAGTCTGTTTTGGTTTTGATTATTTATCTCAGTTTCCTCTCTTGTTGTTAGTTTTGGTATTTTGATCTCCTTGTTCCATTTGTTCCTGTCTCCCCTGCATCTCTGTCCTGTGTCTGTGTGCTTCCTGTTTTATTTTGACAGTCTTGTGTTCCTTGTGCTTTGTGTTTAGTTTTGCTTCCTCTGTTATTAGTTTCACCTGTGGTTCCCTGCTGTTTCCACTTGCCCTGATTACCTACTGTGTGTATTTACCCCTCAGTTTTTCTCTGTTCCTTGTTGTGTCATCTATGATCTCAGCTCTGTGTCTCCCTGTTTCATGAGCCACTCAGTTTTAGTTCTGGCACCCGTCCAGTTTGTTGTAGTATTTGTCTTTCATCTCAATAAATCATCTTTACGTTCAGTTTGCCTGTGAGTCCTGCATTTTGGGGTCTGCCTTCACTTGGCACACAGCACACCATGACAGTTAATTGCATATTGAGCTCAAAGAATAAGTGCAAATCTTTCTAAATGAGCACCAACTGTCAGTTTCTGTTAGCTGACTACTTGTTAAACTGACTTGATAGACCCTCAGATTAACCTGTTTCCAGGACGAACCTCTCGTCTTTTTAACGTGCTGCAGGTTTTTGTCAGCGGTCGTTCTCGGCCTCTGCAGCTGGTTATCAGCTCCGTTTATGTGCAGCACATCTTTAAGCTCAGAGTTTAAAGCTCACAGTGTAACTGCAGCCCACAGGCTCCCGATGTCCTGGACACCACACACCCTCAGAGTGAACCCCTCTCAGTGTGGATGGGAAGTTCAGGACTTTTTCACAGTAATCCAAATCTCACAGCAGCATTAATGACTGATCTTGTTCTGTAGACGGATCATCTCAGATGTTCTCTGTTTTAGGCCTCTTCTTCCTGCAGTATGATGGAGTTTGTCTCTGCCCATCAGGGATGCTCAGCATGAACTTTACTGAGAACACTTTAACCTTCATCCTCCAGCTTCCTGCTGATGTGTTTATAGTAGCCTGACCACAGATGTGTAGCTAGCCACAGCACTGTTGCCAAATTTTATGTAAGAAAACTTGCTGTCAGGGGGGTCGGCAGAGGATTCCAGTTTTCCATGCTAAGTCAACAGAAAAAGTTGTTGCTAGTCACTTTTTGGGGGAAAAAACTCACTGGGGGATCTGAAAAGTTACTAAATCTAGCAACAAAGTTGCTAAGCTGGCAACACTGTGCACCAGCTAGCACACTGTTATCTGGCAGCTAACCCAGCTTCTTTAACCCTTCGTTTATGTCCAAAGTTCTAGCAGAGCTGTGTTCTAGTTTCTTTAGAAGTCCTTCAGTCAGATTATGGTGGGTCATCTTTAAATGGAAACTAACTGGCTAACTTGTAACTCATTTGAACCTCATGAAGCCTCTTTTTCATGAACACCTGGATGTTAAACTTTATTGTAACAGCCACACTGATCCCTTTATGGCAGCTGAAAGAAACTGACTAGTTTTCTCTCAGAGTTTGTTTGTTTATACGGCCCTGCTGGTTCAGCCTGCTCCCCAAACCAGAGTGGAAAGAGGTGAATGAAAAGAAACACATCATGGGAACCCCCCAGCAGCCTATAGCAGCATAACTAAGGGAGGGTCCAGGGTCACCCGATCCAGCCCTAACTATAAGCTTGATCATAAAGGAAAGTTTTAAGCCTAATCTTAAAAATAGAGAGGGTGTCTGTCTCCTGAATCCAAGCTGGAAGCTGGTTCCACAGAAGAGGGGCCTGAAAGCTGAAGGCTCTGCCTCCCATTCTACTCTTAAGTATCCGAGGAACCACAAGTAAGCCAGCAGTCTGAGAGCAAAGTGCTCTGTTGGGGTGATATGGTACTATGAGGTCTTTGAGATAAGATGGGGCCTGATTATTCAAGACCTTGTATGTGAGGAGAAGAATTTTAAATTCTATTCTAGATTAAACAGGGAGCCAATGAAGAACAAGGAAACAATTTTATCAGCTTCTTTTGTGCTTTGCGTGTAAATCTGCCAAGTAACTAAATCTCTGATAGTTTTCACATTTGCTTAAATCCTGTGTTCATGGTCAGAGTTACAGGTTACATCAGTGCAGCAGAGATGAGTTTGAATCAAAGCTGCTGATGCTGAGATTCATTCACTGAATCCAACATTTCTACAGCCTGTATGCTGTCAGTGTAGGGGATGGAGATCAGCTCAGAGAGCTGTGAAATACTGGGTTACATCTTTGTGAGTTCAGTTCATCCACACAGAGCAGTAAACCTCAGAGCAGCAGCAGCAGCAGGTCAGCTGATCACAGCCTGCACACCAACATCATTTACTGCAGCTACAATAGAAAGCTGTGATTCTTCTCCCCATGCAGAGCCACTACAGCTGATCCTAGGGTTCCTCCACCTTCTGAATCCCACTGTAACCCCTGAGTATCCTCATGTTGGTGTTTAGGTGGAGGCACATTCACCCTCTACTATGGAGGACACAGAGAACAGAGCTGGGTTTAAATTCACTTTCACAGTTTGTGTCCTACAGAACAGATTCAAGCTGAGAGCATTCATTAGGATTAAAATTTAGACTGGAATAAAATTTCTATTCTCATGTATTATTTTATATTATTACAATAATATATAATGAGGTTCAGTTAGCTTTACACAAAAATAGCAGGTAGAAATGTCCTCCAAAGAACTACTTTTACTTTCTTACTTTGAGTACATTTCAGAGCCTGTACTTTTTTACTTTTACTGCAGTAAAGAAGTTGAACCAGTACTTCAACTTTTACCAGAGTATTTTTAACACAAGTACTTGTACTTCTGCTTATCCACGTAAAAGTGTGTATAGTGTATAGTATATAGAGTATAGTGTATAGTGTGAATTACTTTTTTTTTTTTTATTCTTCTTATTTATATGTGTGTGTATATATGGTTGCAGGTACAAAATACATTTCACTGTGCATTGTACTGTGTATAACTGTGCATGTGACGAATAAACACTATCTTATCTTATCTTATCTTATCTTATCTAAGTACAGAATGTCAGTACTTTTGCCACCTCTGGAGCCTGGTACTGAGAAGATTTTATAGAAGATTGCAGTGTAGAGACGGCTGAAGGTACCAAGGTCACCAGAGCAGGAAGGGAAGGTCCCGCTGCAGTAAAAGCCCAGAGGATCTGCTGGGACAGCAGAAAGGTGACAGTCTGCAGGAGCTTTATGAGCCCGAGTGTCACTTCTGAAGTCATTCAGGCCCTTTATTATTCTGATCATTACCACAGCACTCATCCCAGATGACGGTGGTGATGGTGATGGTGATGGTGATGATGATGGAGCTGGCAGGTGTTGCAGTAGAGTGTAGGGGAATTATTTGAATTATTAGTCTTCACTTTGATTTAAATCATCATCTTCCTTTCTGATTGATAAGTTTTACTTTTGTTCATCTTTTCTGTTCACCTCTGAACTATTTAAGCATCACAGGATCACGGTTTAATTAGACACTGGTACCAATAACTATATAAACACAGATGACTTCATTCTTCTGTATGAAAGTACTGAATGAACTGTTTTCACTGAGGGTAAACAGCTGTGTTGCAGCAGCAGAAATAAAAGGATGAGTGTAAGATAGTTTGAGTCATTACAAATCAACAGCAGCACTTTCAGATATTTACAGGCTGCAAATCAATTCTATGATTCAGGTCATAGTTTTGATTCATGAGCAGCTTGTTTCACATGTAAGCATGCACACACCAGGGGGCGCTGCTGCACAGAGAAGCTGTTCTGCTTCTATCATTTTCATTGCATAAACAGACAGATTAAACAGAAACATTGAGCCTCTTAGTCCATTTTTATACTTTGTATGCTGTACATATAAATGGAGCCTGTTTCCATCACAGTCAGGGCGCCTATTCTCAGAGCCAAGTCAAAGTTTTACTCTCCTCCACCTGCTGAGGACTAAATAAGCATCAGAGCCAGCACAAACTCCAACCTGCTGTCAGACTGCAGGGAAACAGGGACAGAAGCATAATGTGAACTGCATACAGCATCATTTAAATTCTGACAGCATCTGAAACCCTGAGGAGCAGAGGCCTGCTGAAGATAAATGACTTTGTGTGGTGGAGGGCAGATGAAGTTCCACCTCCTCAGAGGGAAGCCCCAGATCTGTTTGAGACAACAAATCGAGTCCGAGCTGAGCTGTTTGCTAATGCAGGCAGGCAGCAGACTGAGACTGATGATGCTCTGCTCTCTGCAGGACCTGCACACCAACTCCATCCTTCAACATGCCGCTGCCTCAGACACGTGCAGAACATGCAACATGTGACCTTCAAGCAAACAAGCTTCTTTTCAAGGCTCTGACCTACCAAATGAGAGCAGCTGATTTTTCTCTTTTCTTTCAAAGTACCAAAAGTACTGAAAAGGCTGAAGCTGCATCTGTGTGAGAATTTACATTCATATCCACCTACAAAGTCCAGGAGATGTTCCTGTAACCTGTCCTCTCCTCTGTGTCCACACTGCAGCAGCTGAGGATGACTGCAATTCTTGGGGCTGTATTTTAGGCTCCGACCACGGAGTGAGAACTTTCCCTGAGTAAAAACCTTTCATGGTGTAAGTGTGCAGCGGTTGGTCCAACACACGGATGCAGCAGCAAAACAAAATCATCCACCATGAAAAGATCAGCGTTTACTGTGACCTTTAGAAACAGAAGCAGGCTCAGTGACGAGAACAGAAGAAGAACTCTCAGCATATCTGCGTTATGTTTGTGGGATTATCATTCCCACTGATGCTCTGGTACCATTAGCAGCAGTGCTGCTGGTTGATCAGCTCATCCTGAAAACCTTCTGAGTGACTGAGCGAACCTTTTGACCCACGGTGCCCTCTGTGTGACTCCGCCCCTCTGTGTGACTCCGCCCCTCTGCGTCACTTCACTCTGCTGTCAGTTTTCATTTCTTCACTTTTGTGTTGAACTCACTCATGTGTCACAGTCTCTGATTAATCTGCCAGTTACTCTTAATTAACCAGTGTGTGCGCGCACGTGTGTGTGTGCGCGTGTGTGTGTGTGTGTGTGTGTGTGTGTGTGTGTTCTTGCTTATTAAAGAGCAAAAAGCTTCCTCAGACTGCAGCTCTGATTCATATTTTGCTCAGCAGAGGACGCTCAGGACCACGGACAGAGACTGTGACTGTGAGATTAAACCAATAAATACAACACAAAGGACGACTGTCACACTCAACAACACAACAAATGCTGAGGTGTTTAATGGTTACAGCAGCAACGTTTGCAGATCGCAGTTCAAATTTCTTTTGTCACAGAAATGTTTGAAACTGTCAGTAAAATAAATTCTGTTTCATTTCTAATAGACCAAGTGGAGAATCTGGTTCTAATACAGAGGAAAAATTGTATTGGCACTGCTGACATAAAACCTGCAGCTTAATAAAGATGATGTATTTAAGAGAACAAAGAGACATGGCAGCAGGCTGTAACACACACACACACACACACACACACACAGTCCCTCAGTAACAGTAACACAGCTGATAGGTTTGGAGCAGTGAATATAAATCTATATAATCTATAAAAATGGTGGAAAGTGAAATCAGATCATTTCTCATTTTAAACAATGAGGAAGTTCACACAGTGAACACTCACCAACGGTCAGAGAATACATGATTGTGGCTTTTTGCATGGCTTTTTGCAACCAGCATTTTATTACCATGGTGGAGATCTGTCTGAGCATTGACATTGCTTTGGTATTAGCTGTGAACTTTGCAGATCCACCTCCTCCTCGAAAACATGGATGAAAAGTAGGAGGCTGTTTAAGAACCAATGAGGATTTCTTCTCACTCAGAGCAGTTCAGATCACACTGTTCAGCTCAGGATGCTGAGCACAAATTAAAAAGAAAGTCGATCAGTGATCAAATAGTCTCCATCGTCCTCATGTCGCTCTGCCACCACGCATCACCTTCAAAATGGCCATCCAGCAGCTCAGGAGAGGACCAGCGCAGCTCTGTGCGTCAGTCCTCGCTACACTAACGAGCATCAGAGGAGCCCGGGTGGGCTTAAAGGCTGGGAACATGGCGAGCAGCTCGGAGCAGAGCTCCGTACAGACGAGCTGGAGACGCCACAGAGAGCTGCAGTGAGGATACGATACAAGACAGAGTGCAGTTATATAGTTAGATGGCATCCCTTACATATGACGGGTTAGAGGACACACTTTGACAAAGGAGTCTTTAATATGTCTCAACAGTGTGCTGAAGACTTTCAGTCAGGTGGTCATTTTAGGTCACACTGAGCATCACAGTGTCCTCATTCACCCATATCATTAATATCTGACTCCTGAAGCTATCCTAAACACCTGAGCTGCTCCAGGCTCAGCTGCAGAATCACAGGATCTGTCACCTGCTGTGTGGATGTCTCTCTCCTCTTTCTTTCAAGCAGCTTTTCCTCACTTTTGTCACAACTTCCTGTTTGGTGCAACAACAGGAAGCACAGCGCTCTGCTTCTGACCTCGAGATCATCTGCTAACAGTGACTGTTAATCACAGAGCGCTTTGTTCACCAACAAGGACCAGGATCCTCTGAGCAGGTCCACATTACTGCTGAGTATAAACCTGGGGGGCAGAAAAGGTGGAGGGAAACCAAGCTGATGAAGCAGTTAGCAGCACATCCATCCTTCCCTCACCGTGCTGAAGATTGCTCTTTCACAGGTGAGAGAAGCTGCCCCCACTCACCTGTTACCATCCACTGCAGTCAGGAGTGAGCGAGCGCTGTGTGTGTGTGTGTGTGTGGACAGGGGGTGCTTAATCTCTTTAATTAAAAGTGAGGATGTGTTTGGCAGGGGCAGTCTCTGAGCACACAGCTCATCAGGTCCTTTTATTCTGATGAAGACATGAGAAGGTCTCTGAAGGTCTCACGTTGGATGTTGGGGGAACATGAGCATGGAGGCCATAGAGCCTCACAGGAACAGCAGCTGTGGGAGGTTTGTGTGTTAGGGTGACCGCCTGTCTCCTCCTCCTCCTCCTCCTCTGTTTGCCTGCTGCTCTTGTTGTTTTTTTATCCATTTCTCCTGCAGCTTTGATAAATCATCAGATCTGCCAAAGGTCACGCTGCCTCCTGTTCTGTATTCAGGCTTCAGGTGTGCTGCTGCAGCTCAGATCTGGAGATTTTTCTTTGGTTTGATCTTCGCACTGATTTCCTCTCACTGTGTTTTTAGCGGCGGGGCTGGCGTCGGGCACTCAGGGGGCAGATTTAGTACTGTGCAGAGCCTCAGAGGATGCTGACCCAGCACAGATAACACTGCCTATTAGACCTGCAGCCACTGGGCTTCTCTTCAGACCTGCAGGCCTGTAATGAGCTGCAGGATGTTTTATAGACGCATTTTGTTGCCAAAGTCTGCATCAGCTTCCAAGAATGAGACTTTCCCCGACTCTGTGGTTGCCTCTAACAGTCTGTGGACTCATTTCTACATGAAGGACACAGGATGAATTGTTACGCTGCCAGGGCCTCTGTTAGCAGCACAGACACAGCTATGACTGAGGCTGGGCAGCTGCTGCACTGTCACTTTAAAAAAGCAGATAAATGGATGAATATGATTGTCGTTTCATCAGTGTGGAGGGAGCAGACTCTATTATCAGTATAAACGTTGACTTTTATCGCTGATCTGGATCTGTAGTGATGTTTCCTCGTGTTGCTGCCGAGCTGGAAGCCTTCAGTGACTCATCAGCATCAGCTTATCTTCCTGTGACGGTCCGACTCTCATGTGGAGGATTTGGGATGAGGCTGCTGGCATTTGGAGAGGAAGCACTTGGATGCTGTTTAGGGCTGATAACAGCAGGTTTCTGATGATGATGCTGATGCTGACGGCCGAGCCTGTTTGAATCTAAAAGCATGTTTGTAGCTGCAGAGTTTGAAACATGAGGAGATGTCTCCCCTCTGACTGAGCTCCTGGCAGCAGACAGACCTCTGTGAGGGGCTGGAAAAACAGATTTCCTGGTTTTGAAGTCGGAGATGAAAGAAGCTGTCCTGTCCGTCATGTCCTCCGTGCTGCAGCCCTTAGGTTCCCATGAACCTCAGCGAGGAGACGTTTGTCTGCCCGCCACACTCATGATTAATGAGTTAATTAGAGCTGAGGGAGGAGAGTTCAGCTCCCACCTTCAAACAGGCTTTAAAAGAGCCATTAGCTCTGAAAACTCTCTCCCATCCGGGCAGGAGAATTAGAGCGCTGATTAATGTGAGCACCGCAAAAAAGAAATCTGTTTTCCCTCAGCAGAATAAAAAAGAGACGCTGGTTATTCAAAAACCCCGAGGACACGAGCCACAAGTATGTGGACAGGCCTGCACATGACAGACTAAAACATACAGTGAAGTCACACAAAGAAAAACATGAAGACTTTTCTTTTATTCAGTGATTTCCAAATGAACAGAACTCCAAACACTGCAGCGAACACACTGAATCCATCGTCACAGCTGTGACGCCTGTCATCAGCTCCCGTTCTGCTCCAGCAGCAGCTGATGTCACAGTAGAAATGTCCTGATGTGGTGTTGGGGTGCAGTCAGGTGTGTTTGTGCGTTAAAGCCTTGGCTGATGTTTTAGCTCTTACATGGGGACCGCTGATGACGAGTGGAGCATGAAGTGCTGCTTTTAGCATGAATGCTAGCTAGGAAAACAGGACAGGAGATGTTTTATATCTTCACCACCTGATGCAGGGTTAGGGTTCTGCCCCAGCTTCTCCTTCTACGTGCTCTACAAAACCGGTTCCTTGTTCTCAGCCCTCCACTTCTTTCAGACCAGGTAAACATCCATGAAAGGAGTCCAGATCAGCTCTATCTGGTTTGACTTGCTGTGACTGAAGCAGCAGCAGAGAAATGTTTGAGTCTGGTTTGTTGAAGCTGAAGTGCAGCGTGCTCACAGTCATGAACGTGTTGTATAAGCGCTTTGAGTGCTCTGACTGAGTAGAAAAGCGCTATATAAGAACTAGTCCATTTACCATTTACCATGATCGTGAGAGGTTTCACACACGAATTAATCTTCTTGTCGGAGGGGAACTCAAACAGCAGCAGGAGGTTTTAATGGGAGAGTTTCTCGGCTGGTATTATACCAGGACATATCCCAGCACATAGCCTCAGCCCCCCAAAAGAAGCTGGTCGGGGAGCTGAGCAGCAGCTGCTGCAGCTTCAGAGTTCCTGAACCAACACCTACGATGTGAATGTGTTTCACTGTGAGATCTCAGGTTGTATCTGGCTGCTTCTTCAGAGGAAAACTTTTCTCCCAAGATACAAAATCTTGGCACCACAGACCCTTTAAAGTTTTTATTCTGTAGTTTTCTTACAGATGCTGAGACTCAAGATGAAACTGTGGGATGTTTAAAGTCTCTCAGGCCTGAGCTGGAGTCTGGGCACATGGTTTCATTCTAACATATTTCCTGCTGACGAGGTTCCTGCTCTGTAATCATGTCAGTGTGTAATCGCTGCAAAGCAAGTCCAACATACTCAGGATAACCCAACATCATTAACCAGTGAGCATGTTCACCTGCAAGCATCCGACCAATCAGAAACAGGGATGTTTTACAAACAGAGTGAACTAAAATAGAAAACAATAAAGTGCTTAAACAGAAGCGACTGTAACCACAGCTGTGCTCTGACGCTCTCTCTGTGTGGACGTTTCAGCCCCGTCGATGTCAAACAGGCTCCTTTCCTTGCTGCTACTTGTTTGTGGATCACTGTTTGGACATCAGCTGTTAAAGCTCATTTTTATTTGAGTCATTCAGCCGCCTGCATTTGGATCCTAACCTGTAACCTCCACCTGCTGTGACAAGAAGAGGATGTTTGAACTTCATGGAGAGGTGGAGAAGGTGATTCAGTACATCATCTGTTCCTAAACAGGTGAAACAGTTCAAATGTGTCTTTTTTTTTTTGGGAAGAACAAACGATAAAAATTAGTAACAGTAAAGAAAGTGTGTAGATCGTGTTCAGGTGAAGGCCTGTAATGTTGCAGTGTGATGTTCTGGAGAGCAGCACATGCTCCGGTGGGCCGGTCTGAAGGAGTTAATTTATGTGTGAGGAGGCAGCAGGAGGCTGCCGTGTCAGCAGGACACTTCATTACTGTTTGTGCTCACTTTAATTTCTGCTCCTGCCACTCAGCCAATTGGCCGACAGCATCGCCGATCGGCTCGGAGACGCTGCAGACGGCAGCTGGGTGTCAGGGCGCACCTCCACTCACTGTTTCTGAAAAGCAACCAAAGATATTCATAATCTGAAACATTTGATTCGATGTTTTCACTGATATTAAAGTGAAGCAGTTTGGCTTCATGCACAGACAGCACCTGTGCTGTTTGCTTTGACAGTGGATGGAGAAGGTCAGAAGGAGCTTCACTGTGTCTGTGAATGCAGAGAAAGATGCTCTATATTTAAACCAAAGATGGATGTTGCAACATCCATCAGGGGAGGAGCTAACTGTAAAACAACCCTCCTCATGCCTCCTCCTTCCTGACTCTAATAAGAGCCAAAACTTGCACATTTCTTTCTGTTGTATTCAGTGAGACTGAGCCCATAAACCACCAGCAGAGCTCCCAAACACGACTGCAGGACCAGGAGGCCTTTTAGAACCACAGCTATCGCCTCCTGGTGGCCATCTGAAGAAATGCAGGGTTACAGAACCTCCCAGCTGGGTTAGGGTTAGGTTATGAGAAATGAGTGAGCATGCTCAGATAATCAAGGTCCTGTCCCAGACCTCCGTAAGCTCCACAGCGCTCCTGGTGGTTGATAAGAGAATGTAGTGAAACACTTTGAGGGAAAGGGGCTTTTTGTTTCCTGTTCACTGACCTCACCTGAGCACATCTCAGCTCCACCTCAGCACCTCCAGCACCTTCACTGCAGCTGCTGGGGAAATACCCGAGCACCCTTGAAGGGATTTCATGCATCCTGTGAGAGACTGCAGCCACACTGCTGTGAAAGACCACAGTGAGGGGACAGGAAGTGACATCAGGACAGGGTCTGCTGCAGGGTCCCAGCTGGTGGGAACGCCCTTCTGTCGGGTGTGTGAATGAGAAAGATTTAAAGGGAGGAGCAGGCTGCAGCTGTGCAGACTCAGTGTGGGAGCAGCTTCGGGATCAGACCGCACGACTCGGACGTCCAGGTAACCAGTGCCAGCTCTGACCCTCGGTCTGTCTGCAGGTGTGTCTGCGCCTCGTCAGCTCCACCTCCTCATGTTTGTGAGGACCACATCAAACAGGTAGCAGTAACATGGCAAAGCTTTTCTTTAACATTACAAACACTCTGAGTTGCAGATGAGTTCAGTTATGATCTGCAGCTCCTGCTGTGCATGTTTCAGAGTCAGAGGAGATTCATGAGCCTGGTGTCTGTTTGAAATGATGACCTTATTCTGGTTAAACTCCGTCTCCTGGAGATGACTGCTCACAGTGAGGGAGAGCTTCAGACTGAGCCATCTTTTTCAGTCATGGTTGTTCTATTTTTATTAAAAATGTTCATCTCATCACTTCTTCCACTTTTCCTCATCTGACTCTTTCCACCTTCCTTCCTTGTCCTCTCCTCTGGTCCATCACTTTCTTTCCTCTGATGAATCCTGCTGGGCTTTCAGTTTTTGCTTTGGAATAAAATTCTCTGGATGTGGCTGTAAAAGTTGGAAAATGGATCCAGTTTGTAACCTGAGGTCTTTGCCGGCTGCAGAGACGTGCTGCAGGCGTGAGGAAGCATGCATACCTTTGATTTTGGGGTGAACTGTCCCTTTAAAGCTTCAGCTCGGGGTTGCAGGCATCTGGTTGGTCATGTGAAGTCATTCCGTTCCTGCAGGGCGCCGACCTCCATTGGTGACACAGTGACTCAAGTCAACAGGAGGTCACATCCTGACACATCCCACTGTAAATCTGAGGCTGGCTCCACGCACGCTGACGGCTTTAATGTCCTGCTGCTGCTGACCTGTGTGTGTGTGTGTATGTGTGGGATTACTAGGCTGAGCAGCTGCTTGTTGATGCCACAGGTCAAACTGTCAAGTCTTTGTGGTAGAAGTTTAATGCTCTGCAAACAGAGCAGCTGTGTGTCCAGATGTTCACGTGTTTTTACCCGGCCGCTGCATCACTTCAGGATCGTAATAAACTTTGTCCCCCCAGTTGTAGCAGCAGTAAGCTAACATGCTCATTAATAAAGGGTAATGGCAAAGTTGCTGCTGAAGGCAGATGATGTGAGAGAGGTGGGAGGCTGAGGGTTCAGATCTGAGTTTGAAGGCACAGACGAACGTGAGGACAGATGAAGCCACGGTGTTTGTTCGAGCCTCCGGACAGTCGGAGTTTTTGCTGGTGGGGAGGGACACAGCTCCAGTGAAATGTGTTTGAGGTTTAGAGGCTTCAGCTGAGGTTCCAGAGATGGGAGGAGCAGTCAGAGGGGATCTCTGGAGAAACTGCACCTCATTTCATATATTTAGGGTTTCATCTGGAGCCCATTTTGTGGGAGAATTTAAAACTTTAGGTAAAGAGATCTCAGAATATTCAGGATGTGTAGAAATACAGTGAATGAAAAGAAACCCTCAGTGCATCATGGGAACCCCCAGCAGCCTAAGCCTACAGCAGCATTTATTACTTCTAGGCTGGACTATTGTAATTCATTATTATCAGGCTGTCCTAAAAGCTCCCTGAAAAGCCTTCAGCTGATCCAAAATGCTGCAGCTAGAGTACTGACAGGGACTAGAAAGAGAGAGCATATTTCTCCCATATTGGCTTCTCTTCATTGGCTCCCTGTTAAATCTAGAATAGAATTTAAAATCCTTCTCCTCACATACAAGGTCTTGAATAATCAGGCCTTGAGGTGACTGTTTCTTCTGATTTGGTTTTATATAAATAAAACTGAATTGAACTGGTCTCAATCCTGGATAGTCATGTTTGTTTTGTATTTTTTTTTGTTTTTGTTTTTGTTTTGTTTGTTTGTTTGTTTGTTTGTTTTTGGGGGGGGGGGGTGAATTTGGCCAGATTTCTAGAAATGAGAGCTGCTCCATCCAAAGTGGGATGGATGCCGTCTCTCCTAACAAGACCAGGTTTTCCCCAGAAACTTTCCTAATGAGCTATAGCAGAGGTCCCCAACCCATGGGCCGCAGACCAGTTCCGGTCCGTGTGTCATTTAGAACCAGGCCGCACTGAAGGAATACATAACTTACATTATTTCCATTTTATATACCTGAACAATGTTTTGAAAAATGTCCAGATTCTCTCATCGTCTCTCAGTCACATGATGTTACAGATAAAATTAAAGTCACTGCTGGAGATGACAAATGAAGGCGGCCTTAAAAACTGTTCCAGACAACAAGTCTGCCGGTGTTCTGGATAAAAGTCATGGCAGAATACCCGGAGATCACCACAGCAGCCCTGAAAACCCTGTTGCCATTTCTGACATCATATTTACGTGAAGCAGGATCAGCATCATTGTCTCCCACTCCCCCGATGGACTCGTCTCCCTGCGGAGAAACAAGCTCAGGACTCACACTGATTCAGTGTTATGATGAGTTGTATTTTTCATGCACTTTATATTTGTTTTTGTGGTATCTTATTTTGAAGACATGTCTAAATGTTCCCATGGTGACATGTTACTCATGTTGTGTGGATGCTGCTGATAAAGTTGCATTTGAGTACACAGTGTTGTATTTATCCACCACACATATCGTTCAACATTGTTTTTGCAAAGTTACACACAGTTCAATATTAATTTTAGTGACCTCTCATTGTCAGAGGTGGGAAAAATCTACTTACTGTACCTGAGTAGATTTTTCAAGTATCTGTACTTTACTTGATTCTATTTATTTTTCTGACTACTTTTTACAAAACAAACTGAGGTATGCTGACTTTGTGTTATTCAAAGATTGTATGAAAATACTGCAGTTTAGTGCAGGATAAACAGGTAAGCCTGCTGTACTGTATTTACAGTAAAGCTCTGTGTTCATGGTCAGAGTTACAGGTTACATCAGTGCAGCAGAGATGAGTTTGAATCAAAGCTGCTGATGCTGAGACATCATTTCTACAGCCTGATACTTTTACTTTCTTTGAGTACATTTCAGAGCCTGTACCTTTTAGGTTTACTTAAGTAAAGAAGTTCAACCAGTACTTCAACTTTTACCAAAGTATTTTTAACAGAAGTACTTGTACTTCTACTTAAGTACAGAATGTCAGTACTTTTGCCACTTCTGCTGGTGTAACTGGCTGTCATTACTGCATTACTTGAATTATGATCTTACCAAATGTACGTTTAGCCTAAGCAGCAGGTTCAGATTTCCTTGAATGTCGCTCTGGAAGACCTTCAGTATGGTCAGTGATGGAATGATGAGGCCAGCTGATTCACCTAAAGCCTGATCACAAGAAGCCCCGCTTAACAGCTCATTTAAGAGTGCTGTCACCTGCTGGACATGTGATGTACAGCAGTCCTGCTGTTATGTTACATGTTGACTGGTGGACCCTTTAGCAAAATTATGCTATTATTATGTCAAAATATCCATCTGAGGTATTGTAAAACCAGATTAAATGACTCTACGCTGATCGTGGTATATCGAAGAACCAATAGATCAGCTATGGTATATCAATAAAGTATTGTTTATAGACACTGGGGTCAATAACACTTCCTCTATCTCCCGCTGCTTTTTCAGCAACTCGAATAATGCATTGAGGAAGTCACGTGATTTCAGAAAACGGGGACTAGGTTAGCTTTAGTCACGTGATATTCTGAAAAAACGACACAGGCTTCGTTTGGACACGCCCCCTCTGCTCGACACAGGTTTCGTTTGGACACGCCCCCTCTGCTCGACACAGGTTTCGTTTGGACACGCCCCCTTTGCTGGACACAGGCCTCGGGACTTTGGTACCAGATGTAACGGCACTGCTAAAGGAGGCCGAGCAGTGACTAAACATTTGACACTCAGAGCAGGAAAGTTCAGGAGGGACCCGAGAAGAAGCCATGCTGCTAGGAGCTAAGCTAACAGCTATGCTAAGCTAGTGAAGAACGTGTAATTTAGAGCTAATTCAGCAGAGAGCCACATGGTGGCCTCCCTCCTTTGCACTAACAACTCTTTGGGCCTCCTATTTAATGTTACATTAAAATTACAGGGAGCAACTATAAAAGACAAATTCAACAGTTTGAGTCAGATCTTCTGTCTGCTTCAGTTATGTATTAGAGAGGGATCAGCCTTACCTGAACATTAAAAACATTAAACTGCTGTCAGTCAGTTATAGCCTTAATTTAGAGCCTCTGAAAATAAGAATGTGTATAAAGTCATTCTTATTTAATCCCCTTGAATTAAAGCTGAAAGCCTTCCCTTCAATTGCAGATTAATGACTTGATTTACAGCCCACTGTGGTGGTGCACAGAGGCAACAACACAAAAGCTGTGTTTTTGTCCCTAACAGTACGGAGGCCACTGCATGCTCAGTTTTTTACTGGCATGAATCTGGTTTATAAAATGGACCATAGTACAGCTAGCTGACACATTCAGGCTGCTGGGAGCTTCCTTTGTGTTCAGCTGTAATCAGAAAGCATTATTCTGCTTTACTTAATGTTTGATCGCTTCATGAGGACCCAACTGTGTATATGAACACGCATTTTCCACTAAATTAAAGCCTGTCACACCATGTGTGTCCGCTCCTTAATGTGAACAATGTTTTTAAGTATGACCTGCAGCAGATGTCTCTTAAACCATACTAACAGTGTCCTTATGAAAGGCGTGCTGGGATGGAGGAGTTCTCCTGAAATGCATTAAAGTTAGTTTGTTCTGTGAAGCTGAATCTGCATGAATCACTTCAGATCTAATGTAGAGATTATTTCTCTCAGCTGAACCCCCCTCCTGGAGCTTTCGTGTTCAGCTCAGCATCATTCTCAGGGTTTTGGTGTTCCTGTTATTTTGTCCGCCCCTTCTGTAGCCCTGTCATCTTTCTCTTTGCCTCCTCCAGGACCCGGCCTACGCCTCCTTCCTCTTTGATAAGCTCCAGCGTCTCCAGTTGCCTCGCCGCGGCCGCCATGCTTCTGTCGACGCCCGCTGTGATGTATGCGGCGCCTCTTTCCAGCAGCTGAGGCGCCTCGCTCTGCGTCGGGCTCTGGGCATCAGCAGGGAGATGGCGCCACGGCCCGCCACCCCCAGCGCCACCTCGGAGAGCAGCTGGGTCCACGACGAGCTGCCGGTGAAGCAGCAGAGATGGACACAGGAGGAGCAGCAGCAGGGGGGAGGAGCTCCGTGGAGATGGGGTGGAGTACAGAGCACCTATCTAGGTGGGGGTGGAGCCAAAGGGCTCGCCACAGTAACGCCCCTTCCCCTGAACCCAGCTCAGTACCTGGAGGGGGTGTGGAGGGTCTCCTGCTGCACACCTGAACTCCAACACAGTACGGTAAGCACTCTCACATTTCATTTCTGAGAAGCTGAGAGGTCAGAGGTCACCTGGATCTGAACTCAAGATTCAGGGTAGTATTTTTTTTCAAATGTCTGCTCTCCACACGGACTGTTCACCTGCATACAAGCACATCCTGCTCAGACCACAGCACTCAGCAAAACCGGCAGCTTCAACCACACGTTCCCTCTGAACGCAGCCTCAGGTTTTATGAAGGCTTCAGGTTTGAAGAAAACATCCTTATTTTGTAAAAATGTTCCTGATTTGTGAAAAAGCTGAAAATGAAGCCTTGTTTATGTGAACGTTGTGAAAACCTTCACTCAGATAATGTATTTGCTTCCTTCACTGATGGACTTTGTCTTTTACTATAAAGAGACGTTTCTTCCTTCATTCTGAGGAAGCCTCCACAGTTCGCTGCCTTTGCTTTGGTGGACGCCCACAGAGTCCTCACATGTGTCTCAGCTGCAGCAGCTTCCTGTGTTTCTGCTCACATCAGAGCAAACTCGTCTTCAGACTCTGACGAGGCGTCGATATTCCTCTCAGTGATTGGACTCGTATACCCTCCGCAGGTCCGCGCTCTCAGTAATGCGGCTGGAATGAGGCGCTGCGATCAATGAGTCCTGATTACTGATGCTAATTTAATCTGAGGTCACTGCTGGGAGACGGGGAGGTTATTGATCAGAGCAATGGGGTCGCCTGCAGACGTCACATCACATGAAGACGATGAGACTGACGGGATCCTCCTCAGTGCTGCTGGGAAGTGACTCAGAGGGGAGGATGAGGAGGAGACACCAGCAGGCTCAGGAGAACGAGACGATGGCAGATTGAACTCACGTATTTATTAGCTTCTGCTGGGACAGATAAAACACAGATCCCTTTACCAAAGTCACCATTAAGACCAGAGATTTTGTGTGTGTGTGTGTGTGTTCTCATTTGGGTTGCAGCAGTATCCGTCATAACTGGCGGTGACAGTCACGGCTCTGAGGAAGTTTCCTTCCTTCCCAGCACACCTTGCTGCTGTCTCCGCCCCCTGGACTGCACTTGTAGACCAGACTCTGATCCGGTTCAGGACAGACGTGGTTTTAACCTCATTAGGATCCAGCGAGGCGCGTTTTCTGCAGTGAGAGCTGAGCATGAGTGAAGGAGTGACGGATGCGACTGAAACTTCCAGCTGCTCTGAGAGTCCCAAATGACCACAGTGACCTCCAGCAGCTTCTTACATAATTCATAACACTGCATATGGATTTATCACCTCAGCCGCATACCTGACAACATCACCCGTCCTTTCACCTCCACGCTGTGACATCATTATACACGGTGTGTCAGGCTGGAGTTCACTGTGACCTCCACTGAGTGCTAACAGGCTGACACGTCGAGCTGCTAAAGATAGAGTGATGAGGGGGTTTGTCCCTGATTCCTACAGATGGGTGAACTCTTTCTAAGAGCAGCTGTGATGGTGACAGATGTTTTTCTCTGTGATAGTCAGATTGTGGCAGCGGCGCCTGCAGGAAGCTCCATCTTCATTATGTGCCTTATTATTCCCCGCCAGCGCACTGACAGGAACCGCGGCGGCCTCTGATCCTCCACCGGCTCCCGGCCCGCCGACGGCAGGGATGGAAACCTGCGTGTGACACGTTCACTTCCTGCTTTCTGCGCTCTGACGTCTCACTGAGGCCGTCGTCGTCTGCAGAGCTTCTCAGAAAGTCACTGTAAACAGACCAGCTGTAAGCAATCTCAAGAATATATGAGTGCCATTATTGGGCATTCACACTGAGCTGTGCACAGTGTAAATATAGCTGTCAGTCACTTTGTGAGGAGCTGTTGGTGTTCCTGCACGGTGGGACTGTAACGCCTTATCTCAGCCTCTCACTGGCTGCTCCTCTTTTCTGCAGCACAGGAGGAGGAGGAGGAACAGGTGGTACTGAGCTGATTACTGTGCTGTCAGCCAAAAGGGTGATCACATGACCTGCACTCTGGCACGAGAGAGCTGAGTGATACCCAACATCGCCGAAATGTAACCATGCTGAGCTGAGCCAGAGCACACACTTTAGATCAAACCAATGCAACCGTAAACTAAAGCAGTCAGTCTCAAATCCACCGACCCCACCTGAACCAAACAATCCCACCCGCAGCCAAACTGAACTTTATCACCCCACAGGAACCAACCCAGGACAGACCACACCCACCCAGCCTGCTCAGAGAAAACCCCAAACCAGCCCAAACTAAACTGAATCCAACTTCAACAAAGCCAACACAAAAGTACAGAAGTGTTGGAGACGGTCTGCTGAGAGCTCTGCATGGAGCATCAGCTTGGACCTGAGAGCTGGCGTCACGGTCACACAGGTGTACTAAGCTCCTGTATCTGTTTCATGGTAAAAGCCCCCAGATCTTCAGTAGATCAGGCTTTTATTGTGAAAGGGTGAATGCTGCTGTATTCAGTAACACAGAGAGAGAGGCTCTGAGGTGAGAGTCATGGGATTTTATGGCATATTGATAAAGCTGAATGATGGATGTCAACTTTACACTGTGGTTACACACAAACAACACCTCAGGCACGCACACACATCAGAACACACCTCTGAAAGTGAACCAATCACATTCTGGTGGTGTGTGTGAAGGATCACTGTGAGGTGGAGCCGCAGTAATCTCTGCGTGCTGCTGGTTCTCAGGCTTGTGTTTTGGTCCTGCCGCCGGCTCGCTGCATAATCCTGTTAGCTGGTGGAGCGTGCCGCGGTCATACTGCCGAATAATGGATCCTCCCCAGTTTACCGCTTCCTGTTACCATAATAATCCACTGTAACCAGGACACGGATCTGAGGCCAGGGTCATGATGCCGCTGTTTCCTGCAAACAGCTGGAGTCATAGGCGTAGGAACGGGGGGGGGGGGTATTTACGGATCTGTCAGGTTTCCAATATGTGTCCCCCCCAATAGTAAACTCATTCCTACGCCCTTGGCTGGAGTTTATATTTCTGTGACCTCACACTCTGATATATGGCTTCATTTTTTCATTTATTATCTTTTCTTTGGAATAAAAACACAAAAGGACAAAATGAGCTGTTTTGTATAAAGAAAGGTGATAACAGCCCCCCAGCCCTCTGCTTTGCGGTCATTAGCACTGCCCAGCAGGATTAGCCATTAGCCTCAGAGAGCCACAAAAAGCCTTCAGTTGGTGAATAAGCGGCCGTGTTGTGACTGAGCAGAATGGGACACTGGATGCCAGCGATCAGGATAATGACCAGAGCTAATTAGCTAATGACCTCCTCGTCCAGAGCTTCCTGCTCCTGCCGCTAATGGAGCCACAAGCTAACGGAGCTCCAGCTTTGCTGCTGTCTGGGGTGGAGGAGCTGCTGGGTGTGGGCCCAGTTAATCTGCAGTTTATGATAAATTAACAGCTCGAGTCCGGGCTGAGAACAGGGCAAATCCTGTTTACACAGATTTATTTAAGAGGATAAATAATGAAGTCACAAACAAAGCAGACGGAAATCTTTGCAGCCTCTCTGAAAGCCAGCGTGCAGATGCTTCTCTGAAGGAGTCTTCTCTCTGTATCAGCTTAGCTTCTGTAGCTTTGTGATGATCTAACAATATTAGAACAGGACATTAAAATGAGGCGAGTTCCTAGTCGGCTCCCTCGGTGAAGGTGGTGCTGCAGTTCGTGTTTCGGTGTAAAGACCTCGTCTTTGTTTGTCTGTCAGGGTTTGACTTCAGATGGAGGTCATGTGACCGTGAAGCGTTCCACCCAGGACGTTCCTGCTAAACCAGCAGCCCACAGCATCGGCACCCAAACCAGCCAGCCGCCGTCTGCTGCAGCCGCCTTCTTCATCAGGTCAGTGAATGCAGCACTCCTCTGGTCAGATTGGATGTGACTCAATGAGCTCAGCTGATCTGAGCTCAGTGAAACCTTCCTGGTGAGCTTATGGTCCCAGTGTCAGTCAGGTCTCAGTGAATTCATTCATTCATTTATTTTGAAAGTGTTGGTGCTGTCCCAGAGGAGCAGGAAGCAGGGAGGCTTTAGGGCGGGGCTACATATGACTGACACACAGCTATCGTATGTGTGTGCAGTGTGCCAGGGTTTCTCAGTTAGCCTGGTAACTCATCCATGAACAGTTTATTTATAATAGACAATCCCCTGGCTCTTATTTTGAAGGTTCATTTGCTGTTAATCAGCTTCCTGTCATGTTTTCCCAGCTGGTTGCTGAACCAGGTCCCCTGCGGGCAGACAAACTTGAGCTCAGCCAGCTTGGACTGCAGCTGCTGATGGTCCTGGTTCTGTTCTGGAGATCCTCTGTGAGCAGAACCTGCAGCAGGTGCAGAACCAGCTAATCCAAGTGCAAGAGGCTGCAGAGCAGAACAAGGACTACCGGCCGCAGTTCAAGATGAAGATGGAGTTTGTCTGTGGTATGAGCGATAAAGTATTTACACGAGCTGAGCTGGTGCTCGTGATCACAAAGGCCTGAGGGAGAGGCTGCTTTCAGACAGAGATGCAGAAGTTTCCTCCTTTTATTTTCACTGAAGGTTTGTGGAGATCCCTATAGTGTCTGTGGTTTAATGTTTCAAGCATCACGTCCTTCTTTACTTTAGAGATTTTAAAGGGAAGCTTCAAACAGTCTGAGTTTGGCTCTGAAGGTATTTTTACTCACACAGCTGAACTTCATGTGTGCTTTCAGCAGCAGCGATTAAAAGTGGAAATCCTGGTGCTGTACAGGAGCCTGAACCTCCCCCTCAGGGATCAATAAAAGCATCCCTGCCTCCTGATTCAGATTCAGCTCAGAGAACAGAAAGGCTGTTGGCAGAACACAATCTAATTGGCAGCTTTCGCTCCTGTGTGAGTGTCGGGGCTGTCGGCTGTTCAGGGTTCAGCAGAGCTTCGACTCCACCCGTCTGCTCGTGTTTGGCGGTCTGACCCTGAATATAACCGAGCATCGGAGAGTGAATGAAGGCAGCGCGGCTTTCCGGGCTGATCCGAAACATTTTCCAGCTGGCTGCTCACGGCTCAAATTAAACATGCTGTCAGACTGAAGGGACACACAGAGAGTCCTCACGCTGGCACTTCCTGCTCTCGCAGGCTCACAGCGTTTGCATTCAGATGGCTCAGTGTTGTTTTTCAGGTATTCTCATTCTTTGAAACCATCATCATCATCATCATCATCATTTGAGTCCTCACAGGGAAAACCTGCTCCTGTCGGCTGAGAGCCGGGTCCCTCTAAAGGGCGTGTCTCGAATCAACGCATCTCTGAAAATATCCTAAAAACTCTTTTCTGTTTTCCTTCTTTGGGATAATTTGAAGTCTGTCAGGCTCAAACTGATCTGTATGATCTGAGCCGGTGTGTTCACTGAATGTAAGCACTATGCACCTGTTGTTTGGGGATGAAGTCACCGAGAGTTGGAAATGGATTCAAATCTCTAACTTGAATCATGAAGTAATTAAAGCAGCTTTGAGCACATCGTTAGAGGGAGACGTGGCTGTTTCATCAGCCGAGACCTTCAAACGCTCTCTGATGTGTAAGAAGTTCAGTTTGCTGTGGCTCCGTGTTTGCAGCAGGATGATGATGTTCAGAAGATCCTTTTAGCACTTTTATCCTTCTGGTAAATGATGTCTTCAGACGGCGTAAACACCAAGGATCAGACGGCTTTGAGGAGGACCCACAGCTCTGTGCTGCTCTGTGAAAATAAACTGAGATCTCCCACACGAAGCAGGCGAGCTTCAGAGAACACCGATCTCCCACTTTGTTTATCACAAAGTGTTCTCTGTTCAAACACCTGAGCTCAGCGGACACCCTTCAGACGCATCAGGGTCGACATTACCCAGAATTCACTTCAAAGGCTTCCCAGCGTGCATCTGTAAGAGGACGGCGAGGGCCGAGGGGAGCGAGCAGAGCGTCTCTGCTTTTCTCTGAAGATCTTTGAGGCTCGATTGGCCTGCAGCTCCCTGCAGAGCGAGCTCACACGCCTCAGTGCGTCGTGCTGACTGTTCCCATTGTCTCCCTGTGGAGCAGGAGTTCAGGCTCAGCCAGAGGGACTCGCTCCATACAGTGATGTCATACTGAATCATTTTTGGTTAGCTGTTGTCATCACAGCCCTCCAACATAAAAAAATGCTTGTCTGCACCAGGGTCTACATTATGATGTCACTGCGACAGACACCTGTACCTGTACCTGAGTGAGGCAGTGGAAAAGTGACTCACTGTACTGTATATAAAAGATGGACGTAGCCTCAGGTCTGAAGAGTAAATCCGGTGCTGAAGAACCGACATTCTTTCTCATGGCCAGCAGGGGGCGACTCCTCTGGTCTAATTTTATGAGAAAATGAGCCTTGTGCTGAGCTGATCTGAGCTCAGTGACTACAGCAGTCATGCAGTCATGGTGGTTACATCAGTCAGCCTATGGTTACAGCATAATTGAACATCTTTTTAGACAGAAAAATGAAAAAATAATATATTTAATATATTTTGTTGCTAAGGAGCTGAGGTTCTTCATGGAAGAATAAAACTCCAGAACAGTTCTGGTCCCAGCTGGACACATCTGTAGGTGAGCATCTCGGCTCCTCGGCAGCTGGTGAAACATGACGCAGCGTGTGGAGATAACAGGCTCACAGCTGCTCCAGATGTTGACCTGTGAACACAGAAAGCAGCAGCAGCTCTGAACACGTGCGCGTGTGTGCGCGCGTGTGTGTGCGCTGCCTCCGTGTTTGGTCTGTTTGGAGCTCGGAGTCGGTCAGCGGGCCGCGGCAGACTTCCCGCAGAGAGCAGCAGGATGTGTAATTGGTGCTGAGGAGGCTGAAACAGTTCGCTGAGCAGACGTCATTTCTGCCTTCACACCTGCAAACAGGCCAAATTAAAAACACTGGGCGGGGTCACAAACCTCTGTGGAGGCTTTGAAGTGTTTTACTGACTCACTGCTGCTGATGAAATCAATTAGTGGAATTCTCTTCTACAAACTCCGTGAAATAGATTTCGTTTTGTTTGTATTGATCAGTGTGAGTGAGCGTGGTGGGTTTTGGGTGGTGTTGTGCAGATGGAGGTGGATACAGCTGGTATGATGTCAGCAGGCTCCTGCGGGGCTGAGGAAGGATGTGAAGGAGGGTTCAAACAGTCTCACTGCAAAATCATCTCCTCTCCTTTATAAAGGATGCTCATCTGCTAAAGGAGGTAATACAGGAAGCTTTGAAGCATCCTTTTTTAGGGATAAGGGAATTCATCCAGTTCTCTTAGGCTGCCCCTCAGATGCTCTGGGGGACCTTTGAGGCTCTAATTTTATCCTGTCACACAGATTCATTCCAAACATTCCTGGATCCGGACCTAGAGCTACTCCAAGCTCAAGATCCAAGCCCCATCTCTGATGGACATCCATCTGGGGCTTTTTAATGAATTGTGCTAACAAACAAACTGATCCAATCACATCTTCTTCTTGAGTTCCCTGCTGTCTCCAGTCAGCAGCTGCTGCTTTCATCTGGATCTCATATCTGCACCCCCACCCCCACCAAAAACACCCTGACATGGTGGATGGAGACTCCTCCTCCACAGCGAGGACTCCTGTAGCTCTGTCCTCTGAATTTGAGCCACTTCTTCTCCTCTTTGTTCCTTTGTGTTTCTGGTTGTGCTGGAACTTGAAGCTGAATATGGGATGAGCTTTGTTTCTCTGGAGTCTCTGTTTCATGTGAGAAGACACTGAACTTTAATATTTCCACCATCTCAGACACCCTCAGCTCCTCTGCATGAAAGCCAGATGAAGTTCTGAGAGGAGGAAACAGATTTTTTATCCTCCCTGTTCAAAGGCACTTTGTCCTCTGTGCTCTCTGTAGCATGAACAGCATGCAGCAGCTAATGCATACCATATCAGCGGGGGGGGGGGGGGGGGGGGGGCTCTGCAGGGTGTGTCACTGATAATTACAGCTGAAGCCCAGCAGCCTCCAAACTCCTAACCTCCTGAAACAGCCAAACACCAGTAATCCCAGTATTCCCAGTACCCTTCCAACCACGCCCCCTCAGTGATGACCTCCATGCTTTCATGCAGCATGCGGCTCATTTTAAACTAAACTCACCGCCTGCTGTGCAGCACAAACACATGAAGCTGTTTTGTTGCAGCATCGCAGGGACCCACACTGAAGGGACCGACCCCCCAGTAACCCTCCGTGTCCACACCTGAGCTCCAGAGCTGAAAATCTAACAAAAAGAGGTTCCTGGAGTTCCTCTAATGCCACATGAGGCAAAACTGATGATGGAGAGAATCAAACTGTTTTTGGCTGAAAGTGTCAGCAGGTTCACAGAAGTCTCTGTTATAAATGTGGAGATAATGGAGATGATGCTTTCTGGGCAGCAGGAGCTTTTTTTTTTGTTGAGTTTCTTCTACACGTCCAGCATCTGAACTTCTGCTCAGGTCTTTATGTCCATGACTGAATCAACATTTGTGTGATGGCAAAAATCAAAGTGTGAGTCAGGATGATGCTGTGTGAGCAGCTGAGACCTTAAACTGTCCTGAATCATTGACAGTGCTCACAGCCATAAGTCATATTCAGAGGTTTGTGAAGTCTGCTCAGGATTAGAAACACGTTTCTAATCTTTGCAGCTCCATTAAACTGTTTTCTGAGGGGATTGTGGGATTTCTGAACATGGAAACAGCTAACTGACAAACAGATGGAGTAAAAATGGAAACACTGCCATATTGTAATGAGCGGCGCTCCGCTGCTAGTGTTTTCATGTAGCTCTGCTAATGCGGTCGTCCCCTGTTGAATCTCCAAATGTCGACTCCTCGCCGTCTTCTGGCACGAAGCCCGAAACCTCCGCTCGCTCTCTGGCTTCTTTCCACGCTCAGCGTTTCCTCCTGTGGGGCTTTGACTGACTTCCTGCTCCTGCTGCGGTTCTGCTTCCTCATTCACAGCTGCCATTTTAATGTTTGGTGTGCACGTTCTCATGTGGTTTGGTAATGACTCAGCAGCGAGGTCTGCTCCTGCTGGGACGGCACTGAGGTCAGACTTTGATGTACGGTCAGTTGTCGTCTGTGGCCTTCAGTGTCACAGAGAACCTCACTGCACAAACCAACTGACGACATCCAGTTAGTGGTGAAATGTACTCACGATCACACCTTAAAGATAAAGGTCACATTTGAGCCCCTGCAGCTTCATGTTGTAACATCCACGGGGTCGTTTACCCGTCCTGTGGGGTTGGGGCTCAGGGCTGGTTCATAGGACATTAGTGCATTTGGTTTAACCTCCTCAGTGTTTCCAGCTCCTTCTCGTTCCCGAGGCTCTGCCAGTGTGCAGGCTGATGCTGTGAAGAGCTGCTTAAACCACCGTTTTCTCCTACATCTGACCAGGTAACAGCAGCTGGAACCAAAAGAAAAAAGTGACTTTTTTTTCTTTTTAAAGAGCCAGAGAGTGTGCCTCCGCTGCCTCTGCAAGCTTCAACAGACTCTGCAGGTCTCTTAGACGGGAGCCACAGGATGCCTGCACACAGCAGCGAGGCGCAGGGAGCATTTCACCTACCAGGCTTTACTTTGTGGATCTCCCTGGTAGCTAAACAGCCACTGAAGTGTGTTTAGAGACTTTTTTCCATTTTTAAACCAAAAAAGCATCATCTGCAATAAATTCAAATCAAACAATCCCCTCACTCTTATTTTGAAAGTTTGTTTAGCTGAACTTCCCCGGTCACTGTTCCACTGATCCTCGTCATCCAGCAGCTTCCTGTTCCGTGTTTGGACCAACTCCAGCTCCACCATGTTGGACTGCAGCCGTTGATGGTAGTCCCAGTCCTTGTCTGTAGATCCTCTGTGAGCCGGACTCCAACCAGAACCCGCAGCATGACCAGCTGAGCAGAACCAGGACTACAAGCTGCAGAACTACATGGAGGTGGCGGGGACTCAGCAGACCTGTGCTCGATGAATGAAATATCTGCAGAGGAGATGGTGTTAATAAGAAACATGATCTTTAGCCTATACGCTGCCCTGCTCTGCACTCACTTCCTTCTCTCAGCCCTTTAATAGCACAGTCTGCCCACCTGCAGGTTTCTCTGTGTCCAGGCCTCAGTGTGAGCGTCCTGCAGCTCACATTCAGAGTGAGATTCCCAAAATAAAGTGAGTATTAAATCCCAATCCCCACTGAGGCGAGTCGAGTTCCCCAAAGTGGATTTCTGGCTTGTGGCCCGAGCTTTTTTTATCGACTTCCTGCCCAGAAGAGAGTCTGTCCCAAATTCTTCAGACCCAACAGAGGTGCTGCAGGCCTCCTCAGCCCTGCTGCAGATGCCTGAATGAGCTCCTGGTGCAGCAATGCACCAAAATATGACCTGAAAATGGCTGCTTATTAACCATGCAGGGTCCAGTGTCAGTGAAACCCAATCAGAGCTGCTGCTGACTTTGAAAGGTTTCAGGAAAGTCATCGAGCACAGAGCTGCTCTGCTACACAGGGAGCTCTGCCTCATGCAGACTGGACCAAAAGGAATATCTCAGGAAGTCTGCACACACACAAACCTCAGTGAAAGATGGGAAGACATCTCATGGTTTCTCCTGTTTATGGATCATAGTGGACACCTGATGCTGCATGTTGGGCTCCTCATGACAGCCTCACAGTTTATTCAGTCTGTTCCTCCATGGCTCTGTGATGTTGACCAGCAGGAGCACAGAAACTGGAAACAGGGCAAGAAAAGGCCACATCCTGGGTGTAGACCGCTGGTGGATGCATGCGCTGTTTTGCTTTTGGTTTAAAAGGAACATCTGGTGCCACTGAGGCCTTCAAGACCCCTCCACAGGTGTGTGGAGACCTCAAACTATCTTTAAGACATCTGGGAGTCTCCTTTCACATCTTTAACACTTTCTCGTGTGCACGTACGACCTCTCACTGCGCCTCTTTGGAGACATCCAACTGTCCTTAATTACCTCTTGAACATCCTTGAGAGCTGGGAATGCCCTGAAGGATCAGCATGCACGGCCTCTGTAACTTCCTCAAAGACACAGCGACGGTCAGACACCACTTTGCCTCAGATGCTGTTAAATGTTTCCATCCGAGGAGGTCCAGGAGGAAGTTCTTTCCTCCTCAATAAAGGGTCCAGTTACAGCGAGAATTTCTGCAGTCAGTGAAGTCTCCAAAAATGTGGGTTAACATCACCTTACTGTCTCCTGGTTTGGTAAAACCGGACAGAAGCATCACAATAACACATCAGTGAGCACACGCAGGTGGTACCTGCATGTATCATCCTTATACCATTTCATATAAATCAGTCAGATCTGCTGCTTTGTTATGAATGAAACTACTGAAGTCTCAGCATTGAGCCATCAGTCATTTAGGAGATCATCCCAGGCTTTTTTTATATTTCCTGAATCACTGAACATATTTTTAACCATTTGGGTTTTTGTGGGACCACCCAGTGTTTGTAAATGGGTCACTTTTCACTCCCATCAGTAACTGGGAAGCAGAGTGAGTTTGTTTTTCCGTTTTTCCTTTCATTAGAAATGCTTCCCTCTCCTCAGACGTTTCCCTGAGCTGCAGCCTGTGTGGAGTTTTATAATAAAATATTTAATCTGTATATTTGCTGTTATACTGTCAGTAAATGTGTTTTTGCATATCCAACCTCTTTATGTCTGCATGCATTTCCACCTGATGAATTCATTAAAAAAGTCTGCATGATGAGTCGGAGTGAAAATCAAAAAGTGAAATAAACCAAATAAAATCTATTTGAAGAGCAGAGAATCAGCCTGAGGAGCTCTGCTGGGAATCAAACCTTCAAACGTATGAGGACCACTGATAGATGACCGTAGCCGTGAGAGGAGAGCTGAGGAATAACGTGACCCACATCCACAGAGTGTGCCGTGGGCGTGAGCGCCTCGGTGAGTCGGCCGTCCTGGCGAGAAACAAAGCCGGAGGTTTGATTTCCAGAACGCAGCTTTGATGAAAGCCTGAAGGGGCTGAAGATACCTGCTGCTGCCCGCCCCAACACATTATACTGCCCATCGAGAGGATTACCTTCATACTTCCTCATGTGACAGTGAATTACATTAGATTGCTTTATTGTCACTGAACGTTCAGCGAAATTTCCATTGCAGCTACCATTTAAAAAGACATATATACACTATAAATAGACAAAAACAACAGTAAAATACACAATAAGTTAAAATTAGAATAAAATAAAATGTGCAGAATAGTGCAGGAAGGACGTAATTTCCAGCCTCCCCCCTTATTAAGTGGATGTGTGTACGTCCATATCAATCACTGACAGAATGCAGTGATTTGCAGATCTCATAAACCATTTTATTGGCAGTAAGACAGAAAAACATCACGTTTAAACATTTAAAGAAGCTCATTTTGAATTTGGTGGCAGCAGTACGTCTCAAAGAGTTGGGACGTTAAAAATGTGGAAAAGTTATTGGAGCTAAAGAAGGAGGAACGACTGTGTCAGTGAAAGAGCATCTGAGCTCTGAGGTGAAGAGGATGCAAACTGGAACTCTTCCAGAATAAAAAAACTGTGAAGACTCTGAACGTCGCCTGCAGACGTCACTGCAAACACCGACTCGCTGAGATAACAGGTCCTGCTGTGCAGGCCCATCACCTGTTTAAAAGGCTGAAGTAAAAGAACTCATTTTATGGTCATTTTCATGTTTTGTAAAAGCTTTATTGATCTCTCACAATGAAAAACAAAGTGTCAGGTGATAACAGGGGAACTGTCATAGCTTCATGTATCCAGATCGTATCCCATATCCCCATCCAGTGTCCATGTCCGTGGATAATAGTGAGACGCTTCTTTTTTTTTTTTTTTTTTCTAGCCTGTCATGTCTGGCAGTTTTCGCACTCAGAATACGATCCGAATACGCTGGTGTACCAAACATATTTGCTTTTCCAAGAATAGCTCTTTAAGTTTTACAATAGGCTACTCTTGTTAGCATGTATTTAGTTTGTATTTTGATTTTTTTTTATTTATTTATACCAGGCGTGACAGGCAGAAAGGAAAGGGTACAAAAAGGAGTGAGAAAGAAAAACAAAAACAAAACAAAGGTGAGAAAAGAATAATCAAAGAATGATATCCACATATCTACACCTGCACACACATACGCATACACCCATACACACACATAATCCTGCTGTTGCTTGCAAGTAATGTGTGTATGTGCCTCTGTCATGGAACGTACTCACCAATGGAGGCAAGAAACTGCAATCCTGCCCCCCGTGATCCAGAGGCGAAGGACCCAGGGGACGCGGCCTATCCACGGCCCACCAGGACATCAAAAGACGAGAGGCCACACATCCCGATGGCAACTGCGCACACACCCCAGAGGAGGAAGGAGGGAGACCCCAGACGGACCCCCCCACGGCCAAACGGCAAGAGTCCAGACAGCCAGAGGCAATGAGCAGCCAACCCCCACCGCGGGCCGGCACCCCCCGCACGAGCCGCGAATGCGGCCCCAGGGCCCCAGGCGCCCGAGAACCGCCCGACACCCAGCAGAGCCCCCCCCACGCCAAAGAGGCCCGAGCCACCCCCAGGCCACAACCGCCAAGGGAGCGGGCCAAGAACCACGCCAAGACATCCAGCCGCGAACCCCGGGACCCACGGGCACCCGACACTCCAGGGGCAGCAGTGGCAACCAGCAGGAAGCAGCAGGAAGCGATAGGGAGTGATAGGGAGGGGGGACTCCCACCCTCCGCAACCATGTCCCACAGGTGCCAAGGCTCAGTGAACCACAGGCCCAGGCCCTGCTGTCCATACACTCACACACATGCACACACACACACACACATGTACCACACACATACATACGCACACACATGCACACACACGTACCACACACACACACACACACACACACACACATGCACCACACACACACACACAAATGCACCACACACACACACACAAATCATATATTCATACTCACACATATGACTGTCGTGAGACGCTTCTTACTGCAACACATGAGGGTGATGTGTCTCTGTTCAGTTGAGTTATGGCTAAAATATGGAGTTTCCCATGTTCAATTCAAGTAGCCTGCTGATCCAGAATCTGGATCCGATCCAGATGGCATTCAGTTTGGAAACCAGTTCTTGGCCCTCCACATCTGTGCACCGAATGTCAGATGAATCTGGTGTCATAGAGGGAGCTGGGAGAGGGCGACAGGATTTGTTTTGTCCTGTGTCAGAGCAGCATGTGCTCCCGCCCAGAGACGTCTTCTTCAGGGAAGGCCTTCGTACTTCAGCAGGACAATGCTGAACCGGCCTGCGGTCCAGACCTTCCACCAGCTGAGAACATCTGGAGCATCAGGAACCAAAAAGAGCACAAAGCAGCCTCAGGACTGCTGATCAGCTGGAATCCTCTGTCAGAGCGGGACAACCTTCCTCTCCCAGAGTGCAGCAGTTACGGATGCTGCACATCGGGAAACACGGCCCTGTACCGACTTTATGAGACACGTTGCTGCCATCCTGCTCAAAATGAGCTCATATTTTTATTAAAATGGTGCATTTTGTGAACAGCTGACATGTTTCCTGTCACAGTTTAAAGAGCAGCAAACCTTCTTGCAGCTGCGTGTGTAGAAAGGACCCAGTACTTAGTTATAGCACATGTTCAGCAAACATCTGTGTCAGTAGTAATACTCAGACGCTGCAGTCTGTGTACTTAGCATCAGCAGGAGAGTGAACCTCACAGCTGCCCTTTTCTGTGCTCACAGGTGCAGTGCATCCGCGAGACCACTGAAATATCTGAACGATTACACAATATTTCATCCTTGTTTGTGAAGCACACACTGTTGTTTCATCGCTGCTGGTTCCCACTGGCAGACCTCAATGCCAGGCGCAGCACTCAGTCATAAAATGAGCATGTTTCATTTCTTTGGTGCATTTTGGTAATGATATCATTCCCGGGATCAGCTGACACAGCAGCCTGCTCCATCCTGAGTGCGCAGGTCTGATTCCTGTGAAAGGTGATTCAGTGTCAGTGGACGCTCCAGCACCGGGTTTCACAGCGAGCACCGAAGCTCTGCACACGTCTGTTTCCTAACTCAGTTTGAGAGCCTGAGGAAAACCTGTGGACTTCAAAATGAGCCGTTAATTGGTGCCTTTCTGTGTTTGAACCTCAGAGCTTATCCAAGCCACAGATCTCTGAGGGTCGCTCCCCGTCAGAGAGTCTAACTTCAGATCTGTGGACAGTCTTCTGTGTGGCAGGATAATCAGCAGGAAGATAAAAGCTGACGGTGCAGAGGTGGAGCTGCTGACAGGCTGTCCAGGCTAACGAGGGCTGAACCTGACGTCTGATGCAGCGCTCTGAGAAGATGTTGGGCTGAAGGAGCTCAAACCCACGCAGACCAAACTGTGACAGCAGCAGCCCCGTGTCCTTATTCATGACTGAAATCTGTTGGCCTGATCGTCTCCAGAGTCCACAGCTGTTTCTAATGTGAGGAAAAACTGTCCATGTTTAAAGCAAACATCAGCCTGTGTGTTACTCGCCCCCCCTCTCTTATGAAGAATGAGCTGGAAGAGCCGCAGCTTGGGTCAAAACCAACCATCAGCCTCCAGGCCTGATAAAAGCTGGACAGCTGCAGTTCCTCTGCTGTCCAGCAGAGGCGCCACGGTGAGTCAGTCCCCATAGACTCCCATGTTAAACTTTTCCATTAGAAATAAACAGCCTGATACAGAAACTGCTTTGGTCTCTGCAGCTAATCTCCCCTTTCATAACAGCTGGACAGGGGGAAGATGTTTCTATAACTCACCTGTTTGTATTATTAGGGGCGTGGCCTCTCTGACTGACAGGTTGATGGTGACACAGGTGGCTGTAGCTGCTAGCTGCCTGCTAGGCTTTACCTCAGCTAACTATATCCCTGAACTGGACCTTTAATGCAATTATCTGACCAATAATATGGCTGCTGTGGCTTCATTGGACTAACAGACCGTCCAAGAAGGCGGAGCTCCAGTTTGCTGGGACTCTGGGATTTGATTGGATGTTACTGATTAGCAGGGATCTGAGTCTGTGTAATGCTCCCATACAGTCAGGGTGATGTCATGCTCTCTATGTCCATCATTTTTAGAATCTCTGATCCAAGTTTGTGTTGTTGTGATTGGTCAGAAGGGGAGTGATCATCATAACTGAAGTTAAACTAACAGGAAGTGAGATTACATTTGGAGACCTCTTGCAGTGGTTTGAATGTGAGCATCATTTCCAGCTCCCTGACCTTCACGCTGTGGTTCTTGTGCCCAAAGAGTCCAAAGGAAGAGTCAGAGCAGACACAGACGTGGTAAAGCAGACACAGACGAGGTAAAGCAGACACAGACGAGGTAAAGCAGACACAGACGAGGTAAAGCAGACACAGACGAGGTAAAGCAGACACAGACGTGGTAAAGCAGACACAGACGAGGTAAAGCAGACACAGACGAGGTAAAGCAGACACAGATGAGGTAAAGCAGACACAGACAAGGTAAAGCAGACACAGAAGAGGTAAAGCAGACACAGACGTGGTAAAGCAGACACAGACGAGGTAAAGCAGACACAGACGAGGTAAAGCCTCCACGGTTTCATACAGACATCTTAAAAATGCTCTTACTGCTGTTCAGTGAGTGGAACCCTAAACCACAGCCTGACAGACACTGATAAGTGAAAAATGAAGTTTAAGCTGGTCTGGAATCAGTTTCCTCTGCTGATCATCACCTCCCTGCACAATAACTCTGACAGATTGCCTCAGGCTGCTCACCTCTCATCGATCGGTGTCTGATTCAGAGTATTGATCAGAAAATGGATCTGAGGATCTGCACTGACAAACCAGCTGGGGATACATGGCCTCACTCTCTCTGCAGCAATAATACACTTTCTTTTCCAGCGATCAATAATCATCTCTCCAGTCACATGTTGCATGTTGTTCTCTGGGACTGCATTCAAAAGTATCCCCAGAAAACAGCAGCAGGTAGGAACTAAAACTCCTCCTCCACGCTTCGGCAGGTCTGGCTGGTCTTAAATGGCTTGAAGTGAAGTGACTGATAAATGTGATTGCACACACCAGCTGAGCTCCTTCAGCTCAGCCCCTGCAGAGGAACCGAGTGTTAAACACGAACTGTCTCAGCTTCTCAGGCTGCTTTTTTCATCTTTGATTAGTTTTCACACTTTTCCCTTTGGGAGAGAACGCCACTGTCATTTCATTTCCTGCTCAGGAAAACTTTTCAACCAATCAGCAGTCGCTCAGAGCAGAGACGTCTTCACCTGTCTTTGTTTTCACGTTTTCCTCTTTAACCTCCACACAAACAGAACTCAGCTGCTCCTTCAGTCACTCACAGAGGGCACTAGAAATGAGGCTCATGCACGTACGTGTGTATAATTTTGTGATGAGGTTTGATAGCAAAGAGCTGCATGTGTGCACACAGCTGTGTGAATCTCATAAACACACGCGCGCACACACACACACACACACACACACACACACTCCTGCCTGCGTGCACAAACGCAGTCTGAAGGCTCCTGGACTCGGTTGGACTCCTGTAACATGTTGGAGTTTCATCAGTAAGAGCACAACAACAGTTCACACACTCAAAATGCAGAATTCTTTTCTTTTGTTCTAGAAAACCCAATTAATCGATTATTGAAACAGTTCCAGATAAATTTGTGCTGATTGATCAGATTGATTGCAGCTCAGATGTGAAGTCTCCTGTTTGCTCTCCTCAGTAAATCTGTAGTTTAATATCAGTGATCCAGCCTGCAGGTTCTCAGAGAGGTTAACACACACACACACACACACACACACACACACGCTGAGTGTCTTTGAAGTCCAGCAGTGGGGGTGTCTGTCATCTCATGAAGTATTCATGTAGCATGTCAAGTATGTGTGTGTGTGTGTGTGTGTGTGTGTGTGTGTGTGTGTGTGTGTGTGTGTGTGAGAACAGTGGTTTTCACGGCTGCTGTGTGTCGACACGGTGAGAAGGCGGGGCAGTGAAAAGAGAGAGAGAAGGGGTGAGCGAGAGCAGGGAGGGAGGGAGGGAAGGTGAGCGAGGCAGACGGACCAACGGACGGAGGGAGGGGAGGTGAGGAAGAGGAGGGAGGAAGGCTGGAGCTTCGCCAGTGTTTCCCGGCAACAACAGCAGCGAGAGGCAGGAATCCACCCGCTCCCATTCACTCGTTTATTTCCACCTCTTGTTTCAGTCCTTTATTCCTCCTCTGCTGCTGCCACTTCCTTTCATCCCCCTCTCTCTCTCCTGGAGTTAGAGGAGGAGGAGGAGGCGGAAGAAGGTGGGAGGGGTGGAGAGGAGCAGCATTGCGATACTGCAGGAACAGACTGAGGAGCTACAGGAGAGAAGAGAGGGAGAGGAAAAGGAGAGGTGGAAGAAGGGAGGGAAGAAAAGAAAGGTAGAATTAAAGAAGTGAAGCTTTCAAAGGGAAGAGATGAGGAAAGAGTAGGAATCAGTGGGAGGAGAAGGAAAGAGATGGATGGATGAGAAGACAGAAGAAAGAAAAGCAAAAAAATGAAGAAAGGTGGCAGAGGAGGATAAGGAAAGGAAAAGTGAAAGTGGAGTAAGGAGAATGAGTTGCCACAGGGTTAGAAAGATGGAAAAGACCATTCAGTAAGAAAAAAGGAAAGAGTGGAAGGAAGGATATCCAGCTGACGGTCTTCATTTGGGACTGAAGGAGGGGACGGAGAGATGTGAGTTTAGGGCTTACAGGTGGAAATCTGCTGCAGGGATGGGCTCAAGGATGCAGGCGGATGGAAGGATGTAATGATGGAGAGATGGGTGACTTTGTGGAGGATAAACTGGTGCTGACGGGATGATAAAAATCCTAAAACAAACTGAACTAATCCTGCCTGAATTCTGCAGAACTTCACTCCAAACATGCTTCAACGTGAATCTCGTTTTTCCCTGAAAACTTCCTGCAATCGGATTTCCTGTCAGAGATGAAACACCAGGATGGATGGATGGAAAGTTCACCCATGCGCGACAAACTGAGATGTTGGGATGTTGCTTTACAGACGGTTACTGATGGAGCTATCTCAGCTGTTGGATGTATTTTTGATCAGTCTTCTAGAGAAACCGTCACATTTTCTTAGACTTTGGTGAGAAAAACTCTGATCACCTAAATATCACCGAGGATAAACCGAGGAGTGCGAGGTCCGTCTGATGAGAGTTTAAGGATATATTTGGACTGTTGAAGTGGTTTTCGAGGCAAAGACAGAAGAATGTTGTACATAAAAATGAATCTGTTTCTGTAACAAAGAGCAATCATGAAAACTTGAATGATTTATTTGGCTTCCTGACTTATTTTTCATTAATGGACAGAGTGAAATCGTCCTTTATCCTTGACAGCAATGACTCAGACTGCTAATCTGCTGAGAGCTAAAAATGATGCTAAATCTTGGCGTGCTAAATATGGCTGATTGATGGAAAATCACATTACTGATATTTTTTGCATTGAAGGAAAGTTCAGTAGTTCAGGTTGATGAACATAAAAAATCTTTAAATCTCCAATATTTCTGTAGAGATTTAGTAAAAACCAACTCTGACCACATGTTTTGGGGATATTGACAGACAGAGTAAAGTCTGTATTCCTTAAAATATTTGGCAGGAACAGTTGGAAAAACCACTAATGTGAAAAATCTCCACATTGAAAACTTCCAGATTTCTCTGTGAGTTTAGGAAAAGCTCCGTTAGAAGTCACGTTATCATCACGTTATCATCACGTTCTGGATGTGTGGACAGTTTTCTGCCACTCTAAACATCATGCTGGACATTTGCTGGCAGCAGTACGAGAAAGCTTTATATAACTATATAAATAAATGATACACATAAAGTCAAGCTGATGGACAGATGAGAAGCTTTTGTTTGTTGGAGCATGAAAATTCATTTTGATTAGAACCTTTGGGCCACCTGTTCTACCTGCTCATGTTCCAACCAATCCCTGCAGGGTTTACAACCCTAATCGAGGCTGCAGGTATACGGCTGGATGTTTGCTGGTGGATGCAGAGGCAGAAAAACTTTGAGAAGCGGCCAAACTTTGATTGAAGAATTCTTCTAAAACAGGAAAACAGTGACTTGCTGCAACAGTAAAAGTTGGATCTCATCAACATTTCTCCTTGAACGATTGACTCTTGATTGGTTCCCGGTGGATTCTGACCTTTGGATTTTAGGGTACAGTTGGTTTGAGCCTCTCTGAAGACTGTCTGGCTGACTTAGATCTTTTTTTTGAATGCCTTCAGGCTCTTTGTGCAGATTTTTTCTCCTTGCCATGTCCCACAGTTGAGGTTTTAAGTCTTCTTGCTGGAATAAATCTGGTTCTTTACGATGGTGAATGAGGGCGAGAACAAGCTTGGACCTGGTTCGTCTTTAAGGCAAAGAAGTTTGAGCAGATAATGGATTGGAGGGAACTGTGAGTAACTATCTTCACGTCTTGTACAATTTCAAACTAACTTTATGTTTAAGGGTGCTGACGGGCTCAGTGGAAGACAAGAGCTGAAAGCAGAGCAGTGCTTACGGGGATAAATAAAGTCGAAAATCAATACTGTAGAAGACTGAACCATAAAGTGGGTTTATTCAGGCAGCCGAGGGATGTTAACATTTACGCTGGGTTGTAACATGTAAAGTTTCAATGAGTCTCTGGTGTCTCTTTGTGTTATTTGACTACAGTTTCTCCTTCAGAGGTTATTAACTATATCACACTCATGGTGTAACGTGGAGGATCACCTGTGGAGTCACACATAGAAGTAATCCATTCACAGCAGATGGAGGATAGACCCCGATTCATCCTCATTCATGATGCTAAAATCCCAGTGCAGTATGGACAGGCTGGTGGTCTGATAGTCTAAGCTTTCCTTTAATTGAGCTGCACCATGCTGCATTAAAATTTATAGGTAATTGAAATAAATGTGTGAGCTGCAGGAGGGTGTAACCTGCTGATGGTTTCCTGTTAGAGTCGCTTACTGTCCTCCTGTGATGTTTATACCAGCATGTCAGGTGTGCTGTGGGATAATACAGGTCAGAATGTGCCTGATTAAACACAGAACATCAATTTAAACCCCCACATCAGTCTGCCAAACTGTGCTCAGGTTTGCCTCAGCAGGTATGAAGATGATCTGATTCCAGCCATGCACCACTGATGAGGTAACGAATACCTTCATCACCATGGTTACAGTAACTCCTAGAGTGGCAGTCACAGAGTGCATCCTCCACCAAGGTCAGTAACACAAGTGACAAGAAAAGCAGTCCAGATCTGCAGCAGAGGCTAATGGCTTCTTCCTCTACCCATGCTCCTCCTCTCCACGAGGGTCATGAACTTCATCCCCATAGACCAACAGAAAAATAGCAGTGACCCTCCAGCTCCAGGTCCTTGGAGGGAGAAAAGAGGGCGTTTATGTTAACGAGCTGCCAAATATAGTCAAAATTCAGCTCTTTGTAACCCAGCCGTCCACCCCAGCATCCTCCCCTCCATCATCATTATTACAGCCACTAGGGGCAGCGGTCCATCGGGGCATTAAAGAGGGTGTGTCATTGAGTTGAATGAAAGTTTGCTGAGCTGCAGAAATCTTCAGGTTTTCTGGATATTCTGCTCACTTTTTTAACTCTGGGCCCACAGAGCATGCTCATTAGCATCCTTCTCAGCTGAGTGTAGAGTGAGCTGCACGAATGGGATCAAATTAAAGTCAGCTGAGGGTGTTTGCTGAAACAATGAGAGAGAACTTTGAACTGTAATCAGCTGCAACAGCTTTACAGGAAAAGCATCCATCAGATAATCAGGTGCAGGCTGCCTCTAATTCCATCCAAAGGGCTGCTGTCTCTTTGGTGGGGGCAGGAGTGGGAGCAGTGGGATTTTTGTGTGTTTTTGTTTTCTTTGTGTGATGGAGCGACTTTTAAAAGTCTAAAAACCCCCAAACTCACAGGTTCCTTCATCGTCACCCTCATCACAGTCGGGTCTGCTTTCCCAGAGTCCTTTGTGCTCTCATTTAGATGCTTTTGTTCTGGGTGGTTAAAATTCTCTGCAGCGCTGCTGTAGATCCAGATAAGCTTGGTTCAGCTGAGTCATGGCAGCAGTTTAATGGGTGCAGGAAGTTTCTAAGCCTCTTTCCTTCTTTCTCTTCCCATACTGCCGTTCTTCTGCTCCCATAGTTCCCTTCTTTCTCCTACCTCCATCTCCAAACCCCACCTGGAGACAAAGCTGCTTTGCACTCAAACCTTCTGCCATATGTTACTATGAGCTGAAGAGATCATGTAGAAACCTGTGGGGACTGTGGCTCACATCCTCTGATTCAAACAACGTTTCTGTCTCTGTTTTGCTTGAATTGACATGCTCAGTTAGCAGAGATGTGGAGTAAATGTCAGCATTTTCACACACACACACACACACACACACACACACACACACACACACACACACACACACACACACACACACACACACACACACACACACTTCTGTGCTCACCTTGCAGTGCTGCAGTTTGTGTTTCCTGAGTTTGTTGGTGATAAATGTGACAGTGGCTGAAATAACACGCACTCGCAGTGAATCCCCGCCGGCTGTTCTGCCGTCCTTCATGGAGGCTGTAATTACACGCTCTGTTTTCAGATTTTCATTCGGGGAGGAGGTGGTGGGATGAAGAGGAGGAGGAGGAGTGCAGAGAGACTCTTTCCCTTTCTAATAACTTGAGGCTGAGCCTCCTAAACCCTCTGCTTATCCAGCTACTTTCTCTCTCCCTGGGTTTGACATTCAGGTTAAATTCAGCTGTTAATAAACAGAAACAGCAGAATTATGACAGACCTGAGCTTGAAGGTAAACCAGAAATAAACAGCTTCTCCTGCCTCTGTTTGGTTTTCAGGTTCGTGTTTGATTTTTAATTGATTGTTCTGTTTGAAACTTTAATGTTTCTTCTTTACATATCTTATATTGTGTGATAAATGATGTGTAGCTGTGCAGCAGCAGCTCGGCGCGCTCTCAGACTGTTGGTTTTGTGTCTTCAGGGCAGCTCAGAAGCTCAGTCTGTCCCGCAGGAAGAAGTCCCCGCCCGGCCCCACCTCCCCGCCCCGTGAGTCTCCGGGGTCGCTGCTGTACACCGGGGGCTTCAGTGGGGCCCTGCAGCTCTCCCCACCCGCAATCCCACCATGCCTCCTTCGAGCTGGGTCAAAGGTCAAGGATACACCAGGGATGGGGAAGGTAAGATCTTGCATTGTTAGTCTGGATGTGACGGGTGGCGTAGCTGCTGGGACTTTACCCACTAACTGTTGGAGTACTGTTTTCAAGGCTTGAAGTCAGCAGTTAGGATGTAGATGGACATGAAGACCTGGGGAGTTTTCAGGTTGGCCAGCTAGCTAGCTTTGTTAGCACATTTTGTCCATAATTCACATTGGTTGAGAGGATGGGCGACACAGCGGTGTGGTGGTTAGCACCGCTGGAAGAGGGTCCTGGATTTGAATCCACTGGACAGGAGCATGTTCTTCCTGTGGCTGTGTGGTTCTCCCTGGGTGCTCCAGCTTCCTCCAAAGACCTGCTCGTTAGTTTCATCGGAGATTCTGAATTAGCTGTAGGTGTGGATGGTTGTCTGTCTCTCTGTGTTAGCCCTGTGACAGATTGGTGGCCTGTTGAGGTGTACTCCATATCTCACCCCATGACAGCTGGAAAATATGAAGAGCAGCTGCAGAAGAGGATGGATGGATGGATGGATGGATGGATGGACGGACGGATGGATGGATGGATGATCTGAAGGACATTAGACTGTTTGCTCAGTCCTGATCTTCTGCTTGTCCTCACAGCTGAGGAAATGTTTGACTTTGTCTCCACACTCAGGCTGTGTGGGTGTAGACAGAGATCCATGTGTGGGTGGTAGTAGTTAATTGCTTATTTAACTGTTGTGTTAAAGGCCAGCTGTAATCACTGAGAGTCTGTCTTTCTGCAGTCTCAAAGGAACAGTTATGCCTCTGTAGGACATGCAGAGGGATACCAGGCGCTACCAGGACTGCCTCCTGACATGCTGTAACAGGTTTACGTATGTTGGTGTTTGGCTGCAGATCAGATGCTCGGCTGTCAGACTCAGTGATGTTGCCAGATCTGCTGCAGACTGCTCAGTGTGGAGCGATTAATGTCTGAGCTCAGAGCAGGTCTCCCCCAAATGACCCTAATCACTCACTTAACCTCCCCACAGCACCGCAGTCCCTTCAGATATCCTCATCATTAACCTCACAGAGCCACATGTTCTCATAGCTGCTCCTCACAGTGTGAACCCGGTTTTTCTGGCACAAAATCAGCTGGAAGCACATCAAGAAAAGCACGAGGTTAAAAAGTCTCTGTGTTATTTATATGGATGGCAGAGCCTCTCTCGTATCTTCTGCCACAAAGAAGCATTGACCTGAAGCCCCTCTGCAGCAGGACTCTCAGACCTTCAGTCACATCAAGAGCCAAACATTTATGGTTCACTGCTTACATTTGATGAAAAATATACATTTCCATAGAGTCTACACAGCGACTCTTCTGTCCATCCCTTCCATCCCCCAACGTCTCATGTGATCAAGCTTATAGTTAGGGCTGGATCAGGTGACCCTGAACCCTCCCTTAGTTATGCTGCTATAGGCCTAGGCTGCTGGGGGGTTCCCATGATGCACTCTGTTTATACTCCACTCTGGATTTAATCATTAATTATTATTAATCTCTGTCTCTCCCCCCTCAGCAGATGACCCCCCCTCCCTGAGCCTGGTTCTGCTGGAGGATTCTTCCTGTTAAAGGGAGTTTTTCCTTCCCACTGTCACCAAGTGCTGCTCATAGGGGGTCGTTTTGACTGTATTATTGTCTTTACCTTACAGTCTAAAGCACCTTGAGGGGACTGTTTGTTGTGATTTGGTGCTTTATAAATAAAACTGAACTGAATTGAACACACAGCCTGTTTCGCAGCCTGAATAGCAGCTGCTGTCAGTCTGTAGCATTAAATTAAAGCTGATTCCTGTGAGAGGAAAAGGAAGTTTCCCAGCAGCTGTCTGCTGACAGTCAGATTTCCCCTGATGGTACCTTTTCCAGCAGGGAGGAACCAACATCCAGGATCTCTGTAGAGGTCCTCACAGGACTGAATGTGATTGTTAAGACTTTTAAAGACCTGCAGACTCCGTGTGGTTCTTTAAGAGGAAAACTGTTCCATCTCCTCCTCCAGCTTCCCACTGCAGCTGCTCATCACCACCTGTCTGCAGTTCAGCTTTAAAGGCTTCACAAAGCCATTGGGAGTCTTCTTCATCTGATTCTCCTTCATCTCAGATCCATCGTGCAGCTGCAGGAGTTCAGATCTTCCTGCTAATGGAACATCTGGGCGTCCGTTAATGAGGCGAGAAAAGACATAAAACAGCATTTTAAAGGAGCCGAACAGACATGCTCAGATTTGTGCTGCTCTTCATCCAGAGCTGCAGCTAATCGGCTGACTTTAGTTCCCTCTTCAGTGTGTTTTTATGGTCTGAAGTGATGAACAGAGGAGGATTATACATGCTGCAGGTTAAAGTGAACCAAGAGTCACAGCTGACAGAGTCACTGGAAACACCGACAGACTCCCCATAATGCACCACGCTCTGCAGGAGATGGAGCTGCTCTCCATGCAGACAAACTCCTTTCAGAGGAAAATATCCTCTTTCATTCAGACTGATGCAGTAACAGTGTCCAGTTTAAAGGCCCAGTGAGACCTGAGAGCATTTCAGCCAGCAAAGGAAAAATGGCACTCTTCCTCCTCCTCCTCCTCCTCCTCCTCCTCCCAGTCGTTTTATTGTTGGTCATAAACTGAAGCACTTTGTATTTACAGCAGAGGAAACATCCCTGTGTGACTGCAGCATCGAGTAACAACCATGTGATTTAAAGCTGCTTTTAGTCCACATTTCTCTGCTGCTCCATGAAAACAGTAATTACACAAACTTAGTCCACAGTTAAAGTGAAAATGCATCATGTGATCATCAGCTGTCCAGACATGGATGTACAAGGCTGTGCAGCAGGACGCTGTGAGTCTGCCTCTCATCCCACCACCATGAAAGAGCAGATTCACAGGATCAATAGACCTTGACCAGGACAGCAGAGCAAAGCTCAGTAAAGTTTTCCTCACAGTGAAACAGGAGAAAAAGCTTCTCACCTCTACTCACACACGTTGTGTTATTTTCAAGTATTAGCTCAGCTAACTCCACAGTTACTCTGATTACAGCACACAGCAAGAAGAGCTGCGCACAGGGGAGAGGCAGAAATCTCATTGAATTAACCAATCACAGGGCTCCACCTGTGCTGGCATCATACCTGCCCACACAGCACCTGAGGGGAGGACAGAGATCTGCACACACCCACACACACTGTCTAAACACAGGACGGCTGCAGCGAAGCCAGTCACACTCAGATGTTCCACTCGAACACTGACACCCACCGGAGGAGCTCTGGAAAACTTTGAATCATAAAAATATATCATGCTGTTGTTCAGTTATGTGCATGTGGAGGCTCTGATCCCGCTGTGATCCGAGGGTGCTCCCATGGTCTCGCGGTTATTCCTGTTTCTTAAAGCTCGTCTCCGGCTCAGGTGAACATCTTCAGAGTGGACCGTACACTTAGACCAGTCATTTTTAGAAATATGACTTATTATGGGGTGCTGTCCCTGCTCCAGACTGACGAGGATCACACTGGGCTGTATGTGTGAGCTCAAATGAGTGAGCAGAGCAGAGAACTGCTCACTGCAACTACTTTGAGCTGGTCACAGACTGAACAAACTGATTTTTCCTCGTTACAAGGAGGCGTCCTACTTTTCCTCCGGTGTGACTGAGCCGTGACCAACATCTGCATCAGCAGGCACACAGCAGCCTTCATGATCTCCTCCTCTTCCTCTTCCTGTTAATATTCAGACCGTGGAGTCCAGCTGCTGCTAATATCATCATTTCTGTGTAATGAAGAACAGTGACGAGCTGCAGCATCTTTACTGGAAACAGAAGCTGAATAAATATCATTTATCACAGATCAGCAGTTCACTGAGCCCAACACCACAGCTTTGTGTCTTTGGATCTAAACGGTGTCCTCTCCCTTTATCACCCTGTCTTTGCTTTTTCTCAGCAGTCTGTTTGAGCTGAACCAAAAGAAGAAGGTTTTTTTTTTTAAACAATTGCTGCTCATCTTCTTTATCTCCTTGCACCTGGTGCAGTACCCCCAGCATCCTCCTCTGTCACACCAACCCTCTGTATGTCCTCCTCCACTACATCCATGAACCTCCTCTGAACTCTTCCTCTTCCTGTCCTGCCTGCAGCTCCAGTTTGTCTACTCTGCCTCCTCTGCATGTGTGCAAAAATACAAACTGATTGCATCCTTTAATTTTGTGAGAACACTGCAGAATTTAGTGACTTTAGAAAGAAAGTCCATGGAAACAGGATGAAACAATCAGATGGAGGAGTTTAATGACTCTAAATGTTGTCTCTCCTCTCATTTACATTCAGAGCCGCCTTCCATCCTTCTGAACCAGCAGTTAATGAGTTTAATATCTTAAAACTTTTCGCTGTGGACTCTGGCTGCTCTCTGTGTGGGCGAGAGAGCCTCAGCTGCAGAGAGGAAGCTGCATTATGGGTGTAAACACTTCAGAATCAGAGAGAAGTCAACTCTGAGTTCAGACTGAGGTCAGAGTCATTTCTGATGTTTGAAGCTGTGCAGGAGTTTTAAAGCAGCCCTTCAAATTTCACTCCTGTTCCTGCTTTACTTTTTATCAGAAAAGATCACAGGGATGATCTTATCCAGGCTGCGCCTGTGTTTTCCTCTTAATACCAAGCATCGACACCGAGGCAGCAAAGCTGCAGCTAACGAGGGCTGAACCTGACGTCTGATGCAGCGCTCTGAGAAGATGTTGGGCTGAAGGAGCTCAAACCCACGCAGACCAAACTGTGACAGCAGCAGCCCCGTGTCCTTATTCATGACTGAAATCTGTTGGCCTGATCGTCTCCAGAGTCCACAGCTGTTTCTAATGTGAGGAAAAACTGTCCATGTTTAAAGCAAACATCAGCCTGTGTGTTACTCAGGAGGAGAAAAACCCCCATGAAGAATGAGCTGGAAGAGTTAAAACCAACCATCGATGTCCAGGCCTGAAAAAGCTCCACAGCTGCAGTTCCTCTGCTGTCCAGCAGAGGCGCCACAGTGAGTCAGTCCCCATAGACTCCCATGTTAAAACTGTCCAGCAGAAATAAACATGTTTACAGCTGATACAGAAACTGTTTTAGTCTCTGTGGATAATTTCCCCCTTCATAACAGCTGTACGGATGTTTCTATAACTCAGCTGTTTGCATTATTAGGGGGCGTGGCCTCTTTGACTGACAGGTGGATGATGACACAGGTGGCTGTAGCTGCTAGTTGCCTGCTAGCTGTAGCTCTGGACGGTGTTTGTGCTGTTGGAGCCTTTTGGAGCATCGTTAATGGAATTATCTGACCAATAATATGCCTGCTGTGCTTCATTGGACTTACAGACCGTCCAAGAGTGATCCTCATATACAGTCTCTGGATGCTGACTCATAACCAAGCTAGCATTTAGCCCCCCAGCTGGTGGACCAAGTATGGACACTTTCTGAAACCAAAAACTAAGATCGAAGCTTCAAAAAGGCTTCACAGCCCACAGCAGCTACATCCAACCATTATAAACCATTCATGACTGACAGCAGTGGTTACTCTGGTAACTGCAGCACAACAGGAAACTGCAGTGAAGCAGTCGCACATGACAACCCGAAGATAAATGTGCTTCCTTAGACTCTTTCACAATAAATGCCAGTTTGGTGGTGGAACTCACTGTCGGTGCAGGTCGTCCAGGAAAAGATGAAAGATCAGTTCAAAGTCTGCAGACGTCAGAGATGCATCCTCTAAAATATTTGTGGCTGCTCATAAATGTGCTGACTGTTTAAAAACAAAAAACACAACGCATCAAAAGCAGCTTTGATTTGATGTGTGTCTCACATGTGTGTCTCACATCATCAGCTCCGCGGTGACCGAGGAGCCGATGATTCGCTCCGCTGGCTCGCAGCGACCCGTTGTTTAAAACTGCTGCGTCTCAGATTGTTATTGGCATTAAAAACCTTACCTCGTCACCACCAGCTCAGCAGCTCTCTGACAGGCCAATAAAAACCCTTCAGAGGGTCACACCTCAGCACAACAAGGCAGGCCCCTCAGGGCTGAGTGACACAAACTGCTGCAGGTCCAGCAGAGCCAAATATTCATGACTCTCTCAGCCTTTCTGGTCATTTGCTCAGCACTCAGGGTTAATTTAAGTATAGTGGGAAAGTTAGATGATAGCATCTTGCTGGGTGCTGTCATCCACCCTGAGGCATATAAACTACTAAAGAGCTCCAAACTGCCACTGTGGTGTGCCTCACTGTGGAGCCTGATAAAAAGCAGCAGGTAAACACAGATCCCTGCATGTGAGTGTCCCACTTCTCTCGACTTGGCTCTATTACGGACTGTACTTCCTAACCTGGTTTTCTCTGATATGGGCTTCCTGTCTGTCCTCAGGTCAGAGTGATGGTCCGGATCTGCTCGGTCCACAGCGAGTCCTCGGAGTCCATGTCGTTCCTGAAGGTCGACGGCAGGAAGAAGCAGCTCACTCTGTGCGAGACGTCAGCCGCCGGACTCTCCGCCGCCGCCCAGAGACGATCCTCGGCCTCGGCTCCAAAGACATTCACCTTTGATGCCGTCTTCTCGCAGGACACCTCACAGGTGGGTTCCCCAACAGCATCGATAACATCTCCCTCCCAAATGAATCAGGGTGAATTTACTGCTCCGTGGCTTCGGCTGGATGTTCTTGCTTGGTCGTTCTGCTGTAGGATGAATCTGGACCAATCAGATACCTGCTGGTGGTGATGCAGAATAATCTGAGTGTTTAAAGAGACTGAAACTTTCAGAGAATCAAAATCTAAATTCAAGGCATGCAGGCAAAGTTTGAGCTCTTCATCAGCAAAGTGTCAGCCCTGCAGCATGTTGTTTATCCCAGGAGACAGACGACAGCAGCAGATGCACACAGATCACAGCGCTGTGTGTGTGTGTGTGTGTGTGTCTGTCAGTGAAGAGTGTTTGTGATTATCTGTGATGTGACATGAACCTGCAGATGGATTCATAAAAACATGTTTACGATGTTTAGATTTCAGCTGCTGATTCTTTCTGCAGCATTTTGGTCTCTAACTCTGAAACTCATCATATCCAAACAAAAGGTGAAGATGCTGTACAGGCTTTCCTTTTTAGACACCTCTGCATCACAAATGTAATCATTTCCATATTTAATATGAGCTTTATGGGAGTTTTTAATTATTCTTGCAGGTTCCTTATGATTGTCTAAGGTGTTCCTTCAAAAAGCACGTAACTGTAACTATGAAGCCAGATTACTGTGTTAATGAGCTGTGTGGAGCTTAAACTCAGAGACACAAGTGTGTCTCGTTTTACCTGATAGATCACCATGGTAACTGATGCTGAAGGCCTCACCTGGTCAGCAGCAGGTGATGTTCAGAGCGTCAGTTTAAAATGAGCTGGCGTTTGTTTCCAGCGTGTTCTCAGAGTGATGCAGACTCTGCTGGGAGCACGTTTCTATGAGCAGCTCGTTACTGAAGCTGAATGAAGCTGTGAGGTCACAGCAGCTCAGACTGAACCTGCACGGATCCATATGCTGATGCAAACGTCTAAATGCTGTTCTGCTTGGTTCTGACCTGCTGCTGAGTCTCTGCTGGAAACACAGACCGAGAACAGCCGCTCAGTCACAGCAATCCCACTCTGATCCTCCACAGACTGCAGCCATTTCCACGTCTCCCTCATCAGGCTGTGGGAGGGAAGCGTTAAAGTTTCAGCTGTGTGGCCTCAGAAACAAACAGCAGCGCTGAGAGCGCCTGAAGCAGAGAGCCCGCTCTAACAATACAGAACCACAGTACAAATTTACAAAACGAGAGAAAACCTAAATGTCCCACAAACCCTGATCCCCAGACCCAGAAAGCATCACATCAGGGCTGTAAGCTCGGCTTTAAAGAGCCGTCCACATATAGACACTATGGTCACTTATGGTTGGTCCTAATGACATTTCATGCTGTGGTTACCCACATTAGGTCACAAAGCCTTTAACACATTAACCACCCTGTCATAGATGTGTCAGCAGTATCCTTCAGTCCCACTGGCAGCTACCTCACTGCTACACAGGATTGCGGCTCATTTTTATGTATGATACAGTTTGATAGTGGCACCTCTCTAAGGTGATGGCTGGTAGGCGACAGTCCCATGATGCACTGTTTCTTTTCATTCACCTCTTTTCACTTTGTTTTTACCCCACTAATAATATTAATCTCTGTCTCTCCCCCCTCACAGCAGATGACCCCCCCTCCCTGAGCCTGGTTCTGATGGAGGTTTCTTCCTGTTAAAGGGAGTTTTTCCTTCCCACTGTCACCAAGTGCTGCTCATAGGGGGTCGTTTTGACTGTTGGGTTTTCTCTGTATTATTGTAGGGTCTTTATCCACAATACAAAGCGCCTTGAGGCGACAGTATGTTGTGATTTGTTATATAAATAAAATTGAATTGAATTATCAGGATGTCTGGCGTGAAAGCGAGGCTGTTTTCATATGTGGTCTGAATGTGGTAGAAAAAATGGTGAGCAAACTTTTTAAGGACAAAATCAAGGTTTATACAGCTTTCATAGACTGTTGGATTTTCTCTGTATTATTGTAGGGTCTTTACCCACAATACAAAGCACCTTGATGTGACTGTTTGTTGTGATTTGGCGCTATATAAATAAAATTACACTGAACTGAATTGATGGCTGGTTGGTGGTTCTCTCCTGATAGGCTGAGGTGTGTTCAGGAACCGTGGCAGAGGTCATTCAGTCGGTGGTGAACGGCGCAGACGGCTGCATCTTCTGCTTCGGACACGCTAACCTGGGTAACGACGTGATACGCCATCCTCACACGCAAACACGTCATTCCCAAATGTCACATGATTGTTGACCTGACTCCGCCCTCCACAGGTAAGACATACACCATGATCGGTCGGGACTGCTCCACCCAAAGTCTGGGTGTGGCTCCGACAGCAATCTCCTGGCTCTTTAAGGTAATCGAAGAGCGGAAGGAAAAGTCCGGAGCTCGTTTCTCCGTCAGAGTGTCGGCCGTGGAGATCTCCGGTCGAGAGGAGACGCTCACCGACCTCCTGGCTGAACTCGCAGCAGGTGACCACCAGGAGGTCCCAGGCCCTGCCGTGGCTCTGAGAGAAGATCCAGTCTGTGGATCCCAGGTACAGGAAAAAACTCTCAGCAGAGGAGATATAGGTACCAGATATTCAAAGTAAAAGTTGACACACCTAAAAGATGGAACTTCAAACCATCCTGCTACTAACTGAAGCGTTGGCACTTCGAGTCCCATCCGTCTCACATACTAACCTTTGCACCTGCCACCATCAGTCCATCAGATGATTGCTGATGTACTCATGGAGATGTATTTGTGTGCTGTGCAGTACAACAGCTGATATATTCATCCAGTCCTCCAGCCCCACTCAGGCCAGTCAACTCCTCTCCTTGACTCCTTTCCTTCACCTTGTCTCTTCCCGACCTCCTCACTGACCTCCTCTTCACTCCAGGGACTTCTGCACTGTTCACAACTGTCCAATTAGTCCTGACCTTCCTCCTCCTCGTTCAGTCTGTTTTATCTCCCCGAGCTCCTTCTGTCTGCCACCTTCTATCTGCACTCACTTTAATTTTTCTTTCTCTTTTTCTTGTCTCATGCAGACATCCTTCTTTTTTTCCTTTATCAAACCTCATTCTGTCCTAGTTAAACTTTTATCTCACTCATTTTATCTGTGAGAGGGGAGAAGGACTTCTGCTCTGAACAAAAAGAAACAGACCCCGGTGGAGCTGCAGACAGCAGGAAGATGCTCGCAGAATTATTCAAAGCTTCACTTCAGTCAAACTAAACTGAGTTAGAACCAGGCTTAGCAGCATCTGCCCGACATGAATGATATTTAATAGAGCCAACATGTTTGGCAGCTGCAGCAGCCTCCCGTTACCTCTCTCTCCATCAGCTGCAGAACCAGACGGAGCTTCGGGCGACCAGCGCTGAGCGAGCAGCATCTTTCCTGGATGTCGCCCTTGCAGCAAGGAGGAGCAGCCAAATGCCGGATGACCAGGAAGTCAGAAGGAACTCCCACTTCCTGTTTACCCTGCATCTCTCCCAGGAGAGGCTGGACAAGAGCAACAAGGCAGCAGGTGAGTGTATCTGTGGCTGTAAATGAGTGTTTATCACAATTATTAAATGGAGCATTATGGCGTTAAAATTGGCCAGCAACCAAAAGATGAGAAAAAACTGCTGAGGTGGAGGTCAGTAACAGCCCTCAGATGGTGTCTTCTGCTCAGGAACCTCCTGAAAAAATGAACTTCACTGTGGTTTAAGAAGAAACTGGTTTTAAAGATCATCAGTAGGAGTGACAAAGCTGGGAGTCACTGACAGCGCAGAGAAACACCTCTTTGCTGAGGTCACAAAGAAGATGATGACACATTTCTTCTTGTTACTGATGATGCTGTCCTTTTAATCACTGTCACACAGCTACACCCAGGGTAGCTCCTTGGTGTAGTGGTTAACACCTTTGCTTTACACACAAATGATCCCCAGTCTGAGACTGTGAGGAGGTGCATGCCCAGCTTCAGGGGCTCGTGAGCCAGTGCACTCCTAGTGCTGGTCCCAAGCCCAGATAAATGGGAAAGTTGTGTGAGGAAGTGCATCACACCCGGTGTCAAATCAAAAACATGCATGTAGCATACATGGGTGGACTGTTTGAAGCTGATTGTGAAGTTGCTGGTGTGCATATCAACACCTCCGAGCCCATCGTTCCCTTAAAGACAAAGATGTTTCACCCCGTCCAGGTGAGAGGAGAGAATTAAGTATCTTGGGATGTTATTAATGCCTGAGGGGAGAAAGGATGGGGAGCTTAATGCACACAGTGTGGTGGTGAGAGGGGAGATGAGCTGTGAGGCACAGCCCTCTGTTTAACAGTCAGTCTACATCCTTCCCTCACTTATGGTCATGAACTCTGGGTAACGACTGAGCATATGATTGCAGATACAACACACCCCCTTCACATTAAGCAGAATCAGCTGATGTGGTTCAGGCAGCTGATTAGTGCCTCCTCTTAGAGATCTAGAGACCCCAGTGTTGGCCCATGACTCCACTCCACAGATGCATTTATGGACCAGTGTTTCTCCTGCTTCCTCTTTTCAGGATGTTTGTTATCAGGAAGCAGGACAGGTGCACATTTTCTGCTCAGGCTAAACATTTTCAGCTTTACTGGTTCCTGTTTCTTGGATGTTCAGGTCGGTTCTGCTGTTTTCTTGGAGTTCTCTGAGTTTGTAGTTGAGAGCCACAGACTGAGCAGAGATGTCAGAAACAAACTGCTCTCCTGTTTGGGATGTTCATGGGCAGCTTCTGAAGGTGCAGCTGAGGTTGGTGCTGAGTGAGAGGAGGTGTTTTGTGTGAAGCTAGAGCTCTTTGAGGAGAAACTGGTACTCAGCATGACACAGTAAACCCTGAATGAAGCCAGTGAAAGAGAAATGTGCTTCATTCATTCTCAAACTTCCCAGCAGTGAACAGACCTGTGCACAGTGAACAGACCTGTGCACAGTGAACAGACCTGTGCACACTACAGCTGCAGACACATTGGTTCAACAGAGACTTGGAGAAGGAGCAGCAGGGTAGAGACTCTGACCTCTGAGACGAGAATAAAAGCCCCCCTTAGCGACCGTGCAGCTGTGAAACCTGGCAACTCAATTAGCTGTTAGCTCTTTTCTGCTCTTCTGCTCCAAACATGTAGCTGCTAATTAGCTTTGTGTTGAATTGCCAACATGCTCAACAAGAGCGTTTACAAGCAGAGCGGCTACACTAACACTGTCGCCACCCACATGTACCTGTCAGCAGAGCCACAGTTACTGGAGTTTTACTGCTGGAATAAATCTGCATGGCTAATGAGGCCTGACGGCTCAGTGTCCTGCAGTGTTTATAGACCGGCGGGTGGAAAAGCGTCCACTCAGCCGCTCTCTGCAGTTTCTAAATCTTGCTGATGCGGCCGGTTGATGGTTCCCGCCATCATTACTCTGAATTAATGAAATGAGCAGGCAGTTAAAATGAGCAGAGATCACACTGATACTGAATCTTATCAGAATATTTATTAGGACCAGAATCAGGGAAGAGATGCAGCCTGGATGTATTCAAATGAACCATTTTTAATGTTTACACAGTCCACGTAGGCATAAATATGTTTATACATTTGGTTAGTGATGTAGTGGCGCCATGAATCGGATGACTTGACTCGAGATTTGCTGCAGGACTTTGACTTTACTGCCAAAGATTTATGGCTTCAGCTCCAGCTCCCTCACAGCCCAGGGTCCTGTCATATATATATGCAAGATATCCAGAAGATTTCTGTACACTAATGGCTGCTTTGATAAATGACTCCAAGCAGCCAATAAGTTATTACTAAAGGCATTGATTATGTTTCTGTCTATAAACTAATCAATAAATTGTCATTTCAGCCCTAATGAGCAGTTAAGGAGGTGGTGTTGTATACTAATGTCCTCCTTTTCAGTGTCGGGGCGGAGTCGCCTCCACCTCCTCGATTTGGGGAGCTGTGAGACGGACATCAGCAGGACCAGAGAGGGAGGTGGGGGTCAGTGTCTGTCCCTCTCCGCACTGGGAAACGTCATCCTCGCCCTGGCCAACGGAGCCAAGCACGTTCCCTACAGGTAGGAGCTCACACTCTGAGCATTTTCATGAGCCTGACAGGGGTCAAAGGTCATAGCGACCAAACAACAGATGGACCAGTGATCCCTGTGAGGGCAGAGGGGAGTGAGGGGGGGACACGTATGAAGCGGGCAGGCAGCATGTGATGTATTTTTAATGAGCTTTCAGTCAGTGTTAAATGCTTGTTTAGGCTGATGAATAAGTCACTTTGTGATGCTAATTGATGTGTCTGTTCTGTCCTCTGGGTGCTTGTTATGCAGCCTGAGCTCAGTCTTATTTTCAGCCTCATATTGGGTGTGTTTTGTTTGCTTTAATGCTTCACTTTTGTTTCCTTTTGGTTTTAAGCGGTTTCATTTTGGGGGTAGGGTGTAATCTTTTCTTTTCATTTCATTTTATGCCACAAAAACTCTGAAATTGTAAAGTGAAACAGCTAATGAGCTGATTTGAGTCATAAACTGTTGATTTACTGACTATATAGATGTTTTTATCTGTTATTTGTTCTTGATCGGTGACCTTTCCCTACAGTCTTTCTCCTTTGGCCCCATTTCTGCTCATTTATGAAGCCATCAACATCACTATTGTTCTATTTATGGATTGGATATCTGCACCAGAGTCTCACGTTACCATCCATGGACTTGAGAGACCTTTTTATGAAGACCTTTAAATTGCCTGTTAATAATAAACCAGCCTTGAGTTGTCAGACCCAGTGATCACTGATTCACAGTGAAGTGAGTTGAAGTCGAACCAGAAGAACCAAAGAAAAGCCCAAAAGGAGGAATAAGTAGTAATATGTGGGGGTCAGTCCGTGCTGCAGTTCAGGCTTGTTGAGTTAAAAAGCTTAGATTGTAGTATGTAAATTCTCTGTTTGATCCGTCTTCTGTAGCATTAATCCAGGTCTTTTCAAAGGCGAGATTTCATGAACACTTCACTCTGTCTCTGCCGACAGATCACATGTGGCGTGTAGTTCAAAGTGGGCTTCATTAATGTGAAACGAGAGATCGCTCCTATTCCTTTTTGCCTGTCTGTGCCCAACTGTTGGTGCATGGTGTAATGAATGGTATCTGCAGGCCCGTGGGGATTCCCCAGCCCGTGGTGCGTCTTCTTTTTTTGGGCTAACGAAGGGTTTCTTAATGTATTATTCAGGGACAGCAAGCTCACGATGCTCCTCAGCGAATCCCTGGGCAACATCAACTGTCGAACCACCATGATCGCCCACATCTCCGACTCCCCGGCGAACTACGTGGAGACGCTGACCACAGTGCAGACGGCCTCCCGCATCCACCGCATGAGGAAGAAGAAGTCCAAGGTGCTTCATCCTTTATTCAGGTTTTCTTTCTAAAGCTCAGTGTGGTGGAGTTCATGCATCTCTGGTACAGGGTTCAAAAACAAACTGTTTACTCACTTGTCAATGACATAAATAAGGTTCTGATTTATTTTTTTAAAGCACAAATTTAAACAACTAACAGTGAAGGTTTAAAGGTTGTTATTGGTTGTTAATTAAAGTCTTGAGATTGTTCTGTGGAAGGTTTTGACCTCTGAATGAGTTTTCACTGATTTCCTGAGGCTGCAGTCCATAATGTAAATAGGTCAGGGAGTCATATGGACATATTTCATTGAGTTTATCCACTGCCATATGTTAGATAATCAATAACAGAGTTTCTACGGGGATGGGAGTTTCTGTCTTGAGATGGAATCGCCTTGTACCCTCATTAGTCAGGCTGACATGCTGTATGATATAGATCAGAAACCAGAGTGACCAGCGTATATGTCTCATTGACATTAATTCTAATGTAATCCACAGAGTGCACTTTTAACCTGAGACACGGCCATTCAAGTAATGATTTCCCTTCAGGTTAAGCACTGCATACTTTAGCTCTCTTTAGCATGTCAATTCAGTGTTACTTCTTTTTTATTTGCAGTATGCTTCCAGCTCATCTGGAGGGGAGAGTTCCTGTGAGGAAGGCCCATCCCATCGACCTCCTCATCTTCGACCCTTCCACCCTCGGACCGTGGCCCTCGACCCAGACGTTCCCCTGCTACTCTCGAGCGATCCCGACTATTCCTCCAGCAGCGAGCACTCCTGTGACACCGTCATCTACGTTGGGCCTGGAGGGACAGCAATCTCAGACCGAGAGCTGAGCGATAATGAGGGTCCGCCTTCATTCGTTCCCATCATTCCTTCCCTGAACAAAAGGCGAGTCAAAGATGCACCCAAGTCTGATGGTGATCACTTCAAGTGTAACACATTTGCAGAACTGCAAGAGAGACTCGACTGCATAGATGGCAGTGAAGGCCCGGCCACGTTCAGCACAGAAGGCACATCAGTAGCACCGAAGTCTCAGAGTGGAGCTACTAAACCCACAGAGGCAACCTCACCACCCAGATCTGATAAAAATACCTCCCAGAGTTTCTCTGAAAGCGCGCCAACACCATGCACAAGTAAATCTGATCACAAACAGTCTGAACTACCTTCAGCTGGTGGCCTCATGGACACTTCCAAAAGGACAAGCGCAGATGGAGAGAAACTTTTAGCCACCCCCTTTCAGCCATGTTTGGTAAAATCAGGGGGTGCTCATACCTGTGACTCAGAACCTGTGGTTCGAGAGAAGGTCTACCTCAAAGGAGGTGTACCCAAGCCATCAGCTTCACCATCCTTACCTCGGACAACCAGGACAGTGCCTCAGCCTGGAGAGGCTCTCGGCAGGACTCCCCCTGTGGGTATGAGCCAACAAGTAATGAGGCAAGACCAGCCACCAGGGTCACCTAACACAGACAGAGCAGCTCATACAAGCAGATACCCCATGGAGGTGAACACCCTCCGGGCCTCTCTGTTAGGACGTTGCCTGGACAGGGATTTTCTGAGGACTACCATCACTCTGCAGCAGCCTGTGGAGTTGAATGGAGAGGATGAGCTTGTGTTCACAGTCATAGAGGAGCTCCCTCACGGTCTTGTCCCAGATAACGGTCGTCCCTCCAACCTCCTCAGCTTTAACAGTGACTGCTTTCCGCAGACTTTAGCTGCTAGCTCTCGCCCAGTCAGCATCATCAGCAGTATTAATGATGAATATGATGCTTACACATCTCAACAAGGAGCTGTGGGACCAGGCACTGATGTTGGCACCGACCGCCAAGAAAGTTTGTTTTCCCAGCAAGGCAGAAAGCACCCATCTGTTGGCTCATGGCCATACGAATCACCTGAAAGTGACGGTCTTCATTCACAAAGCAGGCTTTACTTGAGGGATAAAACAATGGAGAATGCCTCCTTGCTGACCTCACCGAGTATATTCCATAAACAGCCATTTTTACAGCATGGCATTAAGAGCTCCTTAAATGACAGCGGTGTCTGTTTCTCAGAGCTGGACAGCGACCCTGCTACCCCAAACAAACCATCTTTTACCAAGTGCCCTCCCTCCCCCGAGTCAACCAAAGCCTCTCCCAAAGGCTATCTAAAGGTGAGAGCCAGTAACCTGAACACATCAGTGTCAGCGCAGGTTTCCCATCATGCCACCCATTCCAGTCTGCCCAGGAAAACCAAGCCTACCTCAACCGTAGCTGTGGGCTGCAGTGGACAGGAAGGCAAACAGGATGAGTTTTTGCTTCAGGGAAGCAGTCATTTTGATCCCAGAGAGATGGATTTTCTTTCTGCAGGTAAGCCAACAAGAAGTGGTATGACTAATGTTTCCTCCAGGAGGTCCGGAGGGAACAGCAACAGCGTACCTCGCCCACCAAAGGCACAGATGTCTTCTTCAGCTCACAGGGTTGTTGATGGTTGTGAGAAGTCCAGCAGCAGGAGAGGAGACACTCTCATCAAGCTGCCACGACTCACTCGGGGTGCAACAACCCTAGGGACTGTTTCCACCCCCCAGAGTTCAGAATCGAAATGGGCTCATGAAGCTGCATCAGTGATTGGTACAGTGAGGTTTTCATCCCTGGGAAAAAAGGCAAATGGACAAAAAAACAGCACAATTTCCAAGTCTGGATCTGGAAACATCTCTCCTTCTGTTCCTTTTGTCAGACAGTCGAGCCAAGAACAAAAGTTAAGAATTGCGCTCTCTCCAAGTGCCTTAAAAACAAGCAGCGACACTGGAAAGTCTTCATTCCCTAAAACATCCGCCTCAGAGGAGGAATTCCACATCAGGCTCAGAGCAGATTCATTCAGCCACAGGACATCTAGTTTAAAAACTGAACACAGTCCTGCAAGAACATCCTCAAGCCTGAAGACACGTGGAGCCAAAGCAGATTCCTCTAGATACTTCGGGAGTCTGATCTCCCTGGAGAAATGTGACAGTCAAACCTTAGCTGGGTCCAAACCTGAGCTCTTCAGAGAGAACAGTGGTGCTGCATCCGGAAGCAATGGCAAGTGCAACCGATCAGTGCCAAGACTTGGTGTTCCAGCATCCACCTCCACATCTGCCTCTCCCTCCCAAGTGTTATCTGGTGTCTTTGCAGCTACTAGCAAACTGGGGCAGGTCCGCAGTGGCAGCGGATCAAGAGCAGCAGCTTCTGGTGGACTGAAGGTTCGAACGCTGTCTGCCAGCAGTTCCAAGAGCCTGAGCTCTTCCCCAAAGCCTCCCGAAAATGCAGCCGGACGCAACACCAACCTACCTCCGAATGGCAAGTCCCCATCTCGCTCTGGAACAGGAGTCAAGACAGGAAGAGGCACTATCATGGGCACAAAGCAGGCCATCAGCAGGGCAGCTAACAGCCGGGTTAGCGAGCTAGTTGCAGGTAGCCAAAGGAAGCAGCTTGGCAGTGGTGCTGGAGTAACAGGAACTGATGGCACCAGCAGCAGGACTAATAGCATCATTGGGTCATCACTCAACATACCGCTACCATCACCTTACAGCAAGATCACCGCGCCTCGGAGGCCGCAGCGCTACAGCAGTGGGCATGGCAGCGACAACAGCAGCATCCTCAGTGGGGAGCTGCCCCCCGCCATGGGCCGCACTGCCCTGTTTTACCACAGCGGGGGCAGCAGTGGCTATGAGAGTATGATCCGAGACAGCGAGACAACCGGCAGCACCTCCTCAGCACACGACTCCATGAGCGAGAGCGGAGCGTCCTCATCAAACAGGAGCAGAGTTTCTAAATCGCCCAAGAAGAGAGGAAATGGTGAGTCCATGTTGCACAAAATAAAAAGGTCCTGGAATAATGTAACTGAGAACAGCTGACCGTTCAAGCACTAAAAATGTTTATTTTACTTACACCTACTGGGGGACACAGTTACGTTCATATTGATATCATCTGATGATGTGATGCATAACCAGTTTCTTCCACAAATGCATGTCAGTGTTTGTATTTTTCATGCAGCCTCTTCCCTTCCTTTAAGGTGATTGGAGCCCACTGTCCTCTTTACTCACTATAGAGGGACTTCTATGGACTATATGAAAAAACACTATGTTGGTCATTTTCTCATTGTTGTCATTGAATTCAAATGTGACAGATTGGCATATATATTTTTTCATTTTTGCTAAGGCTAAATACAATAAGCATAAATGGAAGCTGAAGTTAGTTTTCAAGGTTTTTTGTGAGTCATTTGTTCTCTATTTTTCTGGCCCAAAACTATTACTAAAACCATTAACTGACACATCACCTGCTACTCTGTCTGCTAACCCTCGCTGGGTTTCAGTGGACAGATTGGCGAGTTTTGTAGACTAGAGCCAGTCACACTATGGGGCAAGAGATAAAAATGCCACGAAGGGCCATGTAAACAGAGACATCTGACCAGCCTGCCCTCCCTCCTTCTGTGCCAGTCAGCAAATCTGGTCCCAGTCACTCACAAGTTCACCTTCGTGTTAACCTCATGGCAGCTGACACAGACATAAATGAGTTATAAATGAGCTGCGCGGTTTCCTCTCTGAGCGGCTGTAATTATGCAGTCATAGAGGGAGGACGGTAGCAGAGCAGCAGCTTGGAAATTGCACTTCACTCGCTTTTTCTCATCTGAGAACAGAAACAAAAACATGCCAGTAAAAACAGCTTTTTGGAAACTTGGTTGTAGTGATTGTAATCCCAAAGCAGCACAGCATTTATCCCACCTCAGAAAATACAGATCTGATTTTTCATGGGCAGCTCAGAGATCTGGATCTGCCGCATTTACATTCCTACTTTGTCTGTTGACAGGAAATAACTTAGCTTTTTATAAAAGGCAGGAACAGAGGAATGTGGACGCTGTATAGCTTTTTCATCTCAATGAGGTTTTATTTAAATAAGCTCTGAAATCATTACAGTTAATGGAAAAAGTTTAAAGCTCAAATTTGACATTCAGCAACTATTTCTCCATGTACCGACTCAAAGAATCAAAGAGCCATAAAACTCATCTCTGCTGAGAAATTAACATATTTATGGCTTTTTCCAACATCCACCGGTGTTTGATGATGGGATGAGAGTGGCTGCTCACTACAGTATTCCCATGAATGCTGAGCACATTGAAGAGTACCGGTGCTATTGCTGTGGGAGCATCTATCAAAGGCAGCGTGTGAAATTATCTCTCAGCCCAGCATTACTGTACAAAAACTCGACATCCTCGCACATTATGTGGCAGGCTGTTGCTGTGTATTCCACCTTACAGCAGCTGATTGGGATTCAGGCGGCGCGCGGGCCGGACAGCCTGATGCATATGGAATCGGCGCTCGTGTGATCTCCCTGCCATCAGTCTGTGGATCTTGGCTCATTTCTGCCTCATGAATATTTCATGAAGCCACGGCAATTCCCGGTGTACATATCCAACTCCAATTATCACCCACACACCCCCCCATCCACTGCACAGCACTCCACAGCGGTCACACCCACACTCACTCCTCCTCGATCTGTCACCATTTCGGAGTCGTCAGTCAGGGAGCCGGGATGTTTTTAATAATCCATAAAGGTTTTTTGTTTGTGGAGCACGTAGCTGCTTTTGCTTTTACTCTGGAAGTTAATGTGACAGCTGCGTGTAGGAAGTCATTAAAAATACGAGTGAGGTCTTTAGGTTGACAGCAGTGGTGTTAAAACCCGATCAGCAGCACAAATGGATGTTGACACAGAAGGAGGGCGCTGGAAGCACCACAGAAGAAGACGAGGCTGATTAAAAATAATGAGCTGCGTAGGCTGTCTGCTCATATCAACAACCTTTATCAAGCTTAATATAATATTGTTTCAGGGACCTGCTTGCCTCTGGACAAACAAACAGTTTTCTGTTATAGTTTGGTCAGATTTTACGCTGTACCTGTGATTTGCACTCTAATTTCTATCATAAATCTTTAAAATTTAAAAGCAGCTTCGTAGGATTTTACATGTAAGAAATATTTTTATTGCCAAAGTTTGGACAGATTTTAATGTAACTGAAACAATAAGGCTGCTGTTGGACTCATTTCTATGTGAAGGATGTGACGCCAAGTAGCCTCCAGGCCTGTTTGTGCTCTCCTACGCTGCTGACACACAACCAGCTCCCAGCGTAACACACTCCAACACAAACTCCACGTACAGACAAAAACTAGCTCTGATTCAGGAGGATTTTGCTACGTTTGCAGGCTAGCTGGTACCCTGAGTACCTAATAATTTGTCCACATTGGCTCACCTGTCTGTCTTTCACACTTTCAGTATGTCAGTAACCATGCAGGCGACACGTGCACATTTAGGTAGTGCCAGTTCACAACAACAGTCACCTGAAGGTGCTTTATATTGTAGCACGGTGAAGGTGGGGAGGAAGAACTTCCTTTAACTGGAAGAAACTTCCAGCCATCTGCTGCAATTGGCTGTGGGGGGGGGGACAAGGACACACACTATGAGAGCGACACAGCGGTGATGTATGAATAGCTGGGGAAGGACAGGTGGGAGTGTAGGAGAAATGCTCAGTGCATCATGGAAAGCCCCCCAGCAGCCTGAGCCTATAGCAGCAGAACTGAGGGAGGGTACAGGGTCACCATCAGCTACCATTTTGGAATAACTCACCATCAGGGTCACAGTGTACTCCCAGAGCTGCTCCCAAGCCCAGACAAATGAGAGGGTTGCATTGGGAAAGGCATCCGGTGCAAAAACTCTTCAAATCAGTCATGAGGATCCATCCACTGTGATGAGCCGCTGGGAAATAAAGAACCTTTATAGTCGCGTGGTGCAGCTAAGTTCCAGGATAATCCTGTTTGCTGCTGTTATTGAGCGCTGAGGCTGTGGCTCCATGATGCTGTGTAAAGTCACAGTGCTGATTGTAGCAGCAGTAAATGAGGTAACCGTGTGATTTCAGTCATTCTCTCAGCTCTGCGTCTGCTTTGCTCACAGTGTGAACACGAGCTGCACAGAAACGAGTACCAGGATGCGACTGCAGAGCTGCTGGTGAGCGTTTCAGATGAAGGGAAATGAAGCAAACACTGGGTATCTACAGGATACAGTGCTGGGAAACTTCATCTGAATTAGCCTCAGCTGCTCAGTGATGGATGTGACTCTTAATTAAAATAATAATTCCTGTAATCCTCATTAAAGATGGGCCACGATCCAGCCGAAGCTGCTTCTGTGTCTAATGTTCAGACAGCAGCAAGCTTCCACAGCTGAGCACGCGACAGAGGAAAGATGGTTTTGTGCTCGTCCTCCTGTAATGAGCTGCTGCAGGGCAGGAGCAGCATACCTGCTACAGCCCACGGCACCGATGTTTAATGAGAGAAACTGCAGTTTGAATGTTCCAGACAGTCTGTCCTCTGTTTACTCACACAGCAAGAAAGAGTCAGTGACCACCCTCCATGTTTCCTTCCACTGCAGGAGCCAGTGATGATCAGCGCCTCCATCATACCAGCACAGAGCGTACCACTGTCTTCATAGTTTTCATTACTTTCTTTCATTTCCCTGCCTCCAGGTTTCTTGCGGCGGCGGCTGATCCCCGCTCCCCTGCCGGACACCTCCTCTCTGGGCAGGAAGGTGGGTGGTCAGTGGGTGGACCTGCCCCCGTTGGGTGGCACCCTGAAGGAGCCCTTTGAGATAAAGGTCTATGAGATCGACGACGTGGAGCGCATGCAGAGGAGGAAGGAGGTGCTGACAGGATCAGAGGTGAGGCAGACTACACCTGTTCAGGAGATGGTGGTATGATAACAGCCTGCTAACTCACAGGTGTCATTCAGTTTTACAGTGTGCTGATATAATCCCCACAAACAGAGGTCAACATTTCAGAGCTCCATCAGCAGCTCCAGGAGGAGGTAGAGTAGATGATGGCTGCACAGAGACGTCAGAGTTCCCATCCGGACTCCCATCTGTGGTTGTGGTTCAGGAAGGACGGTGGCTTTATGGTGGCTTTATGGTTCAGTAACATCCAGTGTTAGATTTTCTTCAAGGTTCCTTTGTTTGTACATTCTACTTCATTAGAGTCCGTCTTTACTGACACAAGTGCATGAGGAGAAAAAATGTCGATCCAGAGAGAGATCCATGTTTCCTGAACTGGTAACATGGCTTTCCTGCTCAGACATTTGGAGATGACTCTAAGAAATAAGTCGTTATGTAAAGGTTTGCAACTAAACGAGCTACACAAAAACACGAGTGTGTGCAGCAGCAGGAACGGCCCGCAGAGATCCCAGTTTGAGTTTTCATGTATCAGTGAGGCAGAGGCATCATAAACCTGAGCATTGATATTCATCGCTCTGGTGCCTGCTGACCTGCCGTGTCTGCTGTCTCACAGCTCTGAGGCAGCAGTTTGAGACATGAAGGTTTCTGCAGGAGCACGTGAAGCTCGCTGCTTCACTGAGTCTGGTTCAGCCTCAGCGCCCCGCTCCATCCTGAGCTCAGAGTTAATTGCTCAGCCAATTATAGCTCAGCCTTAACTGGTTTAGATGTGAGTGATGTGAGGAGGAGGAGGGATGAGTGAAGGTTGTCCTCGGCCGGTTGCTCTTTACGACAGTCGCTCCTCTCAGGGTTAACGGGTCATTAACCTTCAGCATCGACGGAGCGGGGTGCGGGGGGAGGGAAGGAGCTCAGATTTATTTTCAATTAGAGGAAGATGATGCGCTCTTCATCTTCCACAGTCAGAGTGCTGCTTTGATAAATAATCCGTCTCCTCTCTCTGTTTCTGTGTCAGCAGCCGTTCCACGATGTTGAAAAGGTGAGTTTCTGCAGACTTCACGCCTTCATGTCTGTCCACATAAAGATCTCCTAACCCTGCACACATGAGACCACAGGCTCTCTCCCACAGCTCATCCACACTGAAGGATGAGCTGTTTGTGGTTCTTTGCTGGCTGGTTTCTCTGTTTGTTTCTACAGCACACTTTAAAAGAACAGCTGTGTTTGTCTACAGTCATCAAATAACATGAAGCACAAATCAGAGCGCTCAGATCTCCATGTGGTCTAAAGCCAGAGAACAAAAATGGGAAAGTGTCTGATGCTGCACAGGTCCTGATTTGTTCCACAGTGCTGATTATTCTGCACATTGTCAGAGTCCCACCGAAACAAGATCAACCTAGATAAACTAGACGGAAGCGAAGACACTGAGACCCTAAATACACTTAAGGATAACGAGAGGATGGAAAATAGGTGGGCACACGGCTGGGAATAACATCATTCTTAAAGGGGAAGTTACACAGAGCAGAAGTAGTACCAAAATAAAACAGGAAGGGAGCAACAACTGATTAGGGAGACAAACTCAGCACAAAACACAGAAGATAACAAAACCCTAAAGCTCTGGATCAAAGCTCCAGAGACCCTGACAGGTAAGGAGACGCTAACCGTTAAAATAAAACCTGAAGGCAGATCTGAATGAGACTGGCAGCCAGTGCAGGGACGCAGTTTGGACCAATGAGCCGAGCAGAGGCAGGCTGAATACTGACAGCAGTGACGTGAAGGTGAAGTGAAAGCACAGAGAAAGGCTTCACCTTTGCCAGCAGCCAGAAGCTCGTTTTAATGAGAGCATTCATGAAACGTTGGATCACTGTCAGAGATCACTCCCAGGTTCCTGGCACTGGACCCAGATGCTGAGTTCTTTTTGTTTGCCTTTTTAAAAAAAAAAAGGGGGGGGGGGCATATAAATAAATTTAAAAAACTGGGCCAAGAACGGAGCCCTGGAGGACCCCAGGGGGCAGGGTTTGAGGATGACTGTGAAAGCTCTGTGGCTTAAATAAGTCTGTGTGTGTGTGTGTGTGTGTGTGTGTGTGTGTGTGTGTGTGTGTGTGTGTGTGTGTGTGTGTGTGTTCATTTAGCTTCTCTTTCTTTGTTTCATGTCTCCTGTTCATTGTTTGTGTGTGTGTTGCTGTTCTCAGCAGACGTGTAGTTTTGGTCCGTTTGTGTCAGTGGTGGTTTTATCTGTTAGCACTGAACTCAGATCAGTTCATTGTTTCATCTTTTCAGTCAGTTCTGACACTTTCTGGTTAATGTGCATTTGTTTTGGGTTATTTTGTGTGTCTGCTTATTGTTTTACTTCTGTTTGTGTTCCTTTTGTGTGTCTGCGATGATGTAGCAGTGGCTGCAGCGGGTTGTGTTTGCTGATCAGTTTGTGTCTCTGTGGTTGATTTGAGTCTGTGCAGCATTTTGATCTCGTCCTTTAGTGTGTGTGAGGAGCAGTTTTATGTGGTTTTTTGGATCTATAGTCCTGCTCATTTCATCTCTGAGCTCCTCTGCTGTCCGTCGCTGTTCTGCTGCAGTCATTTGTTTTCATTTGACATGGTTTTCAGGTGTCTCAGCAGTGGTTTTATCTGTTTGCATCTCATCATGGAAAATATATGAGATCATGCCCAACATCCCAAAATTTGCTTCCTGGGTGCATTTTAAGTCTTATTGCTCACCTCAATCATTTTTGTAAACACATTTATATCACGATTTATCAAAGAGGCTCTGAAACCAGCAGGAACGCTCTTCATGGGAACTATTTTCCACTGCGGATTTATACACATTTCTGTGGTGTTCAGTGAGATCTGATGATAGAAGAAAAACACTGAAGATCATGTTGGTCAAAGCAGGATCTGTGGTTGTGCTGCCTCTCACTGAGACCTTCATCCTGAAGTAAACTGATCAGAGATCAGTGAGCAGCTGGAGCAGGTCTGATGTTTTCTGATGGCAGGAGGAGAAAGTGCTGATCACGGTAAACCAGCTGATCAGAAACATGTGACTCTCATTTCACTGGTGCAAATCCTGTAGTCCACTCAATATTTTATTATTTGTAGTTCTCACAGTTGTGTGTGCAGCGGCGAGCACAAACACAGAAAAAAGCTTTCAGTCAAATGAGCCACGGATATGGAGCTAAACTGGGGCCATAAAGTTTGTTCAAAAAAAAAAAATTTGAAACTGAAAAATTATTTTGAACTCGAAAAAAAAATTTAAACAGGAAAAAAATTTTTTGCAACTGAAAAAAAAAGATGTGACTAAAAAAAAAAATTTCAAAACTACTTTTCAGATTCAAGATTTTTTTTTTGCACTTTCAGATTTTTTTTTTCGAGTTCAAACTTTTGGCCCTGTTTTGGCGTGGGGGGGGGGGCCTCAGATGACGGGGGTGTGGAATCATGACTGACAGCTCAGCACAGCGGCTGAACAACATAGTCCCAGCTGTTGCATTCAGGGACCGTGGGAACTGGAAATGTCTCTAACGCATCATCGATATTCTATATGTATGTGATTGGTTTTGAAAGATAACATGCTTCACTGATACAAGCAGCTTATATGATACATGACTCGAATCTCAGAGGAAAAAATATGATCTTGACAGATTTGCACAGCATTTTAAGTCCGTGTTGGAGATTTCCCATGCTCTCAAAGTAAAGCAGAAGCCTCGTCTTCATAAACATATGCTCGTCTTCATCTGCGGGTGCTAGCAGTGATCAGGTAATAAAAAGAGATGGAGAGAAAACAGACACATTCACTGTTGATACCTGAGCAGTTTACAGAAACAGCATGACATGGACCGTGTCACTGCGATATGTTCGCCATATTGGAAGTGGCAAGTCAGCCTTAAATCAATGAAACCACATGCAAAGGAAGTGGATTTTCTGAATAAAAACGACTGACGTTTAAATTTAATTTCATATTTTGGATAGTCCGACGCCCATTGAAATATTTACCGTGCTTCGGGGAGGGTCCTTGGGGCCGTGCGAGTGAGAGGGCCAACAGTGAGGGTATCAACAACGAATGGGCCAAGCAGGGCCAAAAGTTTGAACTCGAAAAAACAAATCTGAAACTGCGAAAAAAAAATCTGAAAGTGCAAAAAAAAACTTGAATCTGAAAAATAGTTTTGAAATTTTTTTTTTTAGTCACATCTTTTTTTTTCAGTTGCAAAACTTTTTTTTTCCTGTTTAAATTTTTTTTTCGGGTTCAAAATAATTTTTCAGTTTCAAAATTTTTTTTTTCGAACAAACTTTATGGCCCCAGTTTAGCGCCATACACGGACACCTGAGCCGAGCAACGAGCCAGCCCCCTCCAGCTGCTGCACATCGCTCTGTAACATCCCCGTGGCTGAGCTCAGGTCAGCGGGTCACAGCCTTTATGAGCTGTCATCAAATCTAACTTCAGACTCTGAGACCCCCCCCCCCGCGGTGAAGCGGCCTCGTCCCTTTTTTTGATATTTGTGGCTTCTGGTGCAGAGTTATTATCTGCCTCACAGGATTTTATTTAAACTCACTGAATAAAAAGTCTGAATTTTGAACTTTAGCTCATGTTAAGTGATCACATGTTCAGTTTGGTCTCCAGTGTTTCCATGTGGGCGGACCCTGAGGAGCAGTGCTTTCATCAGCTCTAATAAAACATCTATCGAATTATATTGAAGTCATTAACACAGATTTGGCTTTTAGTGACTCTATCAGCTGGATGATGAACTCCTCAGCATTTCTCACACTTCTTCTTAAAGACTGTCAGTAAGAATATCTCAGGTTTTTCACAATAAAGCGCTGATGAGAGCAGTAAATAAAATAAAGTGGCAGCTGGATTCTTCCGTTGTGTATTTTAAGAGCTGTAATTAAGTGCAGCCGAGAGGCGCCCGCTGATCCACCTCTCTGTCACCTGCTTGTCCTCAGCTGTCCTTAATCCTCCTCTGAGCGCAGATTAAGTCTACAGCCAGCAGATTAGCGCCCTTGCTAATTTTATCTGCGGCTGACTCCTAATTAAATCCAGCAGTGGACACAGATTGGAGTCTCAGAGCAGGTTAGGAGAAGCCTCGCGCTAATCCCCCCCTCCTCTTCCTCACCTCTATAAACCGCTGTGCTGCAGGTTTGTGGCTCTGACTGTGTGTTTGGTCCTCAGGGTCTGCTCTACTTTAACGCCCGGCTGAGGATGCTGGAGAGGCGGCAGCAGCAGATCAGAGAGCTGAAGAGCAAACACGAGAGGCTGAAGGCGGAGCTGGAGGAGGCCAAGAGCCGGCTGATGCTCCACCCGAGCAAATGGAGCGGAGAGTGTGAGTACAGGCTGAGAGCCGCTGCTATTCCGAGAGATGGATTATTATCAGCTCGACACGACTGCGGTGTTGGTACTCATGTAATGGATTACTTATTAACACCCTTTACAAAGTCATTTGTTGCATCATTAACATCACTGCAGTGTTTTTCTGCTGAGCATGCGTGATCACCTGTTAGCAGGATAAAGTAGGATGAGTTTTTGTTTGGCGTCAGCGGGAACGCCACACATACACTGATGGTCACACTCAGCTCAGGTGGATGTAGCTCGCCACCTGTTTGTGAGCTGGAGGCACTTCCTGCTTTGGGCAGGTTTAAACCCCGAAACACTGATCCTGCTCAGAACAGGATCCAGGATCACCGCACAGAACAGGAATAAGATAATAAGATTTGTTTGTGAGGGAAATAATCTCTATAATTGATGCAGTTTTTATGGTTTGAAGCAGCCAAAGCCGGCGTCACCTGTGTCTGGTGTTTATCCACCTGTTCCTTCCTCCTGTCAGGGAGGAGACTCTTTCCTGTGGTCCATGAAGCAGCACAGACCTGCATGATCTTTGCACTTTATGTCATCTCTGTGGTCCAGCTTTTGTTTTCATGAGCACGTGTGAAAAGGCACCTATTTGAGGCCCTTCAGTAGGCTTCCACAAGTCACCCAATCGGAGCTTTTTAAAATGAGCTGGAAATGAGCCAATGGGCTTTTAGAAAGGCAGAGGATGACCTGAAGGGCTGCAGGGGCTCCTGATGAATGAGGATGGTTTTGAACTGTGAGCGCGGCGCCTCCTCTGGAAGTGCTGCTGTTCCTGGGAGCCTCTGTCGTCTCCTCAGAGGTGTCCGAGCTCACAGATGATCCTCTTCTCTCTGCACTGCCATGAACTGCTGAGCAGATTTAGGAGCTGCCTCCTCCTCTTTCAGCCCTGAGCAGCTCCTGACCCCAAACACCGAGTGGACGAGCAGGGTGTGTTTCCTGCTGAGTGCCGGCGGCAGCCTGAAACCTCGCCCATTAAAACCTCGCCGCTTCATGCTTCTATTTCTGGACTGTGGGAACAAAGGAAAGAGCTCGCGGTGCTCCAGAGACGAGAGCCGGGGTGTTTATTTGGAGAGGAGCGCCAAAGAGCCGTGAGGGGAGAAGGGATTACATGAACATGTTTTCTTTATTTGTCTGTCAGCAGGGCAAACTCTGAGGTCACCTCAAAGAAAGCCTCCCATCCTTCTCACAAGAAACGCTGGACTCTGCAGCAACACGATTAGAGAGCTGGCAGCAGAGGGCCGAGTGGGCCCAGAGATCAATGAGGCATTAGCGTGGCAGGTCTGAGCCTTACTGGCTGTATATCCCAGCATGCCCTGCACCAGCAGAGGCTGTTAGTTCACCATCAGTCATAATATAAAGGCAGGAAGCCGGCCTCCATCACTGAAAGGGGACAGCACATTGATTCTATCATCCCTTTCATTATACAGTAATTCCCTGGATGCTGACAGCAAACAGAAATAAGAGGCTCTGCAGCCTGAGTCAAAAACAGCAGCCCTTCTTCTTCATCACTCAACACAGACACGTGTGATTGGCCCATCTCCTTCTTGTCATTTCCTCTGGTGACCATAAATGTCCATAAATCAGTGTAGAGATCCTAGAAAGCTGCAGGAGCTGCCGAGGAATCGGTTTGAGCCTCCTTCAGCCTGCCGGAGCTGCAGCAGGAGTTCAGCTCTGTGTGTGATGATGATATTTGTGTCAGGATGTGCCTACACTGTTCACTCTGCTTCATGTGATGGTGTCAAACACATGGATCAACTCTGGCTGTTTACTGTTAGCTTCACACCTGTCCCTGTACACCCAAAGCTGTGCGGGCTGACCCTGAGTCTGTCTCCTCTGCAGTGTGCACACACGTGCAGGCCCTGCATGTTTTTCTGACCGCTGTCTCTGTGTTTCCAGTTGATGTGGACCAGGACCTGGACCGGGAGTCCCAGGAGTACCTGGAGGCTCTGGCTCAAGTCACGGGGGAGCTGGAGTACTGCGTCAACCTGTGCAAGTCCCGCGTCATGATGGAGACCTGCTTCGACATCACGGTGACGACGGCGGGCGCCGCCGCGCAGGGGGGCCAGCAGGAGGTGGAGGTGTGAAGGGAAACTCATCATCTCACAGCAGGGGACTGAAGACAGCTGGACATACTTCATTCATTCATTCACAGGAAGACTCGACTGCAGCAGGAGAAGAAGACTTCCTGTCAGAGCAGAGCAACAAACTGCTGATCAGAGATCAGATCTCACAAAGGATGGAAGCTCTGGAAGTGCCTTTCTATTTATTATCTTATTCATTTAATATTATCCTCCTCATTTACTGTGTCATTTATTTTTATGGTGCTGATCTCTGAATTTATCCGTTATGCAACAGGAACAGATGGAAGTTTAATAATAGATTATTTTGCTGCCTTGGACACCAACACGGACTCAGTGTCTGTGTTTAACCTGTAACTCCTCAGTTCAGAGCGTAGGTCTGAGAGGGACCAACCATAAAGAAATCAGAATAAGACGTCAGCTTTGAGCTGCCTGAGAGTCTGTTTTCAGGACATGCATGTGTACAGACAGCCTCCAGCTGCTTTAAACTGCCTGAGCATCAAACGTTACTCCTGCCTTTACCCCGGCTGAATGACCGCACACAGCCTGAACTAAAAGACTCGAGTGGAGGTGAACAAACACCAAAACAAGCTGGTTGAAAGACGCCCCCCCCCCCCCCCCCCCCCCCGCCTCGCTCTCAGTGACTAAAACTGATCCAGGCTGTGGCAGCATTCAGCAGCATAAACCAAGACGTCATCTGCCTGACACATCAGCCGCTAACACTAATGTATCCATATTTCCATTTATAACTGCAATACATGAAAATGGAAAAGGTAAAACAGAGACGGGAGAAACGGCCTTTAACTGTGATGAGACTGACGTCCCATAGTTTGTCCACTAGAGGGCGCTCTGCAGCTTCCCTCTTGGACACAGGACAAACAACCAGCTGATTGCAGCAGAGTGTAAACAGTGATCCACGTGTGACAGTGAAGTGAGACCATTCAAGCTGCCCTGTCATGTTATCGCAGTGACTCATCAATAACTGTTCCTGTTTCCTGTCTCTGTCACTCATCTTTGATTTGGGACCCGCCCACTTCACATCACAGCGGTTAATTGGCTCGTTAACACTCGGTAACAAATTTCCACCTTTGTCTCATCTTTGGGTTTAAACGATGTTTTTTTCTAGTTCTGTGCATGAAAACAAACTAAAAAAATATATTTTGATCCAAAACTTTGCTTTGGTGGTTCAGACAATGATAATCCAGTGGTTTAGGTTTGGACCTTTTTAAGGCTGTTTTCTCTTCAATAAAACTGGTAAAAAATATTCATTTAAAAGAAAAAATAAGAAATGAATGTAACAAAAATTCAGTTTGATCAAATCATCAAGAGTTTAGAAGAATTTGCTGAGATTTCAAAAAGCTTCTCAAATACTTTCCACCAAACCCTCCAAGAACACCAAACCCTCCAAGAACACCAAACCCTCCAAGAACCTCGTAGAACTTTCTAGAAAATGCAAAATATGTAGAAATGTCAGGAATCTTCCAGAATCTGTGGAATTCAATGGTTTCCGATCACCACGGCGCTGCTTCCTGTTCAACCCTGAAACAGCTCATGAAACCATCTGAGTCCTCTCAGTCCATCAATCTGACACACACACACACACACACACACACACACACACACACACCGTGAGCAGGAGGGCAGTGCAGAGTGCACTTACACAGTTCACTGATGTACAGCAGCCTCATGTTACTCTTTAAAAGATTACATGTCCTATAAAAACAGAAACTATCTAACAGAGACAGACCAATCATCTGAAATGAAGCTCAGGCACAAGTTCAATAAGGAAGCTCTGGAACCACTCACCTGCCGGCTTTCCCATCACTGATGTCACTTCCACTTTCCCGCTCTGTCAGACTGTCATCATCGCTTCTAGTCCAATCATCTTGCTGCCCGTCTTCTTTGAGCCAATCAGCTCAGCGTACTTTAAATATCACCGCTCATCTGTCATCCTCCCTTTCAGACTCGTTGATGGTATCCACCTCCGTCTCTTCTCCACCACCCGAGCCTCTCACAGCTCTTTCCAAGCCTCCATCGTTGTCTTCACCACCCCATTGTGTAGACCCCGGGGGGGTCGCGCCCTAATTCTGCTACGATCAGAGTCTGATCGCCAAATAGCTCATTTAATCCCTTTTCAGTAAATCATGTTCAGGGTGGCTGTAGCTCAGGAGGTTAGAGCAGGTCATCTACTAATTGAAAGGTTGGTGGTTTGATTCTTGGCTGCTCCAGGCTGCATGCCAAAGTATCCTTGGGCAAGATACTGAAGCCCAAGTTCTCTCTGATGTATCCATCAGTGTGTGAATGTGTGTGAATGCAGACATGTTGTATAGAGTGCTCTGAGTGCTAAGAACATTCAGCTCTCCTCACTGCACTGTGGCTGCAGGATGAACTCTGCAGGGTTATGAGTTTGGTGTAAAGACAGGAATATCCATCATAGATGTGGTGTGGTGTGTGTGGGGTGTGTTTGGGGTGTGGTGTTGTGTGTTTAGCGGTTTGTCTGCCTTACTCTGCTGCATTTGTATCCAACAAGAGTTCAAAATCAGCCGTCCAGAATAAAGTGAGTCCCTGAGTGCAGACAGTGTCTGTGTGGGTGGGTGAAACCTTCTCAGGCTCTGCATGAAACGTTTCCTCTGTGATGTTCCTCTTTTTGTTTCTCAGGTTTTTCTGTCACCACCAAACTCGTGTTGTGTTCATTTAATGAAGTCGTTCTGCTGATGTGAGACTTTAATCCTCTGTTTTCTCTTCTTTTGTTTTTCTACTGTACAGTTTTCTAATCATTTGTAAAGAAAGAGAAGCGTGTGGATGGGAGCAGTAACGAGTGGATGTGTCAGAAACCTGAATAAAGATTCAAATCTGTGCTTCAGTCATGCTTTCTTTATTTGGTGACCTTTGTTTCAGGACGACGTGCACGTCTCTCTTCGATCCTTCTGTTCCTCAGGTTTATGAAGGATTGTGTATTAAAAGTGTGGAGAGCTGACAGATCAGTTAACAGCCTCGAACACATCACAGTTCATCCGGCTGCATCAGCACCACTGCAGCCCTCACGCTGCCTCCACCATGTCAGACAGGTGATGGTGTGCTTCAGATCATCAGCTCTTTCTCTCCTCCTCCAAACTCTTCATCGTTCTACTTCATCCTGGTTTCCTCGGCTCTTCGGATGCTCCTGGTCTGTCCTTCCTGTTCCTGAGTGTAACCAGTGGTTTGCACCTTGTTGTAAACTCAGCCATGAAGGCGTCTCTTGGTTAAACGTTATGAAGTTGTTTTTGTAACCATGGAAGTTTCTGCTCTCTGATTGGCTGATTTGGGTTTCAGCCTGATGATCTCTTAGAGTGAAAAACTAAAACTAAAAAATAAAAGTGGCTTTAATTCCTCAACAGTTAACATAATTCTTCAGTTAAAGCCTTTCATAGATTTCATTAATAGGTTTTATTTTACACTCACCAGGCTGGATTATAACATCACCTTCAGGGTCAGTAACACTTTCTCCCAGCAAGGTTTCTATTGTCCTGAGTATCACATGATGACATGTACGGGCAACAAAGGTCAGCAAAGGTCGCATTAGTGCCAGACGGTATCAGAGAGAACATCCACAGACTGCATTATTAATGCATGTTCACAAATGAAGAAACCACCTGCAGATCCACATAAAGAAAACCTTTGAAAATGTTCCCATCAAATCCGAGCTTCCTAGATTTCCTGCAGAGCTTCCTAGATTTCCTGCAGAGCTTCCTAGATTTCCTGCAGAGCTCCCTAGATTTCCTGCAGAGCTCCCTAGATTTCCTGCAGAGCTTCCTAGATTTCCTGCAGAGCTCCCTAGATTTCCTGCAGAGCTTCCTAGATTTCCTGCAGAGCTTCCTAGATTTTTGTAGCTTTTTGCTTCAGTGAGTGAGAAGAGCGGCTGAGGTCGGCACGAGCAGGAATTATTGGATTTAAACAGTCTGCAGTAACGACTCCATGCTGCTTTCCTCTGAGGACCATCATAGTGATGGTCCAGATGAATATCCCATAATCACAGGTCGTGTCACAGACCAGTCACAGCATCTGACATCATAGGCTGACCCAGTCTCAGGCATCACTGAGCCGCTGAACAGCTTTTATTAATAAAGTAGGGGAACTTGCACACAGGCTGAATTAGAGCAGTTTCCTATTTTTAAAAAAGTCTTTCTCAATCCCAGATGCTCTGAGCCTTCTGGAAAAGATCTCGTTCTTCTCGTCCTCAGACTGCAGAGAGGGTTTCTGCTCCTCCTGGATCTCCAGCTTTAGGTTTCCCTCAGTCACTTCCATCACTTCACACACCTGACATTTCTCTTCCCTCTCATCTGATTTCACAGCTCAGTGACGGCGGCGGGCGCTCACGCTGACTCACCCGACCCTTAAATCCACCACAGTCGAGTCTGAGGAGATAAACTGCTATCTGAGTCTGCAAATGTCAGGCGAGCGGAGACACGCAGAGCTGAACGCTTCATCCAGGAACCGAAGGAGACGATATCTGAGATTAGAGCTCCAGCATAGACAGATGGAGGCACACTGAGCAGGCCCACCGGGATGAAGACAGGTGTTAACGGCTCTGCTCAAAAATCAGTGTGATAAATAAATGCATGAGTTTACAGACAGGTCTATATCTACTCAGCCCCAACTCCACCAACAAAGATTGCAATCAGGATGTGACTGAAGTGCAGAATCGCAGCTTTAATCCAGTGTTTGTGGCCACGAGCTGTGAGCAGTGACGGAAAGAATCAGATCACAGCTTCCTGTGAAGGCTTAGAGACGGTGAGTAGCTCAGTCATTCAGGAGGCCAGCAGGGACATCAACACCGCTGCAAACTCCTCAGACCTTCCTCTTTTCAATCAAAAGGAAGAGATGTCAGCCCTGATGCCGTAAACCATCTGCTCAGTGGATAAACTCGAATTCGTGTCTGAAAATGTACTCATTTCAGGTCTTTGAAGGCTGAAAGGATGACTTTACAAAGGCTGACCACATTTAACAACATTCATTAATCTCCTGGCTGCTGGAGGCTTTCCTGTTTCCTCCGCTTTACCTTTCAGGAACAATCTTCCTGCTCTGAATGAAACGCTCCGCTATCATCACATGGCCAGGCTTCACGCAGCCATGGCAACACGGATGAAAAGGCTTTTCATCGACTCGTTTGCGGTAAATTAGCTGTCATTCAGAAAAGGAGGAAACATCTCCTCCTCCTCTCTCTCTGATGGCTCTTAATTAGTGTTTGTCAGCTGGCCTGTTTGCCATGGAAACGCTCGCTGTCAGCTGACTGTCAGCTGTGACCTTGACTCACCTCATTAGTGTTTAAGATCTCATGCTGAACCTGTTCCCCCGCAGCGTTAGGAAGTGATGCAGCAGCAAGATTATTAACAACTTTTTTCTTTCTCCAGTCATGGACAGATGTGCAGGTCCAGATGTACAGATCTGGTGGAGCTGATACCTGAGGAGAGGACAGCCTGGATTTAAAAGTGAAACATGAATAAAGACGTGCCTGTTTGCTGTGTTTCTCTTTCACCCTTTCAGGCCTCAGTCACGCAGGCTTACAGACCACTCAGTGGCCCCCACTACAGCTCACTCTGGAAACATGAAATCTGTCACAGAGAGGGAGCTGCTCCCCCAGTCTGCATGGAACGTGCTGAGCTGTCTGCAAACACTCGCCAACCTTCAAATGTTATCGGTCCATTAAATGCACGTTATCAACAGTTATCAGACCCATAGTTAAGGGCCAGGAGGGGCCGTCTCCACCTCCTAGCCGGTCAAAAAGGTTGTTATCATTAGTCACACTCCACGTCACACACTGTTGTGTGACGTAGAGTGGAGTGGATCTGGATTCATCGTAGTCCCTCCCAGCAGCCAGCTACTGCTCTCATTCAGCCGATTTGAATGTTATCAGTCCTTAAATGCGCTTTATTAACAGTTATCAGTCCCATCAGTGTAGTTCAGACTGGCCCTGCTGCACCTGCTAGCTGTCTCAGTAGGCCGTTATCACTAACACTACTCCAGACATCCACTCCAGACATCCACTCCAGACATCCCCTCCAGACATCCACTCCAGTCCACGTCACACTGAAACAGTGATCCTCGATTAGAACGATAACAAGCTTTTTGCCGGTGGAGACGGCCCCTCCTGGCCCTTAACTATGGGTCTGATAACTGTTGATAATGTGTATTTAATGGACTGATAACATTCAAATCGGCTGTGCCAACTACTCGCTGTGCTGGAGTGAAGCTTGAAAAAGTGTGGTGCTCAGTGTGTCTTTTGTCCTGTCTCAGATGACCCCCCCTCCCTGAGCCTGGTTCTGCTGGAGGTTTCTTCCTGTTAAAGGGAGTTTTTCCTTCCCACTGTCACCAAGTGCTGCTCATAGGGGGTCGTTTTTGACTGTTGGGGTTTCTCTGTATTATTGTAGGGTCTTTACCTACAATATAAAGCACCTTGAGGTATTGTTGCTGTGATTTGGTGCTATAGAAATAAAAATTGAATTGAAAAACTGAATCTTTTTGTTGCTGTGTGCTTTTGTGGCTCTGTGGTCCACTTTTAGTGCATCAGCAGACACATGTACGTGTTACAGTAAGAAGACTGAGGGATGTTTACTCTTCATTAACCTGGTGGGAGCTGTAAGGTGTTTTTAAACCTGATTTTGTGGTAAAAAACGTAGGTTTTGTTGTAGTTTTTTGTGTTTGTCTATCAGAATTGAATGCGGTCTGTAGTTCTGCCTCATTTTGATAAAAACTGTCCTCTGACCTTTGGTGCTGCCCCGAAGCGCTGAGCTTCAGCTGCAGTGTGAGGAGAAGATGCTGTGTCCTAAAAGTGGTCCTGTTGTGCTTCTGTGTCGGTGATTTTGTGGCTTTTCTGGCTCCTTTGTTGGCTGCTGTTGTTTGAATGTCTTCCTCTTTCTTTTTGAGCTTCTTTAATCTTTGCGCCTGTGAGGCTGGGCCGAGTAACCATGTGTTGTATCTCCTGTGTGTTCTGTATGCTGATGGGAGAGGGTTTCATCTGAGACACTAACAGCTCAGGTCGGTGTGTTTGCTATCACTAAGTCTGAGCTTTACAAGCCTTCAGGTTTGCTGTCAGGTTGGAGATGAAACATCAGGAATGTGTTTGAGGATCGTGACGATGTCGAGTCTCTTTAACAACAAGCGGCTCATCTTCCTCGTGTCTCCCGAGTTCTCCGAATAAAGCTGGTCCTGTTGGTCTGATGGATCAGCTGAACTCCAGCTGAACTGAGCCGTCACCGCTTTAAAGACACTTCTGATCAAACAGGAAGTCATCTGTGGCGAAGGCTGGCACAGAAAGAAAACCAATGAGTGCATCCATATTTAATGTGACGAAGACGAGGAGGATTTCAGCTCTTTGATAAACAAACCTAAAGTTGAACCTGAGCTCCAATAAAGGCTTAAACATCACGTCTGATTTAACACCTGCTCTGATTCACTCTGCTGGAAACTCATGACCTTTGACCCCAGAACTGCTAAAGAGAGAGAGCACAGGTGGAGTAAATCCACAGCAATTAAAGCTTTCAGGTACAACTGAGCTGATTTAACCTGAAACAGGAAACACATTTATGATTTAAACTCATCTGCAAACTCTGACAAGCAGAAACAAACTGCATAAAACACATTTTAATCACGTCCTCCATCTGTGAGCTTTACGAAGCAACAATGAGCTCAGTTCTTCATGTGCAGCATGTAACACTCACGTCCCCCTCTTCGTCTTCAATCTGAAAAACAGTTTCAGTTTCTGACTGACGGGAGGTGGAAACAGTTTATGAATATTTATGATTTTTATTCTTGCTGTTAACAGACTGTAAATTAGACCTCAGAGAAATAAAGAAACAACAGAACTGGATACAAGCCAGCTTATTAACGCACTACAACCACCTGAGAGTGTGTGTGTGTGTGTGTGTGTGTGTGTGTGTGTTTCATGTCTTTAATTGAGACACAGCTGCAGATTGTTCTCGGTGAGGAGCTTCATTTGTTTTCCTGGTGTGTGTGATGCCGTCAGGATGAAGGGGCTCTGAGTACATTTGCCTGTACCCTGAAATTCCTGTCCAAACCTGCTATACAGCAAAGGGACTTGAACAGAGGGAAGGCCAAGATCATTTCCTAGGCCATTAGTTTCCAGATCAGGAGGTAGAGCAAGTCACCTACTAATTGGCAGGTTGGTGGTTCGAATCCTGGCTGCAACAGTCTGCATGGCAAAGTATCCTTGGGTGAGATATTGAAGCCCAAGTTTCTCTACTTAGGTGTAGAAGGAAGTGCTTGTATGAATGTGTGAATGGGTGAAGGAGGCATGTTGTGTAAAGTGCTTTGAGTGCTCAAAGTAGAGTAGAAAAGCACTATATAAGAACCAGTCTATTTAATGAAATGATTGGGAATGATGTTGTATTATTTTATCTTGGGATTTTTGTAATATGTAATAACTGAATAATTAAGCCACAGAATAGAATAGAATAGAATGCCTTTATTTTCATTATACAGAATGTACAATGAGAGTGGAGGATAAGCTAAGGAAGGGCCTATGAAAGCTGTATAAACCTTGATTTTGTCCTTAAAAAGTTTGCTCACCATTTTTTCTACCACATTCAGACCACATATGAAAACAGCCTCGCTTTCACGCCAGACATCCTGATAATTCAATTCTATTTTATTTATATAACAAATCACAACAAAGAGTTGCCTCAAGGTGCTTTGTATTGTGGGTAAAGAGCCTACAATAATACAGAGAAAACCCAACAGTCAAAACGACCCCCTATGAGCAGCACTTGGTGACAGTGGGAAGGAAAAACTCCCTTTAACAGGAAGAAACCTCCATCAGAACCAGGCTCAGGGAGGGGGGGTCATCTGCTGTGAGGGGGGAGAGAGACAGAGATTAATAATAACTAATGATTAAACGCAGAGTGAAGAATAAACAGAGTGAAAAAAGTTGAATGAAGAAGAAAGAAAGAAAGTTTGAAGCCTAATCTTAAAAATAGAGAGGGTGTCTGTCTCCTGAATCCAAGCTGGGAGCTGGTTCCACAGAAGAGGGGCCTGAAAGCTGAAGGCTCTGCCTCCCATTCTACTCTTAAGTATCCTAGGAACCACAAGTAAGCCAGCAGTCTGAGAGCGAAGTGCTCTGTTGGGGTGATATGGGACTATGAGGTCTTTGAGATAAGATGGGGCCTGATTATTCAAGACCTTGTAGGTGAGGAGAAGAATTTTAAATTCTATTCTAGATTTAACAGGGAGCCAATGAAGAGAAGCCAATATGGGAGAAATCTGCTCTCTCTTTCTAGTCCCTGTCAGTACTCTAGCTGCAGCATTTTGGATCAGCTGAAGGCTTTTCAGGGAGCTTTTAGGACAGCCTGATAATAATGAATTACAATAGTCCAGCCTAGAAGTAATAAATGCATGAATTAGCTTTTCAGCATCACTCTGAGAAAGGATGTTTCTAATTTTAGAAATATTGAGCAAATGCAAAAAAGTGGTCCTACATATTTGTTTAATATGTGCATTGAAGGACATATCCTGGTCAAAAATGACTCCAAGATTTCTCACAGTGTTACTGGAGGCCAAAGTAATGCCATCCAGAGTAAGTATCTGGTTAGACACCATGTTTCTAAGATTTGTGGGGCCGAGAACAAGAATTTCAGTTTTATCTGAATTTAGAAGCAGGAAATTAGAGGTCATCCAGGCCTTAATGTCTTTAAGACATTCCTGCAGTTTAACTAATTGATGTGTGTCATCTGGCTTCATTGATAGGTAAAGCTGAGTATCATCTGCATAACAATGAAAATTGATGCAGTGCTTTCTAATAATACTGCCTAAGGGAAGCATGTATAATGTAAATAGAATTGGTCCTAGCACAGAACCCTGTGGAACTCCATAATTAATCTTAGTGTGTGAAGAAGACTCCCCATTTACATGAACAAATTGGAGTCTATTAGATAAATATGATTCAAACCACTGCAGTGCAGTACCTTTAATACCTATAGTATGCTCTGATCGCTGTAATAAAATGTTATGGTCAACAGTATCAAAAGCTGCACTGAGGTCCAACAGGACAAGAACAGAGATGAGTCCACTGTCAGAGGCTGTAAGAAGATCATTTGTAACCTTCACTAATGCTGTTTCTGTACTGTGATGAATTCTGAAACCTGACTGAAACTCTTCAAATAAACCGTTCCTCTGCAGATGATCAGTTAGCTGTTTTACAACTACTCTTTCAAGAATCTTTGAGAGAAAAGGAAGGTTGGAGATTGGCCTATAATTAGCTAAGACAGCTGGGTCAAGTGATGGCTTTTTAAGTAGAGGTTTAATTACAGCCACCTTGAAGGTCTGTGGTACATAGCCAACTAATAAAGACTGATTGATCATTTTTAAGATTGAAGCATCAATAATTGGAAAGACTTCTTTGAACAGTCTAGTAGGAATGGGATCTAATAAACATGTTGCTGGTTTGGAGGAAGTAACTATTGAAGTTAACTCTGAAAGATCAACTGGAGCAAAAGAGCAACAAATTTTTTTTCCAGGCTAAATGAGCATCTTCTAATTTAGTGAGACGCCATTCCCTCTCCAGCTTTCGGGTTATCTGCTTTAAGCTGTGCGTTTGTGAATTATACCACGGAGTCAGGCACTTCTGATTTGAAGCTTTCCTTTTCAGAGGAGCCACAGTATCCAAAGTTATACGCAGTGAGGATGTAAAACTATTGACGAGATAATCGACCTCACTGGGAGCAGAGTTTAGGTAGCTGCTCTGCACTGTGTTGGCACTGAAGAGCATAACAATGAAGGAATTAGATCCTTAAACTTAGTTACAGCACTTTCAGAAAGACTTCTACTGTAATAAAACTTATTCCCCACTGCTGTATAATCCATTAAAGTAAATGTAAATGTTACTAAGAAATGATCAGACAGGAGGGGGCTTTCAGGGAATACTGTTAAGTCTTCAGTTTCTATGCCATATGTCAGGACAAGATCCAGAGTATGATTAAAGTGGTGGGTGGGCTCCTTTACATTTTGAGAGAAGCCAATTGAATCTAACAATAGATTAAATGCAGTGTTGAGGCTGTCATTCTCAGCATCTACATGGATGTTAAAATCACCCACTATAATTATTTTATCTGAACTGAGCACTAAATCAGATAAAAAGTCTGAGAAATCAGACAGAAACTCTGAGTAAGGACCAGGTGGACGATAGATAATAACAAATAAAACAGGTTTTTGATTTTCCCAATTAGGATGGACAAGACTAAGAGTCAGGCTTTCAAAAGAATGAAAACTTTGTCTGGGTCTGTGATTAATTAATAAGCTGGAATTGAAGATTGCAGCTACTCCTCCTCCTCGACCTGTGCTTCGAGCATTCTGATAGTTACTGTGACTCGGGGGTGTTGATTCATTTAAACTAACATATTCATCCTGCTGTAACCAGGTTTCTGTAAGGCAGAATAAATCAATACGTTGATCAATTATTAAATCATTTACTAATAGGGACTTGGAAGAGAGAGACCTTATGTTTAACAATCCACATTTAATTGTTTTATTTTTTGGTGCAGTTGATGAAGCTGTATTATTTATTGTTTTTGAATTTTTATGCTTAAATAGCTTTTTGCTGATTTTAGCTTTGGTTTTTGGTGGTCTGGGAGCAGCACCGACTCTATGGGGATGGGGTTTTGGGGGGATGGCAGGAGGAGAGAAGCTGCAGAGAGGCGTGTAAGACTGCAACTCTGCTTCCTGGTCTCAACCCTGGGTAGTCAGTTTTTAGGAGGGTTAATAAATTTGGCCAGATTTCTAGAAATGAGAGCTGCTCCATCCAAAGTGGGATGGATGCCGTCTCTCCTAACAAGACCAGGTTTTCCCCAGAAACTTTGCCAATTATCTAAGAAGCCCACGTCATTTTTTGGACACCACTCAGACAGCCAGCGATTCAAGGAGAACATGCGGCTAAACATGTCGCTCCTGGTCTGATTGGGGAGGGGCCCAGAGAAAACTACAGAGTCCGACATCGTTTTTGCAAAGTTACACACCGAGTCAATATTAATTTTAGTGACCTCCGATTGGCGTAACCGGGTGTCATTACTGCCGACGTGAATAACGATCTTACCAAATCTACGATTAGCCTTAGCCAGCAGTTTCAAATTTCCATGAATGTCGCCTGCTCTGGCCCCTGGAAGACATTTGACTATGGTCGCCGGTGTCTCTAGCTTCACGTTTCTCAAAACAGAGTCGCCAATAACCAGAGTTTGTTCCTCGGCGGGTGTGTCGCCGAGTGGAGAAAAACGGTTAGAGACGTGAACAGGTTGGTGGTGTACCCGGGGCTTCTGCTTAGGACTACGCTTCCTCCTCACCGTCACCCAGCTGGCCTGTTTTCCCTGCTGCTCGGGATCTGCTGGGGGGGAGCTAACGGCGGCTAAGCTACCACGGTCCGCACCCGCTACAGGGGCCTGGCTAGATACAGGATTTTCCAGGGTGCGGAGCCGAGTCTCCAGTTCAGAAAGCCTGGCCTCCAGAGCTACAAACAGACTACATTTATTACAAGTACCGTTACTGCTAAAGGAGGCCGAGGAGTAACTAAACATGTGACACCCAGAGCAGGAAAGTGCAGGAGAGACAGGAGAAGAAGCCATGCTGGTAGTGAGTCGGCTAAGGGCTAAGCTACTAGCTGAGCTAAGCTAGCGAATTTCTAAAAACAAATAAAGTGAGTAATGTGAATACAGGTGATTCAGCAAAGAGTATGCTATTTAAAGTAGGTGACGATTACACTAAAATATGTTATTATCCAGATAAATCGAGTTATACAGATATAACTGCTAACAGACAGCAAAACACTGTGCTCCGAAACAGGAACAGGAAGTGATACAATACCGCAGTGAGAGCCAACACCAAGTGACAAAGGAGTAATCAAGTCACTACCTTTTCAAGTAACAAATAAAACAGAAATAATGTAAGATATTTATTGTTTCAGTACACGAGAAATTGTGGTCTTAATCGGAGGGGAAAGCGAAATTTTAAAAAGTAACTTCAAGGGCCAGATTTTGATATCAATACGTGGCCGGAAGCTACTGAGAAGTAGCGCCGTGCACGGCACATTTTTGCGGCCCGGTCCGTTTAAGGAGTCCCGGTAAGATAAAAACACTGTAAAATGACCCTTTGAGCTTTAAAGCTAGCTCCTGCGGCAGGTTTCAGGTCTCTGAGGTGTCTTAAATGATTCTTTAAAGTAAATGCCAAGTTTCCCCTGCAGCCCTTATTCCCGCGAAAATAACTGGATTCGAGTGTTCAGGTAGATGATGATGAAATTAGCTTGCTCTCACCTGATGCATGATTAGTGTCGATTTGTGTGATTTTGGTCTCCTTTAGCAGCCATTAAATGAGCTTATTAGCGTTTCGTGCAGACAAACACTCATATGCAGCTTTTAAATCAAGCTTCTGACGTCTGCGGTGTCTGAAGCTTCTACTCATTAACCCTCCCATGATGAGGAGGACACCGAGCATCCAGAAACTTCAGACAGGTTCGCAGGTGTGTTTATGTGAAGCCGAAACACGTGTTATCAAGCTTCAGCAGCTGACGCACAGCCCGTCACTGTTTGCAGCACTCAGGGGCAAAAGCAGCGCCAAACAGGGCTGAACAGTACGGGCTCAGCTTCAGCGCTGCTGGATCCTTACAAATAATGTTGTTTGTCTGCAGAGTCAGTGTTTCAGACCAGTGATGTGCTCTTAACAGCAGAAATGGGGAAGTGGAACAGCAATAAGATGACTCACAGGCTAACTTTTGAAATAAAAGTGACCTTTTAAGGATGTTTGAACTTTTCCTGCAGTATGTGTGCAGTTCACTGCAGAGAAAAAGAGCACTCTTTGTACACTTTGGAAAATGTTGATGATATGCTGGAAAATCTTAAAACGGGACCTTGGAAGTGCTTAAAAGTGCTTGAACCTGAGCCTGGAAAGGTGCACGAACCCTGCTGACTTCTAAAGTTGTGCTCTCATTGATAATGCGTCACCGATTATAAGCTGTTCATTTATGCATATTTAAATTCTGCTAAAACAGTGACAGTTGGGATTACACCAAACTTCCTAATCTTTATTTTAGTCAGTATTTAGTTCAGATTATTTCACATGATTACTGTGGAAAAGCCTTTTTAAAATAAAATCCTGCATTGGTTTGTGTAATATGGAATAATCTGCTGTGTGTTTGTGTGCAGCAGGTTACCATGTCAGCAGGCAGCGAGACCAGCACCCCGACCGCGGATGATGAGGACAAACTGGTGAGAGCGGCGAGTTCCCGACTTCTTCACGGCTCTAAACTCTTCACTGACCGTGTGACTCAGTGTTTTCCTCTGTGTGCATTCAGGTGAGACCAAAGGCCGAACTCTCTTTGCTGCAGCATGTTGGAGCCACTAAAGAGGTTTTCACCATGAAAGAGCTATGACATGTCCACTGGGTGGGGGGCTCTGATACAGGCTGGCTGTGGGCTGTGATGTGTGTGATGGGCATCGTCAGGTGGTGTTCAGGTAAACAGACATGTCTGTGAAGTGTTGAGGACTGTTGCAGGATCTGCATTCACAGACGACCGTGAATGATTGAACCTGCTGATGTTCTGGCTCAGCGTGGCTCAACTTAACATAATAACTCCAAACTTTTAACTGGGGCATCTCAGACCATCTGTGCCCTCATTTTTTTACTGGGCCTGTCCTGAGTGTCTCAGGATAAGAGGCCAGTCTATCACAGGGAGGCAGAGCCTTCAGCTTTCAGGCCCCTCTTCTGTGGAACCAGCTCCCAGCTTGGATTCAGGAGACAGACACCCTCTCTATTTTTAAGATTAGGCTTCAAACTTTCCTTTATGATCAAGCTTATAGTTAGGGCTGGATCAGGTGACCCTGAACCCTCCCTTAGTTATGCTGCTATAGGCCTAGGCTGCTGGGGGGTTCACATGATGCACTGAGTGTTTCTTTTCATTCACCTATTTATACACCAATTTCCATTTAATCAGCATTATTCTCTGGCTCTCTTCCACAGCATGTCTTTTGTCCTCTCTGTCCCCTCGTCCCCAGTGGGTCACAGCAGATGACCCCCCCCTCCCTGAGCCTGGTTCTGCTGGAGGTTTCTTCCTGTTAAAGGGAGTTTTTCCTTCCCACTGTCACCAAGTGCTGCTCATAGGGGGTCGTTTTGATCGTTGGGGTTTCTGTAATTATTGTAGGGTCTTTTCCTTACAATATAAAGCACCTTCAAGGTGCCAGATGCTGCATTTTAACACTTTATGAATAAACACTGCCACCTAGTGGTGAATATTTTAGTTGCCTTTTGTAAATACTGACGAGTGAGGTTAGATAAGATAAGATAGTGTTTATTTGTCACATGCACAGTTATACACAGTACAATGCACAGTGAAATGTATTTTGTACCTGCAACCTTATATACACACACATATAAATAAGAAGAATAAAAATAAAAAAAAAAGTAATTCACACTATACACTATACTCTATATACTATACACTATACACACTTTTTAAATTATAATATTTACATTGTGCAATAATGGTCCAGTTAGGGCTCAGAGTTGAGCAGACGGATGGCTTGTGGGTAAAAACTCTTCTTCAACCTTTCAGTCTTAGTCCTCAGGCAGCGGTAACGCCGGCCTGATGGGAGCAGGGAGAAGAGAGAGTGTCCGGGGTGGCTGGGCTGTTTTAGGATCTTCATGGCCCTCAGCCTGCACTGCTTGGTGTAAATGTCCTGCAGGTTGGGGAGGGTGGTTCTGATGGTCCGTTCAGCTGAACGAACCACCCTTTTTAGGGCCATGAAGTCCTGCTTGGTGCAGTTTCCCATCCAGGTGGTGATGCTCCCACGCATGATGCTCTTGATGGTGCAGGTGTAAAAGTTCCTGAGCACCTTGAGTGGGAGCTTGAAGTCTCTCAGCCGCCTGAGGAGGTAGAGACGCTGTCTGGCCTTCTTCACAGTGATGTTTATGTGATGAGTCCAGGACAGGTCCTGTGAGATGGTCACTCCCAGGTATTTGAAAGTGTCCACTCTTTCCACCTCAGCACAACTGATGACAAGTGGATGGTAGTCCCTCTGCTGCTTCCTGCTGAAGTCCACGATCAGTTCCTTCGTTTTGCTGACGTTGAGCAGGAGGTGGTTCTCCTGGCACCAGTTCTCCAGGCGGGAGACCTCTCTCCTGTAGGCTGTCTCCTCATTGTGAGAGATTAGTCCCACAACAGCAGTGTCGTCAGCAAACTTGATGATGACGTTAGACTCTGACGTGGCCTCGCAGTCATGGGTGTACAGTGAGTACAGCAGAGGGCTGAGCACACAGCCTTGGGGGGATCCAGTGTTGAGGGTGAGGGAGGATGAGGTGAGGTGACCCACTCGTACCACCTGTGGTCTGCTGGTCAGGAAGCTGTGAACCCACCTGCACAGGGATGGGCCCAGGCCCAGGTCCAGCAGCTTAGAGACCAGCCTGGAGGGAACTATGGTGTTGAATGCTGAGCTGTAATCTACAAACAGCACTCTCACATAGTTCCCCTTACCAGTGTCTATGTGTGAAAGGGTCTTGTGGAGGAGGAAGGATATGGCGTCATCTGTGGATCTGTCTGGCCGGTATGCAAACTGTAGTGGGTCGAGGGTGGTGGGCAGTGAGGAGGTGATGTTGGTAGTTGGAAAATTCCTGCGTTACAGCAGCAAAAACAGTAAACACAGCTGTGACAAAACAGCTTAAATAAAGTAAAATACAACATGACAAATCACAGTTACTCAGTACGGGAAAAATTACACATACGAAAGGAGCTCTGTTAAATTTTAATAAAATGTAGAAATAAAATACAGAAACAACAGACAGTGCTACAGAGACGCTGCTAAACTGGTACATAAGGTGAGAGGTTGTAGCGTCAATAATAGAGTGAGACAACGCCCTGCACTTGCACAGCAGTCCGTTTTATACAGCAAAATAGAACAAGTAATATTTGAGTACGGAAACATGGCAGTTGTCCAGGTCATCTGTTTAAATCAATATTATACAGGCCTCAGGAGTTTCTGTGGCCTCCCTCATTTCCACTGAAATAGATGGGTCCTTACATTGATACAGTGTCCAAGTTTTTCCATATTCACCACTCTGTGTCCCTCAGGCTGGCAGCTGGAATGGCGTAGTGGTAACATTACGGCCTTTGGAGCAGGAGGTGGGGTTCGAATGCCGACCAGGGCATACCTCCAGTAAGGGTCCCAAGGCTAGCCCCCCCGAAGCCGTAAGAAGGTTACGGCATAAATATGTGTTTGTGTATGTATGTATATATATATATACACATACATACACGTACGGTGAAATGCAGAGTTCGTTGTGGTTATTGGAGCAGGATTGTGATGAAGCTTGCTGGTGCATTGGTACTATCGACCTTTGTGTGGTCGCTGGAGGTTACAGGTCAACCCGAGGATCTCTGCTCTTACCTGTAAGAATAGCCTGAATACAAGTGGGGCTTCAACTATCAATTATTTTATTAATCGAGTATTGTCACGTGTCAGACTCGAGGCCTGCGGGCCACTTCTGGCCCTCGATCTAATTTTATACGGCCAGCAAGATGATGTCATATAGCTATTATTAATAGCCCACGGGTAAATGTGCTAACACCACTTATACTACACATCCCACAATGCACTGCAACAGCTGCCGGCAGGCCAAGAACTGTGCGCTAACCCGTTTTCCGTATTGCCGATTGATCAGTGATCAGCGGATAAAACATCGGTCAGCACTTTTTACAGTGACATTTAAGCTGACCGACCCCCAAAAATGACCAAAGGAAAAGTGGAAAACAGGGATTTTCCAAACAGGTGGGAGGCAAAAGATCTGAATGCTGACATCGGAGGTGAACCATCTGTCTCTTTTCCTCACTTGCGATGCGGGGAAAAGAGCAGATTGGTGGGACAGATATGGGAGAAGATGAAGAGGGAGACCTGCACAGGTGAGCTGAGAGTGTGTCACTGCGTCACACAGCAGGAAACGCTGCAGCAAAGTCCTGAAGACAGAACACGTCATAAACTTCCTACTTTGGCTCCACTGTCTGGTCTCCAGCTTCATGCTGACCACCTCTGTATTCAGATTACTTATGTCCAGTGAAGTGTCACCCTTTAGTTCTCCTCCTCCTGGAAAGACAAAGTTAGCTCTGACCGGGCTATTCCCTCGATCACACCTTTGAGATCTCCTGGGCATTTGATTTTAAAATAATGGTCACTGTACTGGGAAGCTGTAAAGCATCAAGTAACTGCAACACAGCCTCTCCATATACTAGAAGATTGCCTTCAACTCTCTGAAATCCTCTCCATCTATAATATTAGCATTAGCATGACAAACCTCATTAACATAGGCTGAATCAATGTACACATTAAGTCTTACCTGCAGCCAGTGTACAAGCTGCTGTTAAAGCTTTTTGATCTGAGATCAGCAATGAACTCAGCAGATCAACCTTCTGAGCTTCTGGAGCAGAAAAACTTACACCTGCAGAATTAAGTTAAACAACCATGTAGCCCACATTACAGCCACACTCATCCCTAAAGCGAGAACCCTCCAAAAGCAGTGTTACATTAGCTGTAATAAATTCATTATGCACATTAATTTTCTCAGCTCCTGAATTCGTCAGTCTGTGGCACAATCATGAGGAGTTCATTTTGGAAACAGGGTTACCATTATTACATCTTTAATAGTTCAGGGGCAGATAACCTTACCTCCTGCCCCGTAGTCTTATTTGAGTGATAACAAACCTCGGGCAAAAAAACAAAACACACAATTGATGTGGCGTACAAAGAATTACAGGATGACCTGGAGTTAAAAATCCTAGTTTCTGAAAAACAAAGTCTGCTGCCATCAAACCTTGATGGCAAGGTGAGAAGCCAGCTTTCATGTTATCCAGTTTTATATTGTAATAAAGCAGGAGCTGCTTACCTTCTGGGAGATCCTGCGTAAGGGCAGCTATTACCTAGCCCCTGCTATTAGCCACATATAAATGGAAAGGTTTCGAGTAATCTGATTACCCAATGCCAGGTCAGATTGCGTGTCCTGCTTCAGTGCTTCAGATGTTGCTTCAGCTCCCGCCGACCACTGCAACTAAGGATCACAGTTAGTTTGTCCTGCTGCCTTATTGAAGCAGCAGAGATGCAGTTTTAAACACACAGTCACAAATCCACCATCTGCTGAATCCTGCCATCCCCAAACATGTCAACATTCACCAACCGTTTGCAGTTGTCAGGTTTTATTCACAGTTTTTAACTGAGAGAGCAATTAGCTTCCTCTGAACTGTCTTCCTAGATATTCAGAGGTTTGTTAGCAGAATTGCAAGAATTCTTCTCATTTTGTTCTTTTAGAGGACGACAAATCAGCTGCATGCTGTGAGACAGTACTGAGAATAATCAGATACTTCAAGTCTTACACTAAAATTTGGTTGAAGATGTTAGGGCTGTTAATCACAATCATCACAGTTATCATAGAATGTACCAAGTACTAAGCACAAATACCACTTAATATCTGGTGCACTGTTAGAAGGCAAAGATATGGATCAGGAACCACAGGTGGGAGCTGCTTGGTTTGAAGATGGCATTTGCTCTGGAAATGCTTAAAGTACTAATAAAGTTTAAATGTTTTGAAACTTTGCTGATAATGCTGCATTCTTTAGTAGTTTCTGAAAGCCAGACTCTTACTTGTAATATAGTATTGTCCAAGTGTATTATTAATAATTTTCCATAAATAAATGGAGCAGTCAGTACTGACAGAGGTCACAGACTGCTGCAGAGAAGCATCCCTCTGTATGTACTGTGACTGGGCTTTGGACACAGAGGCATTCATACACAGTTATTCTGCGTGTGCTCGTTTCATGATTCCTTCAGTGTGATAAAGCTTTGAGTACTTTTCTTACATCAGTCATATCCTAGTCTGCCTCTACTGATCAGATCCACCAATGACTCCTACACAGTTTTAGCTAACTGCTTCAGCTAGCTGACATCAGTTGGCTGGTGAACCAACAGCTGAGTAATCAGCTGTTCCAGTTACAGTCTCCATTCCAGCTGCATTTGATTTGGCTCCAATACGAGCTGCTGATGAAGCTACTGAACAAACAGAAAGAGGTACTTACAGTTAGCATGTGGTGAATCCAGTGAAGTGTCCATCTGAGCCAGCCTTGCATCGGCACAGCCACCGCTACCAGCAGGCTAATGTGACGCTGTTAGACCGAGTAATAAGTTTGTAAATTACTTGCTTGGCATGTTATTTACAACTTTATCAGTACCTAGAGTTATAGCATGCTTCAGATTTTCACATTGACAACTCATACTCTCACCCAGTCTGTCATTTGAGGTCCCGAAACTGGGGGCTTGTAGGCCGCACACATTGCACAGCAATGAAAAATCACAATTTTTCACATAAAAAATTGCTAAAAAATGTAAAAAGGCTTAAAATGGAAATAAAACGAGTGTGCCTCATCTGTCTAGTGTAGCAGAATAATGTCACACAGATTTTGAGTTTGTGGGTCACATGACCTGGAAGCTATTGAAGAAAAATCTGTTTTTGGATAAAAAAAATCCTAAAAAATATAAAAAGGCTTAAAATGGAAATAAAATGAGTGTGCCTCATCTGCCTATTCTATCAGAATAATTTCACACAGATTTTGAGTCAGTGGGTCGCATGACCTTGAAGCTATTGAAGAAAAATCACAATTTTTCACATAGAAAATTGCTAAAAAATATAAAAAGGCTTAAAATGGAAATAAAATGAGTGTGCCTCATCTGTGTAGTCTATCAGAATAATTTCACACAGATTTTGAGTTTGTGGGACACATGACCTGGAAGCTATTGAAGAAAAATCTCAGTTTTTCACATAAAAAATTGCTAAAAAATGTAAAAAGGCTTGAAATGGAAAGACAGTGTGCCTCATCTGTCTAGTGTAGCAGAATAATGTCACACAGATTTTGAGTCAGTGGGTCACATGGCCTGGAAGCTATTGAAGAAAAATCTCAGTTTTTGGATAAAAAAAAATCCTAAAAAATATAAAAAGGCTTAAAATGGGATAAAAATTTGTGTACCTCACCGATGTAATTTATTGGCATGATTTGATATTAGTTTCCTCACAGGCGGTCACAAGATAAGGAATTTATTGATTTTTGTTTCTCAAGAATGTTTGGTTTGGAAATTTATTGATAGTCCCTAAGTGAACCTCCGCGTGAAAGAACAGGAGCGGCAGAAAGCGGCTGGCCCTGAATTGGATCAACTGCGAGCTAAATGCCGCTAACTCTGCGGAGTTTGAATATCCAATATCCAACTTGAAACTAACTTCACCGCTGTCCATTAAAGCGGGTGGTCAGCTGACCTGTGCAGGTCTCCCTCTTCATCTTCTCCCATATCTGTCCCACCAATCCGCTCTTTTCCCCGCATCGCAAGTGAGGAAAAGAGACAGAAAAATGTGTCTGCATACACCTCAGAAAGCATATAGCTGCACCCCTGCCTTGCTTCACCTCACCTATTTCTACCTATCTTTGTTGTGACCAGTGGACTTTCAAACAACAGATTTCTTTTGAAAAATGTTTTTGTTGCACTACTGGTCTTTTTTCATAAGTCAATGAGCATGAAGAACAGTTGCTAATGACCTCATTATTTTACTCAGGTGTGCTAAAGATGAGATACATTTAAAAGTTGCAGGATACCGACCCTGGAGCCCTGGATTTGAAACCCCCCCTAACCTAAAGGAAGCCTTACCTTAAAAAAAGGTCAATTAAACCTAATAATACATACATTTCAATTGATAGTAGTAATCAAACAAGCCAGTAAAGTTCAGATTATTATTCACACTTGTTCCAAGCAGTTTCTTTATTTGAGGAAACCCAGCAGATAGCATCCAGTCATGGACGTGCAACATTCACTCTTTGTTCAGCATGGAGCCACAGTGGACAATGATTTGCATTTGTCTTTAACTTTGCAGCAAACCCTTATAGCAAGCAAGCATGTAGCGACAACGGAAAGCAAACACTTCATTTAACCTGGAAGAACCTTCCCAGCCATCTACCATGACCAACTGGGGGCAGATACACGACACTGAAAAAGAAGCACTTATGTAGGAGTGCTTTCTGTGTTAAAGAAGAGCAAAAAGTTAATACCAGAAGAAAGAGATCATGAAGTTGTTTGAAGCATTATCCCAGTTGGTATCAGAGATAAAAAGAACACAAGACCAAATCTTTCTACGCTGAAGATGAAAAAAATGAGAGAAAACAGAAAGTTAAAAGTGGAAATAACAGCAAAATAATGCAAATTTCAGAGAAGGAGGAGTTCAGTTGTCGTGTGGTCCAGATGGAATAAAAGTGCTGAAATGTGCCTTTATTGAAGTTTCACAAATCAGATCAAGGTTTCACAAATCACACACAAGGTTTTAAATACTCTGCTATTAGTGCAGAATAATCTAGTCCAGGTTTGAAGTGTGTAGGTGCAGATTAAAGATTAAAGACGCTGAAGGTAGCGAAAAATTAAGTGGAATGGCCCTTTAACCATTTCCCAAATCGGAAGCTGCAATCAGAAACCAACTTCAGCTTTGTTAACTTTAATGATTTGCTTGTAATATCTCGTCTGTGTGTCTAACTGAATATATTACACCACAAATTCCAGATCGGCTTGTGATGAGGAGCAGCCATCCTCCAGTGGGAGACAGAGAGGCAGAGGGCGCATGCTGAGCAGTAGTGATGCTAGCGGGTCACCGCATGAGCCCAGATTCAAAGCTCTGCTTTCCCCCTGAGAGTGTAAAACACGGTTATTAATCCTCAGCTGAGAGTGTAAAACACGGTTATTAATCCTCAGCTGAGAGTGTAAAACACGGTTATTAACATTCAGACCGTGTTTGCAGATGGGTACAGTTAGCTTAGCAGCAGCTAGCCGCTGCTAAAATCTTGTTTTGGATGGTACAGGTGATGCGCAACCAGAAACACATGAAGAAGAAGAAGAAGTCTCTGATCCTGTAGGTTGGACCGTTTGCTGTGCAGTCCAATGGAGGTTTTGCTATATTGCAGATTATAATACACGAGCATCTTTAATTACACACACTTTAAATTCTTTACACAAACCTGAGCTTTACAGCTTTCTTGTGTAGTCTTCGTCTTTCAGCATCTGGGACATGTGAATAAGATACAGATCCAAACACTCTCACATGATTCATGTCAGGTTTTTTGCCAGAATATCGTTGGAATGGTGTCTCTTGCTTCAGGACAGGTGTGGGCAACCTGTTTTGTATGTAGGCTGCTGTTGCTACTGCTTCAGCCCAGTACATCTTTGGTAGCTTAGCGTGCTTCTAGCTGCTTCAGTCAATGTTCTGTTTTTTTCTTTCTGCAGCTCCATTTTGTTGAGCCGTATGAGGTAGACATCTCATGGTGAATACCTTGAGCCTTCAAATATTCTTGAAACTCCCTTGAAATGTACTCCCCATCATTATGTGATCTTAGTTTTGCAACTTTGTGTCCACACTCATTGGAGAATGTTTTCTCAAATTCCTAGAATTTGCTTAATACTTCACTTTTTGTTTCATGAAGTAAAACTTACAGCACTGAGACAACTAATCAATGGAAGTTACAAAGTATTTTGATCCACCTATTGACTCAGTCTGCATGGGTCCACAGACATCACTATGGATCAGTTGCAGCTTACGTTTGGAATGGATATCTCCGACTATCTTAGATGACTGTCTCATCAGCCTGCCCTCCACACACGCTTTGCAGAAGAGAAGCTCTTTTTCTGCTGAGAATTTAACTCCATTTACCAGACCTTCTAGTTCCTTTAGCTTGGTAGTGTGACCCAAGTGCTGATGTCACAGATTAAGATAATATAAGATAAGATAAAACTTTAATGATCCCACGACGTTTGTCGATCCTGCTCCTGTCCCTTTCGGTGCATCCACCCCCCCCAGCAGGCCACTGCATAGAAAAGGGCAGATGCTACCACTGAGTCATAAAAAGTCTTTAACAGAGTCCTGCAGACACCAAAGGACCTCAGTCTCCTCAGCAGGTGGAGTCGACTCTGGCCCTTCTTATACAGGACGTCTGTGTTTGTACTCCAGTCCAGCTTGTTATTGAGATGAACACCCAGGTACTTGTAGGAGACCACTGTCTCAATGTCCTTTCCTTGGATGTTCTCCGGTGCTGTAGGGGGTGGCTTCCTCCTGAAGTCTATGACCATCTCCTTCATCTTGCTGGCGTTGATTTGCAGTGCGTTGTTCTCACACCAGCCGACAAAGTCACTGATGACCCTCCTGTATTCCTGGTTGTTCCCATCTGATACACATCCAATGATGGCCGTATCATCTGAGAACTTCTGTAGGTGGCAATGGTCTGAATTGTACCTGAAATCTGAGGTGTCTAGACTGAACAGAAAGGGTGAGAGGACCGTGCCCTGTGACGCCCCCATGCTGCAGACTACCACATCAGACATACAGTCATGGCACCTCACATACTGTGGTCTGTTGGTGAGGTAGTTGATGGTCCATGCCGTTAGCTGACTGTCCACTCCGGCTCCCTCCATCTTCCCTCTCAACAGTGCAGGCTGGATGGTGTTGAAAGCACTGGAGAAGTCAAAGAACATGACCCTCACAGTGTTCCCCGCCTGCTCTAGGTGAGAGAGGGATCTGTGCAGCAGGTAGATGACGGCATCGTCCACCCCAATGCCGGGCTGGTAGGCGAACTGCAGGGGGTCCAGCGCTGAGCTCACCAGTGGGCGGAGGTGGTGCAGGATGAGCCTCTCCATGGTCTTCATCAGGTGAGAAGTCAGGGCCACAGGTCTGTAGTGGTTGGACTCCCTGGGATGTGCGATCTTTGGCACTGGAGCTATGCAGGAAGTCTTCCACAGTTCAGGAACCCTCTCCAGATTAAAGCTCAGGTTGAAGATGTGCAGGACCACCTGACAGAGCTGGTCTGCACAGTCCCTGAGCAGTCTGGGGCTGATTCCCTCTGGACCCGCTGCCTTCCTGATCTTCGTCTTCCTGAGCTGACTTCTCACCTGATCAGGTATGAGGTGGATGTGAGGCTGGGTTGGGGTGGGTGTTGGGGCTGGCTCCGCTGTGGGTGAGGAGAGTGCAGGCAATGATAGCACTACACCAGGAGAGAGGGGGGTCAGCATACGGAGGGGGGCAGATGGGAGCTGAGGGGTGGGGGAGGTGGTCAACGACCCAGAGTCAAATCTATTGAAAAACAGGTTCAGGTCGTTAGCCCACCCCCGGTCAGCAGACACTGTGGCTCCTCCATTGTCCTCAAAGTGGCCAGAGATTTTTTTCATGTTTCTCCAGACTTCTCGGACTTTGTTATGTTGGAGCTGTTCCTCCATCTTCCTCCTGAAGCTCTCTTTGCCTCTCCGGATCTTGTATTTCACATCCTTTTGCACTCTCCTCAGTTCCTCCTTGTCTCCAGATCTGAAGGCCCTCTTCTTCTCGTTCAGCAGGGCCTTCAGCTCTGGGGTCACCCACGGTTTATTGTTGGAGAAGCACCGTACCTTCTTGGTTGGCACAGTGTTCTCCACACAGAAGTTCATGTAGTCTGTGATGCAGTGGGTGAGGGCGTCGATGTCCTCACCGTGAGGCCTGCAGAGTTCCTGCCAGTCTGTAGATTCAAAACAGTCTCTCAGGGCCTCACTGCAGTCCTCAGACCACAGTCTTATTGTCTTCTTGGTGGGGGGTTTCCTCTTCACAATGGGGGTGTAGGTGGGGTAAAGAATGACCAGGTTGTGGTCTGAGTGGCCAAGCGGGGGTAGAGGTGATGAGCTGTAAGCCTCCTTTGTGTTGGCAAACAGCAGGTCTATAGTTTTATTGTCCCTTGTGTGGCAGTCAACATATTGGGTGAAGTTAGGGAGAGTGGAAGAAGGTGAGGCATGGTTGAAGTCCCCAGAGATGATAATCAGGGACTGCGGATGTGCCGTCTGTAACTGAGAGACGGTGGTGTGGATGTCCTCACAGGCTGCTGTAGCGTCGGCCGACGGCGGGATGTAAACAGTTAACACAATAACATGTGAAAACTCCCGGGCCAGGTGGTATGGCCGAACGCTAACCGCTAACAGTTCAATGTCTTTGGTACAGCGCTGCTCCTTCACAGTGATGTGTCCTGGGTTACACCATCTCTCATTAACGTACATCGCCAGTCCCCCACCTCTCCTCTTACCACTCTCCCTCATGCTCCGGTCCGCTCTCACCAGCTGAAAGCCCCCCAATGTTACTACGGAGTCCGGTGTGTGGTCCGTGAGCCAAGTCTCCGTGAACAGCAGGAGGCTGCTCTGCTGGTACTCCCACTGCAGTCTGGTTAGCGCCGTCAGCTCTTCCATCTTGTTGGGTAAAGATCTTACGTTACCCATGAGAATAGATGGAATGCTCGGTTTGTACCGTCTCCTCCTCTCCCGGTACTTCGCTCCAGCTCTGCATCCCCTCCTCCGACGCCGTAATTCCTTCGGAATCTCGGGTCGCTCCTCCGGGAGTACGCTCCTGTTGCACAGGGCTAACAGCTGATCCCGGCTGTAAACAATAGAGTGGCTCACAGGTTCTCCAGATGAAGTGGTGAAAAGTCCCAAAAAGAGTATAAGGAATGCCAGTACTCTAATGAAACTTTGCAGGTCCATGGCGGGTTTGATATCTAATATAACTACGAAACTAAGAGTCTGAAAGAAAAACTAAAAACACAAGAAAAACACACAAGAAAGGGAAGTAACCTGGGAGCTGCAGTAACAGGCTGCCTACCGTGGCGCCATCTTGGACAGAAAAATTAGCTGTTAAAGATTAGCTGTTACTGATGCACTATGACAGACAGGTGAAGTTCCTTTAACATCTAACTGGTACAACCCATCAGACCTTTGTGTTCCCATCCTTGCCACGTATGTAGTAACGAGATTCTTTTGAACTGCACTGTATTTCCTTTTCTTGTAGCAGCTCTCACTGAAAACAAGATTTCCAGACAACTTTGGAACATACAACACGTCATATATAGTGGCAGGTTTAGCATCACTGGCTTTGAAGATCATGTTCAATTTAACAATGCCAAAACCTTTGGCTTCAACAACTCTGCCATCACGCAGTTTTACAGACTTTGGTTTTTTAGAACTGCTGGTAGTCTCGAAGAATTTCTTTATCAAACGTCATGTGTTTTCATGCTCCAGAATCAACCGCTCAACTTGTTTTGGTCCTTCAGTAAGATCTGCATTTTTAGCAATGAAGGCACATTCAGAGGAGTCTTCGGCATTTTCACAGATCACATATTTGACTTTGTGATTTTTGATTCTTTTCTTCCCAGTTTGGACAGTTACACTTTATGTGTCCTTCTTTTCCTCACTTGTTTGGCAACTTGTTATCAAATACACCTGTGTCGTACTCATATTAAGCACTAACATGGAAAATGCCCTTGCTCTCTCTCTCTTGCTCTCGCAGGAGGACGAGGAGTTGCAGCAGCAGGAGGAGGAGCTGCATCAGCAGCAGGAGGAGGAGCCGCAGCAGCAGCTCATGCAGCAGCAGCTCATGCAGCAGCAGCAGAAGCTGGATCAGTAGAAGCTGGAGCAGGACCTGGAGCGGCAGGAGCAGGACCTGAGGCGGCAGCAGCAGGACCCGGGGCGGCAGCTGGAAGACCTGGGCCGGCAGCAGGAGGACGTGTGAATTAGGTATAAGTCAGCAGATCTGCACATAACAGGCTCAGAAATTACTCTTAAAGCAAAGAGCAGCTTTCAAACAGATTTGTAACGTCTGGGTTGTGTTCGGTGGTGAAGAGGAGGCGGCGGGCATACTTATCAGGCAGCCAAAAACGCACAACCACACTGGTACTGGGAATTCCACAGTATTACCCTTTAATAGAAGTATTCTTCACCAACCGTGTAAGCCCGGTTGAACGGCTGCTGCATTATTATACATAAAAACGAGCAGTGCTCATATAACCCGCGAAAAATATAAAGATTTAAGTTAAGAAAATAGAAGTCCGCCTCAAGCCAAATGTCCATCTGCAAACGTTTCTCCCACGCTCTCTCTACAGAGGAGCGGTGGCGCACATTGGTGACATCATCAACGAAAAGCTTAGACTGTCATAAAGAGACACCACAATTACAACTGTTACATATTCCTCCCTGGTTAACAAAAGGCTGTCCTCAGCCGAACACAGCAAAGGCACAGTTCAGATGAAGCAGTTTATAGCGTGTGCTCAGTCAATGAGGTGAAGGGCTTCAGCAGAGAACCAGATTATATCCCGAAATTATATCGATTCAGCTCTACTGAGTCTGATTGAGTTCGTACTGTTTCTGCATCCCTCATAGGCAGCCTTACTAGGGCCTGAACAGCTGCCCGGATACCAGGTATCCCCAGGTCCAATTCGGGAAAAATCCTGGTATCAATATATATGCCACGTCCACACAGTGCAGCCAGGAACGTTATCTTCCATCTCCACAGGAATCCATAACATAGCCATCCGGGTGTGTACTCGGACCAGAGGAAAGAGGGTTCCCCTTCTCCCAATCTCCTCGTGATGAGAATTTGGCCATCAATAGTGTTGAGAGACCAGCTGACCAGATCCATGATTTAATTTCCAGTTCGGGGATGTGTGAAGAGACACTCTAAGCAGCGAAGCAGCAAAAAGCAGGGGTAGATAGGGAAGGCTGGGGAGAAGAGGAAAATGCATCCGTCTCCACCGAGAGCAGGAAGGACATACAGCCATACCCATATACATAACTGAATAAATCTGAACAATATACAATTAAGAGTTTGAATTGAATAAAGGTAGTGACACTTGGTGCCACAGCAGTGACTTGTGTGAGTGTGTGCAAGGATTGATGGAGGGAGAGCAGTGCAGCTACACAGCCCCACCGGAGTTCAGCAGACTTACAGCTTCAGGGAAGAAGCTGTTCCTCAGTCTGGTGGTCCTGCTTTTAATGCTCCTCAGCCTCCTGCCTGTGTGCTGGGTGTGTGGGGTCCTTCAGGATGTAGGTGGCCCTTTTCCTGCATCTGGTGGTGTAAATGTCATGGTGGTGGAGAAGCTGACTCCATCAGTCCTCTGTGCAGCCTTCACCACCCTCTGCAGATCTTTCTTTTCTGCTGCAGAGCAGCTTCTGTGCCACACAGTGATGCAGGAACCCAGGACGCTCTCCACAGGACGTGGTCATTTGTTTTTGTCACATTGATGCAGAGATCGTTCTCTCTGCACCAACACCCCAGGTGTTCCACCTCCTGTCTGTAGCCAGACTTCTTGTTAGCAATGCATCTGACCACTGCTGTGTTCAAACTCTTAATTGTATATTGTTTATATTTATTCAGTTATGTATATGGGTATGGCTGTATGTATATTATATATGTATATTTTTCTTTTATATTATAGTTACTTTTTATTTATATTTATTCTTCTTTAAGGGCAACACTGGGTCCTGAGGACAGAAATTTAGTTCCACTGCATGTAAATGTGATGCAAATGACAATAAAGAATCCTTGAACCCTTGTAAAGGAGCTGGAAATTTGACTTCATATAAATTGGTGGCTTTATAACACCTTGCACTTGATGGCATTACAAAAATATCTGTTTTTAGTGAATTCTCCTGCATGTGAGGAAGGTTATCTCCATGTAGGGGAGAGATCCCTTTGTTCAAGCTCAGCATACCTTCACTCTGCATGTTGAGATAGTGAAATTACATAGAAACCAAAACACAGGATCTCTAATCTCACTTTTTAACTGGTTGGTTTTTATCTTCTAGGTCAAAGCAGGGAGTGGGATACAGCACTGCCTCTCCAGAAAGCCCTCCTTGTGTCAATAGTATGACAAGATTCACAGCCACTTGCACTACAATGTTTCTCCTGTACATTTTTTCTTTAAGTGTGTCTGAGTGTGTGTTTCAGCTGCATGTAAATGCATGTGAATTTATAAATGTCCTGTTTATATTACTATTAGGATTTTTGAGCAGAAATGTAAATGCTACCAGGCTGCATTCTCCTGGGCTGCAAATGCTCATTGCACTGTTCATCATTTATTTCTGCATTTCTGCTTTCATCATTCAAAACTACAGTTGCAGCATTTTTTCTTTTTTGGTGGCTCTTTTTTAAAAAGACAATTTATTTTAGACCAGCAGAGTGTAGTTATGTAAACTCAGTGCTGAGTGTTTTGCTTCAAGTTCCTCACAAAACACACGTCTCTGTAGCAGTTTATAAAATCAGGGCCGGGAAAAAATGATCATGGGAAACATGCAACATGTTTTTGTCCGAACAAAGAAATTCATATTCTGCTAAAAGAAGGTGATGGAAAAGTTTTCAAATGTTAGTGGTTACAAATCACTTTCTTATACAGTTATGGTTCTGTAACTGTAGATGTGTAACTAAAACTAATTTCCACAAAAATAATAGTTTGTTTAGTCACAAAGTGTTTTACTTTAGGTTCCTCACAGAACATAAATCTTTGTTCAAGTTTATTAAATCAGATGGAAAAACATGCAACACGTTTTTGGCCTCACAAAATGTTCTGAGCATGTTCTGCTAAAAGACGGCGATGGCCTGCTACAGTTACAAGAGGAAAAAGTGACAGCCGGCACTGACACTGGTGTTCAATAAAGACGCAAATACTGTAATATTAATAAAGTTATACAAGCTCTTATGACCACATGTTAGTGGTTCCAAATGTTTCTGGTCCCACTGTTTTTCTGAGATCCAGTTAAATAAAGAATTTTTCAGTAGCTTGTTTCTGTTGTGGTCGTCCATAAATAGAAGCTGGTTTATGAACAGATGAGATGAGGCATCTTGCACCCTGCTGTTATGTGCTGGATTGTCTCAGGGGCATCCCTGCGCAGCCTGCACCTGGGGTCGTGCCGTGTGTGGTAGACCCCAGCCTCTATCTTGTGCTCAGAGCTTGTTCCTGTGCTGCCATGATTAGTGCCTCTGTGCTGTCTGTCAGTCCAGCATTTTCCAGCCATTGGTAGGATTTTTCTAAGTCAGCCACTTCTTCGATCTGTCGGTGTTACATGCTGTGCAGAGGCAGTCCCGTCGCCAGATCTCAGTCTTAAGGGGGGCTTATGAAATCCAACAGGGGGGTACCACTATTATTAGCTTGATTAGTGATCTGGCTTGGGTGGGCGGGCCAGGGCGGGCCCAAGTGTATCAGTGGGCGGGCACGGCCCCCTAGGGCCCGCCCATAGCGACGAGTGTGTGCAGAGGCCTGTCCTTCTATGATGGTTCCTGTTCTTCTTTCTCAGGTTTCTGCTGCTCAAGGTACTCACTAAACACATGATCATTTGTGGCCATCTTCCTGATGTATTCATGGATCTTTGATAGAGAGAGAGAGACATAAAGGCCTGGATGGCCTCAAATTTCTTGCTTCTAAATTCACATTAAACGCAGAGTGGGGTATAAACAGAGTAAAAAGCGGTGAGTGACAAAGAAACACTCAGTGCATCATGGGAACCCCCCCCCCCCCCCAGCAGCCTAGGCGTTATAGCAGCATAACTAAGGGAGGGTTCAGGGTCACCTGATCCAGCCCTAACTATAAGCTTTATCATAAAGGAAAGTTTTAAGCCTAATCTTAAAAATAGAGAGGGTGTCTGTCTCCTGAATCCAAGCTGGAAGCTGGTTCCACAGAAGAGGGGCCTGAAAGCTGAAGGCTCTGCCTCCCATTCTACTCTTAAGTATCCTAGGAACCACAAGTAAGCCAGCAGTCTGAGAGCGAAGTGCTCTGTTGGGGTGATATGGTACTATGAGGTCTTTGAGATAAGATGGTGCCTGATTATTCAAGACCTTGTAGGTGAGGAGAAGAATTTTAAATTCTATTCTAGATTTAACAGGGAGCCAATGAAGAGAAGCCAATATGGGAGAAATCTGCTCTCTCTTTCTAGTCCCTGTCAGTACTCTAGCTGCAGCATTTTGGATCAGCTGAAGGCTTTTCAGGGAGCTTTTAGGACAGCCTGATAATAATGAATTACAATAGTCCAGCCTAGAAGTAATAAATGCATGAATTAGCTTTTCAGCATCACTCTGAGAAAGGATGTTTCTAATTTTAGAAATATTGCGCAAATGCAAAAAAGCGGTCCTACATATTTGTTTAATATGTGCATTGAAGGACATATCCTGGTCAAAAATGACTCCAAGATTTCTCACAGTGTTACTGGAGGCCAAAGTAATGCCATCCAGAGTAAGTATCTGGTTAGACACCATGTTTCTAAGATTTGTGGGGCCGAGAACAAGAATTTCAGTTTTATCTGAATTTAGAAGCAGGAAATTAGAGGTCATCCAGGCCTTAATATCTTTAAGACATTACTGCAGTTTAACTAATTGATGTGTGTCATCTGGCTTCATTGATAGGTAAAGCTGAGTATCATCTGCATAACAATGAAAATTGATGCAGTGCTTTCTAATAATACTGCCTAAGGGAAGCATATATAGTGCTCTTTTTGAGCACTGTACCAGATGACTTTTTTTTTTTTTTTAACCTAACTTCCCCATGATGTGTTGTTTTCTCCTCCTGCCAAAGGTAGCGCTGCAAGTCGGCTGCATGACCCGAGGACACATATCCCCCCATGTGTGTTGTGTTTTTGTGTATTCTTGGATGGTGTTCTGTAACTGCAATTTCCAATGTGTGAACTTGTTCACCCACATGGCAATAAAACTTCATTCATTGGATATCTGTGTGGCCTCCTTTGGCTTTGTTTCATGTTCTTTTCGAGCTCCACACAGTTTGGAGCTGTTCTCAGAGACCTGCTTTGATGACTTTCATGCGATCGATCTTTGAATCCCAAATCTGGTCAGCAGGATTCAAGTCTGGACTGCAGTACTCCAGATTCCTTTTCTATGGTCAGAGTCTTTCCACAGCTTTGAAGTATCAACTTGTTTGTATGTGAACTGACAACCAATCAGTTCCAGTCCAGAAGGACTCCATGAAGCACTGAGATGTTGTGGTGGACCTTCTTGTTTGCCCACACCCCCATGCTGTAATCTCCACTGTGTTTCACCGTGGGTGCAGTGCATCTAGCACCAAAACATCCTCCACCATTTCTGTGGATGTAAACACGACAATGCTGACTGAAGAGTTCAAACCTGGGCTTGTCTGTCCAGAGGACCTTCTTCCAGTCATCTGTTTGCAGGCCTCAGTAACGCTTCCCTTTAAGCCTCGTCTGCTTATTCTGGAGACCTTCTCACACTCTGATCCCTGCCTGAAGGTCAGCAGTGGTCTTCCTTCTGTCTCTAGTATTTAAAATCCTGGGGTGCCTGATGTCTGCGTCAGCCAGCTTTCTTTTCTGCCCCGTCCTCGTCCCTTTGGTAAGAACCAAAAAGTACAGGACCACACTGTGAGAACACTTTATGTCTCCCCATAAATGGCTTCAACCTGGACTCTTTTCTGAGTTCTCTGCATTTCATGTAATCCCAAATATGAGCCGGCACTTCTCTGAGAAGTCAGAAATTCATCGGGCAGAAGGCTCAACCACATAAATTCATTTTTCTGTTCAGGAATGCCAATAAATGACTGTAACCTCTTAATAATAATAATGTGCTTGATTAGATTTTTCAGCTTTTTTTGTAAAACAGTGAATTAGGAACTTCATGGATAACAACAATAAACATATTTTAGCATTAAAATGTCATTTTGATCAAAGAGCTTGTGGTGGATTAAGCATAAGCCTCACTCTGTGAATGAGAACATGGCAAAGACAGAAAAAAATTACAGTTAAATAAGAGTGAAAGCACCTCAGCTGTGTCCACTGAAGGTCTCAGTCGTCTCCTTCTGCTCCTCCTCCTCTTCCTCATTTTTTATTGATGATCTGTGTGGTGTCAGCTCTCCCTGCAGGGAGTCATTAGAGGAGCATCAATGAGAGTTAATAATTCAAACAGCTGCAGGGGAATCCTCTTTGTTTAACAGCGGTGCTCACCTCACACCCAGAGTCCGGCCAAAGGAGAAACCCACAGAGATCATAAACACATTAGAGTCAGTTTGAAGATGTTAGCCCCAAAATGTCTTTAAAGGTCTTCAATTTGGAGACAGTGCTGAATAGAAACAATATGGACTCAACATTCGTATTAATACATTTATTAGATTTCCTGATTCGTGCAGAACAGCTGCAAAGCCTTTTCTCTGTTATCATGTTATCATACGCAGTAACAGTAAAATGAAACTGCCTCTCTTCACTGTAAGGTTTGATTCACTCTGAGTTACCCCCAGTCTGCAGAGGGACCTCCTGGCACCCTGACCTTTGACCTCTGAGCGTATAGCTTCAGTCACTTCCTATGAATATAAAAGCAGGTTAGAAACGTGAGCGGGTTTCAGAGCGAGCAGCTGCAGCTGCCTGAAGCTCAGAGTGAATAACGGAGGATTCGTGAAGTCTTGATCTCAGAGAGGAGGAGCAGATCAGAGGGAAGTCTGCAATCAGTCGCCTGCAGAGAGCAAACAGAGCGAGTGGGGGGGTACAGGCGCTGCAGAACAAAGAGACGCCATTTTCAAGAGGATAACGAAGAAAACTGCTCAAACTTCACAGCCACAGTCAGCATGAGACAGCCTGAAGGAGAAACTCAGAGTGACAGAAAATACAGACCACAAAAAACACAGTTTTACCACAACAAACAACTTTTATAAAATACTGTCTACAAATATATGAAGTACAGTAAGCACAGAGTGATCCTGCTTTCCCATCGTTAACCTCCTGGCAGCTGCACTTAGAAACGCACAATGTTATAAAACTAAAAATCCCAACCATGAACCTCCAGGCCTGAAATACCAACGCCTGCAGTTCCTCTGCTGTTCAGCAGAGGGCCACAGTGAGTCAGTCCCCACAGACTCCCATGTTAAAACTTTCCAGCAGAAAAAAAACATGTTTACAGCTGATACAGAAACTGCTTTGATCCCTTCATAACAGCTGTTTTATAACTCATCTGTTTAAATTGTATTAAGACTGAAAGTTTGCATTATTAGGGGTGTGGCCTCTGACTGACAGGTGGATGGAGAGACAGGCAGCTGTAGCTGCTAGCTGTCTGTTAGGCTTCACCTCAGCTAACTTGGGTCCCTGAACTGTCCTTCAATGCACATATTAAACAAATATGTAGGACTGACTTTTTGTAATAAAATTATAAAATTAGAAACATCCTTTCTCAGAGTGATGCTGAAAAGCTAATTCATGCATTTATTATTTATTATTATCGTGTTGTATAAGCGCGTTGAGTTCTCTGACTGAGTAGAAAAGCGCTATATAAGAACTAGTCCATTTACCATTTGCCATTACTTCTAGGCTGGACTATTGTAATTCATTATTATCAGGCTGTCCTAAAAGCTCCCTGAAAAGCCTTCAGCTGATCCAAAATGCTGCAGCTAGAGTACTGACAGGGACTAGAAAGAGAGAGCAGATTTCTCCCATATTGGCTTCTCTTCATTGGCTCCCTGTTAAATCTAGAATAGAATTTAAAATCCTTCTCCTCACATACAAGGTCTTGAATAATCAGGCACCATCTTATCTCAAAGACCTCATAGTACCATGTCATAAGATTCGGCTTAAAACTTTCCTTTATGATAAAGCTTATAGTTAGGGCTGGATCAGGTGACCCTGAACCCTCCCTTAGTTATACTGCTCTAGGCCTAGTCTGCTGGGGGGTTCACATAATGCACTGTTTCTCATTCACCTTATTTACTTTGTTTATACTCCACTCTGCATTTAATCATTAATTGATATTAATCTCTGTCTCTCTTCCACAGCATGTCTTTCTCTCCCCTCAGCCCAGCCGGTCACAGCAGATGACCCCCCCTCCCTGAGCCTGGTTCTGCTGGAGGTTTCTTCCTGTTAAAGGGAGTTTTTCCTTCCCACTGTCACCAAGTGCTACTCATAGGGGGTCGTTTTGACTGTTGGGTTTTCTCTGTATTATTGTAGGGTCTTTACCCACAATACAAAGCACCTTGAGGCGACAGTTTGTTGTGATTTGGTGCTATATAAATAAAATTGAATTGAATTGAATTGAATTGAATTGAATCAGCCTTCAAATATCAGTGATGTGGCTGAACAAACATGCTGTGATGATTTAAATGACCTCACAGTGAGTCTGTTCCGGCCGCGTGGACAGCAGCGATTCGATCGAGTCAGCTGATCACAGACGTCACGCTGAGCTGCAGAGTTCAGATCAGGACAAAGAAACCCTTCATCTTCATCTCTGATCTGCTGGCTTCATTTAAAATCAGCATTAAAGGCAGAATTTCTCCTCACAGCAAACAGGAACTCTCACACCTTCATGAAATCATTTATTACTGCTGAGGTCAAGTCAAGTTTTAGGGGTTTTTTTTTTAAAGAAACATAAAATGTTGAGCAGTTTTCCAGCTTGTGATGGATGTGACCTGGACATCATCAGTACAGTCAGTGATTACCTGAAAACCTCTGATACACAGCATCAAACTCTCACTGTTCAGTATGAAAGGTGACACTGCCTGCTGATAGAAGTCTGTTAATGAGTGAACAATGAAGCACACAGCAGCCATATTATTGGTCAGATATCTGCATTAAAAAGTCTCCAAAAGGCTCCAACAGCACAAACATGGTTCAGAGGTCCAGCAGTCGCGTCAAGGTGCTTCATATTGTGGGTAAATACCTTCAATAATACAGAGAAAACCCAACAGTCATAATGACCCCCTATGAGCAGCACTTGGTGACAGTGGGAAGGAAAAACTCCCTTTAACAGGAAGAAACCTCCATCAGAACCAGGCTCAGGGAGGGGGGGTCATCCCACCCCCCGCAGACTAGGCCTGTAGCAGCATAACTAAGGGAGGGTTCAGGGTCACCTGATCCAGCCCTAACTATAAGCTTGATCAAAAAGGAAAGTTTTAAGCCTAATCTTAAAAATAGAGAGGGTGTCTGTCTCCTGAATCCAAGCTGGGAGCTGGTTCCACAGAAGAGGGGCCTGAAAGCTGAAGGCTCTGCCTCCCATTCTACTCTTAAGTATCCTAGGAACCACAAGGAAGCCAGCAGTCTGAGAGAGAAGTGCTCTGTTGGAGTCTGATCAGATGAGTTAGTTCCTGTTAACTCTTTAGACCAGGGATCCTCAAGTCCAGGCCTTGAGGGCCGGTGTCCTGCAACTTTTAGATGTGTCTCTGCTTCAACACACCTGAGTCAAATACAGAAGTCATTAGCAGGACTCTGGAGAACTTGACTGCATACTGAGGAGGTCATTCAGCCATTTGATTCAGGCGTGTTGGATCAGTGACACATCTAAAACCTGCAGGACACCGGACCTCGAGGCCTGGATGTGAGGACCCCTGCTTTAGACTGAGGTCATCGATCGGTGCTCGTGACGATCGGCCTCACTTTCATCTTCACTTCTGTGTACGATGAGCTTTGCTTCTGTGCATTAAAATCTCATAAATAAAATTATTCATTTCAGGATCCCAAATTTCCCTGCAGTGACTCTCCTCTGCTGCCCCAGGCAGGTTTCTATGAGGAGGTGGTTTCTGTTTGTGGGAGCATCATCAGGTTTTTGTCACAATCAAGTTTGAAATCATATCTGTATTAAAACCTGACAGAGTGAAAAGGAGACAAAGGCGCACAGCTTTCAAAAACCCACACATAAACACAGACGTGGAGCTTCTGAAATCTTTGACCTGCAAGGAGTTTTCCTAAAGCTCCATTTAAAATCTCCAAATGCACAGAAACACCTCAGAGAGCGTCCTGTGTTAGAAACAGCAGAGTCTACAGGAGGACGGACCATGGTGGGACAAGCTTTATTAGTCTAAAGCCTGGGCTTGCTTGGACCTTGCTTTGATTGTTTTTACTGATAATTTTGACTTTAACATCTTGGTTTAAGCGTAGCTTCAATATACTGAAGAGAAGGCATCCATTGCCACAGCGGAGATCTCCAACAGTCCAGAGGAATAAAGGGCAGCAGAGCCCAGAGGAGCTCTGTGGAGGATGAGAAGTTTAATTTTACAGCTTCACTGCCAAACAGAAGAAGTAAGAACATGTTTGGTCTCTTTACTGCTGGTTTAATAAAGAGTTGTGTATTCAGAAAAGCATGTTGATGTCAAAGCATCTCCTTCGACCGAGCTCAGAGCAGCGTTTGTGTGATTTAAACGTGCTGAAAATGAGGCAGACATGAAGCCAAACTGCAGCTGCTGCAGGGAGCAGAAACTCCGGCCCACAGGAATGACCTCACCCTCTATCAGGCCTTCTGCTGCCCAAAACAAGCCTTTGGGGGGGGGTGACAAACACATGAATGAGTCAGGGTCAGCGTCCTAACCACAAGTGTGAGCATTTGGTTATTTCTGACCAATCAGAGGCCTCTCTGGTGATTTTCATTCAGGGAAATTAAGAAGTCTCAGCTGGACCTCAGCGTAAGTGTAAGAACCTCAGAGGAACATCCATGTTCCCGAGCAGGAAAACTTCATGTTTGTCTTCTTGATTTTAGGATCAGAGCTGTGTTCAGGTTAATTACAGACTCTGAGACGTGAAGCTTTGGTATTCTGTCACCTCACAGTGAGAAGGTTCAGGGTTTGGCTGTAGCTGCAGATGTGACCTGACCTGAACGACTGAATGTGTACCTGATGTTTGCACCTTTATTAAAGGGCCAGTCTGTCCACTGTGAGCTGCAACATTGTGAGCAGAGGTTCAGACCTCAGAGCTCCTGCTGACCATGTGTTGGACCAGCAGAGGTACAGAAAGCTGTTGCAGACTTACTTCAGTCCAGTTCCTCCTGCAGAGGCTCTGCTGTCTGAAGGCGACCTGCAGGTCACCTCCTCCTCCTCATCCTCCTCCTCCTCCTCCTCCTCATCCTCCTCCTCCTCCTCCTCCTCATCCTCATCCTCATCCTCCTCCTCCTCCTCATCCTCATCCTCATCCTCCTCCTCCTCCTCCTCATCCTCCTCCTCCTCCTCATCCTCATCCTCATCCTCATCCTCATCCTCCTCCTCCTCCTCATCCTCATCCTCATCCTCATCCTCATCCTCCTCCTCCTCCTCCTCCTCCTCCTCCTCCTCCTCGCCGCCCTGTTTCATTAGGAAAATGAAGCCTGATGTAATTGAATTACTCTCCTCGCTGTTATTAAGCTGCTCGGCTGCAGCTTGCTCCCCCCGGGGAGCCACGGCTTCATTTCCTTCTTGCACTGATGTTTTCAGGTCTTCACGTCTCTGTGATGACTCTTTGTTTCATTTCACAGTAACGAATCCGTTTAATGATGAATGGGGCCGATCAGCTGTGACTGCTGAGAGAACCGGAGGAGGAAGGAGGTGATGGAGGTCTCCATCAGCAGAACCACAGCTGCCTCTGAATGTACTTCTAAATCATTTAAACTGTATTAATACATGAGATCATGATGCAAAACACACACGATTAAACAGAAAGATTTTGTGTTCTTTTTTAAGATTTATTTATAGTTTTGTTGGTGTCTTTAATTTAAACCCATTTTTTCTATATCTGTCTAAAAATTTGAAATAAACAAACTGCAGGAATTTCCAGATATGATAATATTTAAAAGAAAGTATAAAGTATTATTTTTAAAGATTACAACTAAATTAAAAATATATTTTGAATAAAGGGAATTTAAACTAATAGCATTTTAGAGATGCTCAGTAACTTGTGCAGAGTTGCTTTTTGCAGCGCCATAAATTAGTTTGAACTTTAAATCAAATTTACAGTTTGACCTTCATTAGATTGATCAGTTTTACTGTCAATCATTCAAAACTAAAGCAAAATTGAAATGGATTTAATACAATGAAGGCATTAAAATGGAAATCGCTCTGACTTTAATTTAAATGTTTCTGCTTTTCAGCGTTTAATTGGAACTTTTTCTATGCTTCAGTCATGAAACTGGAAAAACAGCACGTCAGTAGTAATAGACCTGCGGCATTGGTGATTTATGACCGACAGGTGGGTGACAGGTGGGGGTCAAAGGTCATGCGCGTACATGAGCGTCCTCGTGCGTGTGATCGAATGATTTATGATCGGCAGCTGTATGTGTATCAGTGGAGGAGGAGAGTCAGGACAAGGGCAAACCCATCCACACTGTTTGTGGTTATGCTTAAATAAACTCTTTCTTTAACAGGTGATATGAGCATCAAAGACTGTAATTCTCCACAGGCAATTAAACCATCTGTTTTTAACTATAAGACAATGCACACTTTAGCTGACTGGCATAAAAACAGACCATCACCTGTTGGAGCGTTTGCTCCGGAGTCTGTGGAAAAACGCGGAAAAGGGCTCAGCGTTCGTCTTCACAATGAGGTCTTCGCCATGCTTGCTTTATAAACCCTTTTTTTATGACTGAGTGTGTGTCCTGTTTGTTTGTTTGAAACCCTCCCCTCAGTCCTTTTTTTAACCACCACCTGTTCGCTCTGGAAAAGTACTGCGTCCTGCCCTGTGTATGTTATCATTATATCCTGATTGTTAAATCAAATTAAAAAATAACCACATAACTTTTCTTTTTAAGAAACTAACGAGCTCGGAAAAACGTGAAAGCAGCAACCCCCCCAGCTGTAAACAAGACGGTCGCTGTCGCTGGTTGTGACGTTGTAAAAAGGCGCCACATTGCCTGATGGGAAATGTAGTGATACCCGTATTTTTTTAATTTATTTTTGCGCTGCATAGACTTTAAGTAAAAAAAAAAAACAGATTGTACAATTGTATGTGTGGAGAATTACACCCTGTTAAAGGAAGAGTTTATTTAATCATCTTCACAAACAGTGTGGATGGGTTTGTCCTTTTGATGAAGTCATCTTGTAATCAGTGAGAGTGGGAGAGAGAGTGTGGGAAAACACCAATCCAGCAGGGTTTCAACAGGTGATGGTCTGTTTTTATGCCAGTCAGCTAAAGTGTGCATTGTCTTATAGTTAAAAACAGATGGTTTAATTGCCTGTGGAGAATTACAGCCTTTGATGCTCATATCACCTGTTAAAGAAAGAGTTTATTTAATCATCTTCACAAACAGTGTGGATGGGTTTGCCCTTGTCCTGACTCTCCTCCACTGATACACATACAGCTGCCGATCATAAATCATTCAATCACGCACGATCACACGCACGAGGACACTCATGTACGCGCATGACCTTTGACCCCCACCTGTCACCCACCTGTCGGTCATAAATCACCAATGCCGCAGGTCTATTACTACTGACGTCCATCACAGGAACTGAAACTGAAACACGATCGAGTCTCCTCCTCGTCCCTCTGATGAAGCTCTGATGTCTGTCTGATGGTCCAGGAGCTGCAACCATCATCCATCAGCTGATGTTAGGAGGAGGAGGCAGATGAACCTGCAGGGTCACCGAGAGAAACAATGTGAGCTCACGGAGTCCAACAGAGGAGGACGGAGGAGACGCTGCTGTGATGAGGAGCAATCAGCTGTTTGGCAGCAGCTGAAGCAGTAAACACTTCCTGCTTAGATAAAGGTGGCACGAGTCCATCAGTGCATCACACGATGGAGAGCCTTCATCAATGAGCACTCGAAGGCTTCATGAAGCTGGAAAAGTTTCAGAGTAGCAGAACCTGCAGAGGAACAAAGCTGTGAGGAAGACACTGGTGATGAAGATCAAACAGGTGTGTTTGAATCCAAACCTGATGATGTCATTTTCATGTGATGAATGTGGTCTCTTCCTTCAGTAACTGCAGTCAGACGCACACTGATGCATCATGGGTAAGAATCTGGATTATTGAATGCCGACAGAGCGAAACATCAGGTTTCAAAAATAAAAACGCAATTTAAAAAACTCATCTAACAGAATCAAACATTTAACTCTAATTACTACACAGTAAACTCATAAAGAGCTCTGTTATTGTTTTATTTCCCCTCTGTCAGTTCTGTGAGGTCTGAAACCTCCACATGTGAAAGAACTCAGGCTGTTTGAAGCTCTGCAGCGCTGCGGCGCCCCCTGCTGGGCTCTGATGAAGGCCTGCTGAACGTTTCCGTGTTGTGGTTTGTTGTTCAGAGTGGAAGCAGTGAAGATGAAGGTGACTGATGACCTTCATCATCCGTCCTCTGTTTCGCTGGGGTTCAGTTTAGCTTTCATGGGTTTTTGGAGATATTAAATGAATGTGAGTTGGATTAATCAGGATCCGTTTATGACATTCAGCAGCTGAGTGTCAGCCCTGTCTCTCCTCAGATCATCACGTTTGATCACACTGATGGGAAGCAGAGAGATTTCTGTTTTCAGGCACTTCCCCCTGACGCCTGCTTTAGTTTCACTTCAGCTGTTTCTGGCTTTAGTTTGAGTTTGAATTCATTTCAATAAAAAGAGGTTTTTGCAGAGTAAATTAAAGGAGCACAGAGGAAGCTGTGAGTCCAAGCTGACAGTGAAGTCAGCTTCCTGCAGGTGCTGATTAGTTACCTGCTGTCTGAGTCTCGTGTTTCATTTCGGTCATCAAGCTTTTCTAGGCCAGAAACAATCTTCATGGAGCCACCAAACACATTTGAGCCGCACAGCATCGACTTTCTGAAGCTCTTCACTCGCAGAGTTTTTCCCGACTGTGGGATAAATAAAGCGGGTCTCTGATCGCAGCCTCTCAGGAATGACTGAGCCTGTCACCACATGTGACCGCGCTGCATTTAGATCAACTGTAATAACAAACTGTTGACTTCTGCTTATTTTATTACCAGCAAACAGAACAATGTGAAGACAAGCTGAGCCGTCAGTGTGTTTAATTACTGCGCAGACAAGAATACAACACGGAAACAAGCACAAACAAACGAAACGAAAAGGAAAAATATTCATAACAATAACCCATCCAAGCAGGAAGAAGCAGACGCTTCTTTAATCCCGCCCCCTGTAAACTGTTTATGTATCAATCATCACTTTTACTTCCTGTTTATGCCCCCCCCTTAACAAATCCTTCATTACAATTTGTTCCATGTTTGGTTTCATAGTTGTTTCATCATGTGTGCTGTATGAAAATGGAGCAGAACTGTGGACTTGTATGATCTCTGTATCCAGAGTTATGGATTATGAATATGGATAATGATGGCAGTGAACATGTATGGCCCAAACAGACAGACAGAGTGAGATGAGCGCACAGCGGAGGATCTGGAGGGATTTGTTATGATTTATGTGACACTTCCAGATTATTTCATCATTATTATCACACCAACAAACAGATTCTCATGAACTCTTTCAGCATCCACACCATCTGTTTGATTCTTTCTATGACATTCCCAAATATCATAACTGTAGTTGGACTGAGTTTTAATCATGTTTTTTATTTGACCATATCCAGCAGCTCCTTTAGATTCCCCACAGCATAAATATTTATGTTCTCTACAAATTCACTTTAATACAACAAATATCATTTATAGAAATAATGAATGTGCTTGGACTCAGTACAGAGCCCTGGGGGGCGCCACATGAAGTGTCCAAGCATGATGAGGAAAATAAACTCTCCCACCTAGTGTGACACAACCCCCCCAATCCCATACGTTCCAGTTTATTGATGAATATGTCAGGACTGATTGTAGGAGAAGCTGCGTGCTGTTTGTGATCTGTAGCACCGGCTTCAGCTGAATCCGTGCTGACTGTTGTTCATGTTCCTCTAAGATTTGATGGTTTATTTTTCCAGGATGTCGGAGAACGGCGCAGCAGAGAAACTGGCCTGTGGTCCTGAACGTGTGTCCGTCCCAGTTTGATCCACTCTCATCTGTTTGTTGCTTTTTTTTAGCCTGTCATGTCTGGCAGATTTTGGAACCAGGACTATGATGTGAATGCGCTGCTGTGCCAGACATATTTAATCTTCCATGATGAGCTCTATAGATTCTCTGCAGGCTCCTCTGGTTAATGTTTGTCCTTTTATATTATTTGTGTTATTTTTCCCACATACATGTGTCCTGGTATCCTGATCAAACAAGGACACATTTGTTTGTTGCTGAGCTCAGATCATGTTGGTGGTTCTGATCCGTTCTGTGACCTCCTTCAGTTTTATCCTTACAGTCGGTGGATGTTTAGCATTTAGCCTCATTGACGCTCTCTTATTTTTGAGGAACGCTGCCTGAGGATTCCTGACGGTCTCCGTCCTCACCGTCTCCGGATGCTGATGAAGGTCTTTCAGCCGGTGCCATGTGCCGTGCTGTGTTGTGTCACTTGTGTATCTGGTGTATGATGACCAGCAGTACTTGTCGAGTTCCTCCTGTTGCAGTTTGTGGTCCGTGTGTCCCGGGCCCCTCGAGGCTCCGGCCTGCTTGTGTGTTTTGTTTTCTTTGCGTGTGTTTTTGGGTTGTGGGTTTTCTGTGGAGTTGTGCGTGTGGCAGAGGGAGGCGGTCCTTGGGACTCCACCCACGGTTCCAAGGCTCACCTGTGGCTGGTCTGACACACCTGCTCCTCATGTCACTAATAGAGTGGAGTTATAAGCCGGTGGAAAACTCTCACTCAGTGCCAGGTTGTTGCCTCAGCCAGGTACCTGGACTGACCCGTGTTTCTGAAATACTCAGATTAACTCTTTCTGCTGCAGATTTTGCCATTGAGAAACTTCCGTAGGAGTCACTGGATAAATGCGAGTGTGGGACTCACAGACTCTCTGCGGTTCAGTTTTGTGTTTTTATGCACATCTTGGAATAAACTTTGCTCTGTTTGGATTTTTGTGCACCTGTGAGACATGACGGTGTGTTTGGAATCCTTCTGTTTCTTCCAGCAGCTGCTTTCCTGCCGCTGACGGCATTTCCTTTTCAGATCATTGTGGATCCGTCCAGCTTCTTTCTGTTAATCATTCTCATGATGCTGCTTCGTGGCCGTGGTGCTTGTAGGGCAGAGGCTGCTGAGCCTCAGCACCTTTGGACCGTACAGAGGTGAGCCGGGGAGACCGACAGGTACGCACCGCTGTAATCAAAACTGCGCACACACAAAACTGTCCAAACAAACAGGAACGTAACCAGTGTTGAGTCCCATTAAAAGGAGCCGTTCACTCTGATAATTAATGAGTTATCATTTTAATATAAATATTTAAATCTAATCAAAGTGAATGAAGAATATGAACAGCAGCGCTGGAAGCAAACAGCCACATTCTCCTTTTCATACACAACTTCACTTAGTTAGGATTTGGATCGGTTGCTAGGCGACTCAGGACTAAACACTAGGGATGGCACGATACCACTTTTTTATGTCCGATACCGATATGTTACATTTAGATATCGGCCAATACCGATATAAATCCGATATTTAAAATTGATCCAGGCATTTAAAAACATTAAAAAAAAAAAAAAAAAGAAGCCAACAGTCTCTCACACAACAAAATCAAAGTCTTTTAGTTGTCCCACATACAAGACTAAGGACCAGGGAGGGCAGAGCTTTTTAGGCAGTGGCACCAAAGCTCTGGAACTGTTTACCACTCCAGCTCCATTTAGCTGACTCTGTGGCGTCATTTAAAAAATAGTTGAAAACTTTTCTGTTTAAACCAGGCTTTCTGGTTTCTGACTTTATTTTATTCTTTTTCTTTAATATGGTAATGTTATTGTGTTTTTAACATAGTGTTTTCTGGGGGTGGGGGGGGGGTGATATTGTGTTTTAATTATTGTACAGCGCTTTTCTGTCTGTGAAAAATGCTATATAAATAAACTTTACTTACTTACAACAATAACTATCACCTGAATCCTGTTGCTTCTGTGTGAGAAGGTGATGCTTATGGCATGTTGCAAATTTCATTAGGGCTGCAACTATTGATTATTTTAGCAATTGTGTATTCTATTTATATTGATTACCCAAGTAACTGGATAAGAAATACTTTTTTCATATTAACAGTTCATCTGCATATTTTAACTTCTGTACTGCAGTTTTTCCCTGTGTGAAACAAACAGGGTGGATGGAGCAGCTACAAAGTTCTCTTTTCTTCACTTACTGATCAGGTGGTTGATGAAGGACCTCCAGCTGTTTCCTAGTAAAGGTTTAATGGAGGTTACAGGGACGAAAAGGCTTCTTTTGGACACTAGAAAAACATTTCCTTCTGCTCCATCTGAGCTCACCGGCTCCGCCTCTTTCCGCTTGTGGAGACAGACTGCACGTAAATCAGCTGACTGCTGCTGTTGCGTCATCAGTGTTCACGTGAAAAACTAGGGGCTGCGTGAGCGCAATCTTGTAATGCTTTATATTTACAAGCATTCTCCTAAATACGTTTCTACTGCAGGTCTATATTTAGTCACAAATCAGGGATTAAAGTATCAAAAATATTTTGACGGGGAAGGGGTTCTTCCAGTACCGGACGGTCACCAGTGCTAATAGCTGCGCTCGCTAGCAGTATGTCCGGGAGCTGAAGTAGAGAAAAAAATAACAGCTGATTCTCAGCACAGCGAGCACAACACAAACAAGGCAGAGAGCGGTGGAGGCGGAAAAACATGCCAGCGATGATCGCTCAGTGTCAAAGGGAATCCGTTGCAGCGACGGAGAACGGAAGGGCGCTGTTTTCTAACTCCTGATCCCCCACTCCATTCCAGTAGGTGGCGGTAATGCAGCTCTAAGCTGGTTTGGTCAACCGCAAACCCACAAGAAGAAGAAGACGACGGAGCCCTGTAATGCAGCTAATGTGAGCGAAACGTTATTTAATGTATCGGATTACATTTTTTTATTTCTTTCCGATATCTGATCCAGTAATTTAGGCCAGTATCGGACCGATACTGAATATCGGATCGGCGCATCCTTACTAAACACCTTTGCATCCACATCCGTGGAGCCGCTGCAGCTCAAGATCTGCAAAGCTCAGAAGAGGATTTTCATACTGATTTCGTTTTTGTTGATGCTGCGGGAGCCCGAGACACGGCCTAAACAGGCTCCAGAGCTCCTTCCATCCTTCCTTCCTTCCTTCCTTCCTTCCTTCACCCTGTGCCCTGCAGCCTGTTTTTTAAAGAGACATTTCAAATATAAATAACATTGAGATAAAACTGAAAATGTTAGAATTATTCAGGAATAAAGAGAAAAAACGAGCTAAAAACAGGTAAATGATTAAGCTTATAGTTAGGGCTGGATCAGGTGACCCTGAACCCTCCCTTAGTTATGCTGCTATAGGCCTAGGCTGCTGGGGGGTTCCCACAATAGACTGTTTCTTTTCATTCACCTTATTTACTTTTATACTCCATTCTGCATTTAATCATTAATTGTTATTAATCTCTGGCTCTCTTCCACAGCAGGTCTTTTCTCTCCTCTCAGCAGATGACCCCCCCTCCCTGAGCCTGGTTCTGATGGAGGTTTCTTCCTGTTAAAAGGGAGTTTTTCCTTCCCACTGTCACCAAGTGCTGCTCATAGGGGGTCGTTTTGACTGTTGGGTTTTCTCTGTATTATTGTAGGGTCTTTACCCACAATACAAAGCGCCTTGAGGCGACAGTTTGTTGTGATTTGGCGCTATATAAGTAAAATTGAATTGAATTAATGCTGATGCACAGCTGGAAACGTGCTGAATCAGCACATCTGCACAACTCCAGCTGTGACTCTGAGTCTTCTCCAGCAGAGGGAGCTGTTTGCTCAGAAACCACAGCAGAGGCAGAAAGGAAAGGATCTTAAAGACTGGGAGCATCAGAGCTTCATTCTGCACTCTGTCACCTCAATCACCAGGTAACCTCAATGTGGGAGGAGGCCGGGGGCATGCAAGCACATGTGGCCTCCTCATGCTGTGAGGAGGCCACATGTAAACTTGCTGCTGTTTTCTTGCTGAAAGCTGCTGCAGAGACACAAACAACATTAAATATTCCAGCTGATCTTTACCTCATAATTCGTTTAATTTGTGCTGATAGGAAAAATTTCCCTGGAAAACTCCTGTGCGCTCTCCCAAATGGAATATGTTGAGGTTTAGATCTGAGCTCAGAGCTCTGCAAAGCTTCACTCAGAGGTCAAAGGGTCAAATCCAACCCAAAGTGTGACATTATGCAGCTTCTGGCTGTCATGGGGACTGATTTAAGGATTCCTTAGCTCAGTGTGACAAATGATGGACTAAAGTCCGGGATCAGTCCCAGGTTGGCTTCAGCTTGATGCTCCCTGTACATGGAGCTTTTCTGCTGAAGTCTCCCTTCCTGAAATGAACTGGACTCAATGTCAGCACATTCACCCTTTATTATTTGACCTCTGACCTCTTCTGTCTCTTCACCACAGAGAGACAGGGTTGCTGAACCCTGTCTCTCTGTGGTGAAAACACAGTAAAGGTCAGGATAAGGCCACAGAGGGGTGAACAGGCTCAGAGCTGTAGAGCCACACAGCAGCTGCAGGTCTGAGCTTCTCACAGCGCTCTGATGTAGATCAGATGGAGGCGGGGCTCTGAGGCCTCTGACCACGGGGAAACTATGACGTCATATATCGGTGATCGGGACTGATTGAGCCTCATTAGCTTCACCTTTACCTGCAGGTGTGACAGGGCTTCATTCGGAGCTTTACTCTCTTTGGACTTTTATGTTTATGCTTATTTTGTTTTTATTATTAGTTTATTTTGCACATTTTGGATTTGGTGATATTTTTTGTATATTTGGATCTTTGTTTTGTGTGAACTGAACGTTTTTACCTGCGTTCAGCTCCTTTTTCTGCTTAAACGTTGCTGCTGTCACCGCCTCTTCCTTTCACATCTTTACATGGATAACTACTGATCCAAGTTCAATATTCCAACTTCTGAGGACCACCCTCTCCTCTGAATGTTGGAACATCATCATAAAGCAGACATTTTACTCTAATGAACCACGTGTTAATAACAGGGTGCGTGGACCCTCCCCGAGTCCCTCAGAAAGGCTCATGCGGAGCTTCGGGAAGCCTCAGTGCGGCTCTGCGCAGATCCATTGTTAAAGGGGAGTCAGAGGGGCGGAGAAGGAAGAGGAGGTCCGCACGGTCACTGAGCGTCTTTGTGTCCTGACACGCAGACAAAACGTCCGCGGACAGCAGGCGGGGAGCGGCGGCGGCTGCAGGCACCGCGCCCGGGCGGATCGGAGGAGGATGGAGGCTCGGATCAGGTCTGTCTGTGAGGAGGAGAAACTTGAAGCAACAGACAGGAGGAAGGAGCTCAGGATCTGATCCGCAGACACGTAACCGGCTCTGACAGGACTGATCGATCCGCGATGGATCTACCGGAGGCCGGAGCGGCGGTGAAACCTGCCGGGGATCTTTGTTCCCAGCCCGGATCAGAAGCTGCAGACACACCGCTGCAGATCAGCGCAGAAAACTGCTACGAGATCCTGACAAAAGCTAAACGAGAGGGCGCGGAGGGCGTGAAGGAGCGCGCGTACCGATACATGAGCGCGCACTACCTGCAGGTGCTGCGCAGCCCCGCCGTGTACGGCCGGCTGACCGCCGGGGAGAGGGAGCTCATCCTGGCCCGGAGGATGGAGGGGACGAAGGTGCTGGCGGTGGCCGAGACCAGCGAAGTGCCGGACCGCGGGGGGAGCCGGGAGAGCAGCCGGCCGCAGAGCCCGCTGCTTCCCCCCCAGGACGACTGCAGCCAGCGGCGGGTGTTGTACCTCCACCCCGACACCCAGCGGTGGGAGGTGCTCACCAGCCTGCCGGAGGAGGTCCCGGCCAAAGGCTCCGGGATGTGCACCCTCTACAACTACCTGTTCGTGGCGGGGGGAATCCGGGGGGCCAAGGCCTCGGACCGGGTCTTCTGCTTTAACCCGCTGACCGGCCAGTGGAGCCAGGTGCGACCGCTGAGCCAGCCGCGCTGCCAGCTGTGCCTGGTCAGCATGGACGGACACCTGTACGCCATCGGGGGGGAGTGTCTGTTCACGGTGGAGCGTTACGACCCGCGCGTGGACAGGTGGACTCACGTGGCCCCTCTGCCCAAAGGCTCCTTCGCGGTGGCGCACGAGGCGACGTCGTGCGGGGGAGAGCTGTTCGTGTCCGGGGGCTCGCTCTTCTACCGCCTGCTGCGGTACGACTCCCGGCGGGACGAGTGGGAGGAGTGCCCGTTCAACGAGAGCCGCCGCCGCTCCGCCGACATGGTGGCGCACCGCAGCCTCGTGTACCGCTTCGACGTGGACCGTGAGCGCGCGGAGGTGAGCGTGTACAGGTACAACACGGTGGTGAAGGTGTGGCTCGGAGGCGGGTCCTTCCCGCTGGAGAACCCGCTGCCTTTCCGCTGCGCCGTGCTCGGGGACCTGATCTACTGCGTGAACCGGAGCCAGACGCTGCAGTTCGAGGTCCAGGAGGAGCGGGAGGGCTTCCTGCCCGGGGCGCTGCCCTCCCCCGCGGAGGCCCGAGGAACCCTGGTGCCCTTCGTCCTCACCCTGGCCCGGGACAAAGAATCTGAGCCGGGTCACTTCCTCTAAGTCCTGCTGCCGTCCTCCGCTCCTCCTGCTTCTTTTCCCGCTGTGCCTTCTTGTTCCTGAGTTTTACCCAAAGTTCCTTCAGTGGCAGTTTTGATGAGGTGAATGTTTGCAGCGCGCGGGCAGGTGGAGGCGGGTGGAGCTCAGTGTCCTGCTGGGAGCTGCGGAGACTGAGGCCGCAGCCTGTACGGAAATGCAGTTTTTATTCTGTTGGGATGTGAGAGCGCGAGGAGTTCAAGCGACTGCAGAATGACTGATTTCAGACTTTCAGTGATTCATCCTGAGATGTAGCAGAGCCTCCACATGATCAATAAAGCAGAAATATGATTGAATGTGTTCGTGTTTAATAACCCAGTGATTTATGATCATTCTTCTTCGTTTTACTCCTCACCATCACACTGGGACCATGAAACCACAAAGCTGCAGGGAGATCATTCACATTATTATTATAAGAAGTAAATAAAGCTTTAAAAGGAACTGGAGTACAAAATAAAATACTTCAGTAAAGTACTCCAGTAGATACACTACCCCGACACACACACACACACACACACACACACACACACACACACACACACACACACACACACACACACACACACACACACACAGGAAAAACTAAATAATATAATAATTTTTAAAAAGTGAAAATATCCCACAGCAGCAAAAATCAGTTTGGTTCAAAGGTAAATAATTAATAGATAATTTTAATTGATATCAGAGGAAAGATGCCTTCCATCTGCAGCCTGCAGGTATGTGCATATTAAAAAATAAATCAATAAACTGCTGAATCAAATTCATCATACACAATAATCTGATCATAGACACAACAATGCCGTCAGTAAGTAGAGCGGAGGATCCTGATGACAGGGTTAAATATGCAGCTCTGATTCATGTTGTTGTGAATTGTGTCACATGACCCACCTGTTCTCAGCCCACCTTTAGGAAGCTTTTTTAAGGTGGAAGTGCAGAATTCAGAACCGTTTCAAACATGAGACCAACATCTGAGTGCAAAATCAGGTCCTGAAGATGAGTATCTCATATTTCCTGATGATGTCTCAGCGGTGATCCTGCCTTGGTTTCCACAGCTTCCTGTGAACAGTGCATAGCTGAGCTCATCCTGCGTGAGGCTCCACAGCCAAATATTCCTGCTAAGCGGCAAATCCAACCTCACAAAGTGTAACAAAGTCTGAAGCTGTCAGATAACTCAGGTGCAAACCTGAGGATGTCCAACTAACCCTGCACATGTAGCTGGAGCTGATCCAGGAGCAGCTGATGAACAGTGACAGTGTTCAGGCTCCTCAGACTGCAGCTCTTATGTGTCCAGGTGTGTGTATGTGCAGGTTGGCTCCGTCAGTCAAACACAAAGGAACTGACTCCAACCCTCACAGGTGTGCACACCACAAAAACCTCAAGAAATGTTCACAGTTTAGTTACAACAGCACAAAACACCAACACACAACTCACCTCAGAGCCAAATACACAGCCTCTGTGAGCTGCACTGCAAACAGCACTGAGACTGAAACACAAACACACAAGAATGTTTCTGAGTAAAAAAAACACCAAAATCTTTCATTATGCAAATCAGGTAAAAGGAAACACATGAAGCTGTAACGTGCAAACAAGATTACACAAATCCAAACACATGAATCTGTGTCGCTCACCTTTGTGTCTGCAGGGTTCACACTGCCAAACATGAAAACTGCACATCAGCTGCTCCCTAATTTAATGATGAGCAGTGAACGATTACAGCGCTCACCTGTCTCACAAACCTCACAGCATTCATTCTTTTACCAGCTCATTTAAATAAAGCTTTATTCTCACAGTTTCAGAGTGTTCAGTAAGGACTCACCTGTCTGTCTGTCTGTCATTTAAACTGACACCTGAGGACACACCTGCAGCAGCAGCAACATATGACAGCAGCAGAGGCTGAAGGACCAATCAGAACGTAGCATGGCACAGCCACATTGTCCCTCACATGAGAAACAGTCCCATGAAGCAGATTCAGCCTGAGACAAGCAGTCATTGTTACCGCCTGATGTTCAGCAGCAGGGAATTCTGGGAGCTTTGTGCTCTGTGTGGATGAACCGCAGTGAGCCCGAGGACGTGGTGGAGCTAAAGAGAAGGAATCTCTGACTGTGCAGCAGCTGCAGGTTCACAGCTTCATTAATGAGATGATGTCACTCTTTCATGAATCCAAACTTGCAAATCATATGAATTCAGTCAAATACACTAAATTACACTAAAATCAGGACAGTGTTTGCATACACGGCTAATATGGATCACATGTGGAGTAAAAGCTGCAGCTTGTAATCAAGAAAAGTCTGTTCTGATTTATGTTTATGTGACATGAATTAGATGAGGAGTGATGTTTAAAGTGTGTCTCTGATGATGAGTTGGTAAAGATGAAGTAAAGATCCTCTGCAGGAGAACAGCATCTGATCTCAGACCTGCTGTATGTGGCCGTTTCCTGTTGTTTTAGTGCAGTTTGTTATTTCATCAATCACACTCCTGCAGCTCAGTGTGTGTGTGTGTGTGTGTGTGTGTGTGTGTGTGTGTGTGTGTGTGTGAGTGTGTGTGTGTAGCTGCAGAGGAAATGCTGCAGCTCTTTCTGCTGACGCTGCAGCTTCTCACATCAAACCAGCAGCTGGAGGAGGCTCGTCACAGACCCCCCTCTGCAGATGAACCTGGTTCCCAAACCGCCTTTGCAGACTCTGAGGTGATAGAAACCTTGTATTATTGGGGGTGTGGCCCCTTTGACTGACAGATGGATGGTGACACAGGCGGCTGTAGCTGCTAGCTGTCTGCTAGGCTTCTCCTCAGCTAACACGAGTCCCTGAACTGGACCTCTGGAGCATTTTTAATGGAATTATCTGACCAATAATACGGCTGCTGTGGCTTCATTGGAATAACAGACCGTACAAGAAGGTGGAGCTCCTGAGTGAGATTCTGGGATTTGATTGGTTGTTTCTAATTATCAGGTAACTGTGGGAGAGATGCAGACTGGAACATCTGTTTTGGAGCTGCTCCTACCATCAACAATGATGTATCTGATTAAATTTGGCACCCAGGAAACAGGAAGCAGAGCAGAGACACTCACAGCTGACTCATGCTGAGAAACCATAAAGCCACAGAGACCAAATCATATTTCATAGTTTTATAACTGAGTCATTTACACAGCTTCATTCACAGACTGTTCTAATCATCTATGATTAGCTGTGTGCACCAGGAGAAGCATCTATTGTGACATACTTTCTAGAAAAATAGAGTAAAGGCTTTGTATTCTAGTTGATTCTATTCTGCAGATGCACGGGTACAGGCAGACACCTCCAGTTATTCTGTGTAAATGAGCCACTGGTTTAGCTGGTTTCTGAGTTTACAGCAAACACTGGAAATGCAGCTGTGGACTAATTGGATTTTGGTATTTTCTCCATGTGCATCTACGATGCTCCAAAAATCCTCACAAAGATAATTGAATCTTTCACCTGCTCCAGCAGCTGCAGTTCAACTGGAAAACAGGAGGAGATGCTGCATGAATGCAGCTCTGTGACATGTTTGGGGACTCTGCGGTCTCACGCAGCTGCAGTGTTCCCGCATCTGATTGAGCTCTTTATGCTCTGAAAGCTGCTCGGAGAACAGATTCGGTCAGATTCCATGTTCAGGGCGAGGCGTGCGGGCGGGTGAGGAGACGGCGACCCTGCAGGCTGGACTTCACATGTGACTGGATTTTTAATGTTTTAATCAGTGTGAAAAGCTGCAGACGCCACAAATAACAGACATCTATCAGTCAGTCAATCAATGGATGGCCTTTAAAGGATCCAACCAGGAGCTCAGACTCCCCCTGCACGCCATACCGCCTCGAAAATGACCACAAAAACCCCAAATGACCTCAGTGGACACCTGTCGGCATCAGAGTAACAGCTGTCACAAATATTTGTCACAATCAAAACTCAAACTCATAATCAGAAGGCCACAGAGATGAAATCTGAGCAGGTAATTGGCTTATCTAATCCACTGCCAGCAAGCTGTGACACATAACCCAAAGTGCTGGAGCTGCTCCGCTTTCATAAGCAGTGGTTTCACCTCTCATCTGAAAGGCTTCTTCAGTTCTCAGACCAAAGGTGGAGAGACCCAGGTATTTAAACCCCAGTGGGCGTGGTTCCCTGGAGGTGGTTATGACCCACTATTGTTCATGTGCATAATCACGTGTACCAAGGTGTGAAAAAAGGCGTTGGTCATTACAATCAGTAGTTTCAGGTAAAACCACTTTGGGACTTCACCCCATTCTATCCAGGGACCTATTGAGGTCACCTGAACAAAGGTGTGAATGGGGGTTGAGGCGCCTGGGGAGGGAGCTCAGGATCAGACTGTGAACAGGGGGTAAAGTTGGTGACGTAATCCACCTCCTCTGTTCAGGGATGGTTGTTCACAGTGATGCTTCTTTAACACCTTTCAAAGCATCTGTCTTCCCGGTCCAAAATGTGAACACTGGCATCCTCAAAGAGTGACCTTTGACCTTCAAATGCAGATGTACAGCTGAGTCTTGTGGGGTGGCTGTAGCTCAGTAGGTAGAGCAGGTCACCTACTGATCGGAAGGTCAGTGGTTCGATTCCTGGCTACTCCGGGCTGCATGCCAATGTATCCTTGGGCAAGATACTTAACCCCAAGTTGCTCTCCGACCGTCCCGTCGGAGTATGAATGTGTGTGAATGTTAGCTAATTAAAAGCACTTAGCTTAGTAAACATGGAAGTGCTTGTATGAATGGGAGTGCATGGGTGAATGTAAAACATGTTGTATAAGCGCTTTGAGTGCTCTGACTGAGTAGAAAAGCGCTATATAAGAACCAGTCCATTTACCATTTACCATTTGTCCTAAACAGGAGGTGGTAGATTACAACACCAATTGCCCTCTCAGCAGGTTCCCCGAGCAGAGGACGTTCAGAGCCAGACAGACCTTAAAATAGCAGTTGTGCTAAAAGAGGACCAGGGTGCTCGAGGAGACCACCATGAAGAAGAGATCAGCCAAATTTACAGCAAATATCTTTTTATTTTCTGGGTAGAAAATAGGAGGTGTACCCTGCCTCTCGCCCTATGACAGCTGGGATAGGCTCCAGCCCCCCCCGCGACCCTTAACAGGATGTGCGGAAGCGAATGGATGGATGGATGGATGGGTAGAGTCCTGGAAGTTTTGTGGTTGCTGCTCACGTTCAGCCTCCTGATGTGGAGAATCAGAGCTGCAGCCTGATGCTGGACTGCACTTCCTCTGCTGCTGCACACACCTGCAGTTTGTCGAAACCAGAAACTGTTTCTTGCGTCTGAGATTTTGCAACAAACGGCAGCAGGATGCTCTTACCAAACCCCACCATCTAACCGCTTTCTGCTCCTATCTGCTGTTTTCTTACAACATCAGGCCGAGTTGCAGCTGATTACAGAATATTCAGCACATTAAAACCCTGCTTTTGTAGCCTGGTGTCCTGAAAGTTTGATTTTTTTATTGTAATTCTGTTTTAATTCCCCACAAAGGCTCATTTATACACAGATTTATCTGATTCTCTGTCCTGGTCCTGGTTTCGTGGTGAGACCCGGTGTCTAAATCTACATTTCAAGGCAATAAAACACACAAAAACAGGGAGTCGGGGGTCACGTGATGTACAGAGCTAGGCAGATGTGATTTTTCTCGGCTCCACGCTGGATTGCCTAAACATGACTTTTAATTAAATTTCCACTGGTGAGAACCAACTCAAAGATTACAAAATGTCACTTGACACCTTTGTGCATCCTGGAGTTTAGTGCTACCAACACATGCGCTAGCTTCAGCAATGAGGACTGTGGGTGAAGCTACTGCTAGTGTTATGGACGAAGAAGAAGCTAACAGATACTTGGATGAGTCCGCGGTAGAACGAGTATCTGCCAACAAAGTGAAAATGTTGGATGATAAGTTGGCTTGGTGTGATTAAGCCGGTTACGGAGCTTTCTGAAAAAGTTGACGGCTTTATGGAACGACTGGGGACAGCAGAGCAGCGGATATCAGCCGGGAAGATGTCACGGCTACTAACATGTCACAGGTGGAGATGCTGGAAACCCAGCTGAAGAAAATGCTGGACCGCTTGGAAAGTTTTGCAAATCAAAAGCTGCAGACAGAACATCAGAATCCTCGGGTTGAAGGAAGGAACGGTTGAATTCCTTGAGAAGTGGATTCTAAAGATTCTGGCTTTACCAAAGGACAGAATCGTGATTGATAGAGCCCACCGAACCGGACCGCCGACAAGACTGGCTGGAAAAGAGGGACCACGAGCCGTTTTGACGAGGTTGCACAACTACACTGATAAACAGAAGATCCTGCAAGCGGCGAGGGTTAAAGGCACCATCGACACTGAAGTCGGCAACGTGTCCTTGTACCAAGACATTTCCGTAGAGGTCGTAATAAAAAGGAAGGAGTGCAAATGCCCGCAAAGCCCTATGTGAAGCAGGGATAAGGTACTTTTTTCTGTACCCAGCAGTAATCAAGATCTTCCACCCCAATGGTACCAACACCTCCCTTACAAACATGAAGCTAGTAAATGACTATGTTAACAAACTGCCATCTCCAAAGTGAATCCAGGGAGCTGAAGGTTCAGACGGCTTCAGGTTTGATTTATAAATCCAGGTTGGACTGATTCAGAAAATCAACAGGTTCTTTAACAATTCCTTGGTTATAAATAGAAGATTTACATAAGCTGGTGGCCTAAATGTGGCATTCTGGTTCGGAGAGTTCACAGTCACGGTCTGTTATTTGGGGTTTGGGGTTTGCACTTTGACATTGTTAATAATAGTGCAATTAAGTGTTGTTAACAATAATCTTTTTTCTTTCTCTCTCTTTTTCTTTCTTCTCTGTTTCTATGTTGCTAAACAGGGTCAATTCACTACTGATTCCAAGCTTTTTGCTGCAGTTATGTTTTGCTTGGAACATTTGTTGTTGTTTGATGTTCTATTAGAAGTCATAGACTGGTCATATAAACCCTTTTTGGCTAAAGTCATTAGCAGCATACAGATCGGGATGCAGCCTGATGTCAGTTAAGATAAGCACATGGAATATCTGGTGATCCAACAATGCAGTAAAGAGGAAATCTGTTCTAAATACTCTTTAAAAAGATGGGGTCCAGATAGCTTTCCTTCAGGAAACACATTTAAGAGAAGAAGGGCACAAAAAATATTGTAGAGTTTGGGTGGGGCAGACCTTTTTTTCATCTTATTCAAGGGGTGATTAACCTAATACATAAAAAATTACCCTTTACTGCCACAGTCTCATATAATGATACAGATGGAAGATTTGTCCTAGTAAGAGGAGTATTGTATGGAGAGGATATCTTGTTAGGAAACGTAGATGCACCTAATGTCCAAGATGAAGGATTTTGTACATCCTTATACTGCCAACTTGCAGCTATGGACTGTATCAATATAATTATGGGAGGTGATTTTAATTGTGCACTATGCCCCCAAATGGATGGGTATCCATCACAGATAGATACCTGGCTCTCTTAAAGGTTATACAGGAGTTTGATCTTCTAGATGTATGGAGGCAGCATAACCCCCTGGCACAGCCGCATCAGTCGGCATCTCGGATTGACTATATTTTTATGTCTGGAGGTCTTGACCACTTGGTTGATCAGATAGATATCGGCCCTATAGTTTTCTCGGAACATGCACCTGTAAATTTGGCCATGCGCTCCATAAGACCCGTTGAACGTTCATTTTCTTGGAGAATGAACACGTTCCTGTTACTGGATGGAACGTTTATAAAGCTTATTGAGGAACAAACAGACTTATTTTTAGGGCTAAATGATAAAGATAACATTGACCCAAGAATATTATGGTATAGTTATGAGGCCTATATCTCATACTCAAGCTACACTAAAAAAATACGATTGGCAGAACAAGTGAAGCTGGAAAAAAAAAGCAACTGGAGGAGACTTACTATTCAACAAAAGAAGAAGAAATATTAGCTGAACTTAAAACCACCAGAACCAAACTACCGTATTTTCCGGAGTATAAGTCGCACTTTTTTTCATAGTTTGGCTGGGGGTGCGACCTATACTCCGGAGCGACGTATATGTGACATTTATAACACATGAACCAAAATACTCCAGCCACTTGACATCTCCGTGAACTGCAGCTTTAAGGCAGTCTTGCGTAACCTGTGGGCGCGGTGGATGATGGATGGAGAGCACAGCTTAACGGCAACTGGGAGAATGCGCCACCCAACTTTCCTGGAAGTCATTGGATGGATCAAGAAAACATGGGCTTCAGTGACAACCAAACCATCCTGTTGGGATTCAGAAAGGCTGGAATAATTGGAACTGCAGCTGACGACGAGTCTGACTAACGCGACACAGAAGAGGAAGCGGCACTTCGTCTACGGAGTGTACGGAGTTGTTTAGAAGTGACACCGAGGATGAAGAATTCAATGGATTGATGGTTTGGTTAACTTGTTAGTATGTTCTTTATGCTATGGTTATTGGAATAACTTAATGTTACGTTAACATACCGAACATGTGTTCGTTGTGCGTCATGTAGCTGAATGTGCTACGTTAGCATAACGTAGGCGTAACCGTGTTCGTCCTGTTCTTTAATCCATTATTATTTTAAATTGCCGTTCAAGATGGAATTTCTGCTCTGGGTCTCGGATTCTATCAACCCCCCCCCCCCCCCCCAAAAAAAGTGCGACTTATAGTCCAGTGCGACCTATATATGTTTTTTTCTTCTTTATTATGCATTTTTTGGCTGGTGCGACCTATACTCCGGAGCGACTTATAGTCCGAAAAATACGGTATGCTATCTCATAACTAGGAAAGCAGACAAGGATTTAATGTTTGCTAAGCTAAAAATGTTTGAAATGGGTAATAAACCCAATCGCCTCTTAGCACAGCTAGCAAAGAACACTCCAGTGAAATCCTTTACTCCAGTCATATTGGATGCAAATAATCAGAGACAAATAAATAATCAGGAGATTAATGATAGTTAAGCCAACAAATCAGTTAGCTCCAGCTAACTGATTTGTTGGCAAGTTCACTGTAGGAATGGTTGTGGGAATGCAACATGTGAATATGTGTTCTATTGTTTTAATGTTTCTGACTGGTTTTGATTGAATTTTTTTTTATTTTATTTATTTTTTTTGGGGGGGGGTGTCTTATGCATTTTTAACATGGCTTTTATTGTTATACTGTATTATTGTGGTAGCAGCTTGTTTTTTGCACGATGTCCAAAACAAATTTCCCTGTGGGGACAATAAAGTATATTTGATTTGATTTGATTTGATTTGAGTTTGGTGAAATATCTGGATATAAAATTAACCTGGACAAATCAGAGATTATGTGAGAGAGGCCCCAGCGGGATTTGTATACTTAGGAGATAAAATAACACAGAAAATTGACCAATTGTATGCTAAAAATATTAACTATTTGATAAAAGACCTTAAAGACAGTCTAAACAGATGGATGAATCTTCCAATATCATTTCTAGGCACAATTAATCTTATTAAGATGTCAGTACTCCCAAAAATTATATATCCCATATCTATGCTGTTTGTGATATTAAAATCAGAGGATATTAAAGTTATCAATAAAGCAATGACAGATTTTATCTGGGCTGGCAGGAAGCCTAAAGTAAAATTAGCAACTCTACAGCTGCCAAGGGTACGGGGGGTGGGGGGGGGGGGCTTACCAAATATAGAATACTATATATTGGCCATTCAGGCCAGAATGCTCTCCCCCTGGGCTAACGGACAGCTACAATGTCCTTGGATAGAGTTGGAGTCAGCAATATGCAAACCTTTGTCCCCATTAAACTTGTTAGGGAGACGCCCACATGAATTAACGTGTATGGTTAAAGACAACTTCCTAATAAAAAATGTAATATGGGCATGGGGGAAAACAAAAACAATGTTTAAAGGTAGCTCATTTAATATTTTATTAATATTAGATGACTCAGAGCTCTCATTACAGAACGTGGGATTAAACATTACAGGTTGGCAAAGATCGTGAATAAAAAGAATATATGATCAGTTTGATAACAGAAGTTTCAAAACATTTGATTCCCTGAAGTCTGAATATCACCTGTCAAATAAGGATTTTTACAATGGTGGCAGTGGTGCAGTGGGTAGGCGCTCGCCTTGTAGCCGGAAGGTTGCAGGCTTGAGCCCCTGTTCCTGTGCTGCGTTGTGTCCTTGGGCAAGACACTTTAACCACATTGCCTAACGGTAGCGCCAGTCTCTGGCTGCATGACTGCAGATGCTCGTCTCTGGATGAGTGATCTGGAACGAACATTTCGTTGTGTGCCTTGTGCGCACAATGACAATTAGTTGAATCTAATATCTGATATCTTCTCATTAGCCATTAGCTCCCTGAATCTTTCAGAAGAATCTCACCAGTTAGAAAAGTTTCTGTTGAACCATAGAGAGCACAAGCACTTCATATCAAAATTTTATATTGAGATATACAGTTTGATCTTGGATAAACTGGAATAGTTGAGGAAGTCCTGCTGTAATTTATTTAAATGTGAAATACAGAGTGATGTTTGGGACAAATTGTTTCTGCTGCCTTTCAGGGTCTCAAAATGCAATAGATATAAAGAATTACAATTTAACATACTGCACATTTCACCATATATGTACAGTAAGTATGAAAGTGGAGTTTCCCCAAATTGTCCCAAATGTAAGACCCAAACTGGAAAAAGATTCCACTGTTAACGTAGCATTGTTCAGACCTTCTGGAGGGCAGTATGTGTTAACATCAGTAAAGCAATAAGTAAACAGGTGTCCACAGATCCATGTTTGCTTGGAAGGGTCCCAGACTGGGTCGGGCATGAACCTCCCTCCATTTCTATATGGAAGTCAACACTCCTGGACGATTCTGTTTTGATAAAACTTATTATGCTGAAGGTAGGATGGATGTTTTTCAGCAAAAATGGGGAAAAAAAACCACTAGAGGTTCTGGGACTGAACTTTAATTTGGACTCTAGGATGTTCTGTGCATGGTTGAATAGACGGATCCATGCGGAGTTAAGTTTATTTACTCAGCTTTGCTTTGAATACTGATGCCTAATGCTGCTGTGTAGCACCATGTGACTGACCAGATATGTATGGAAATTATGTCATAAAAAAGAAACATGTTGAAAATAAAAAAAAAAAACAAAAAAAAAACCACAAAGTCTGAAAATGGAGCACACACGGTTACTGAGGCAGGTCACACAGATCCAATCAGGGAATAAAATACTCTTTCAAAAGTAAATTAATGTTCAGAATTAACTCTTAAACGTCGCTCAGGCCGTCAGATTTCTTTCAGTTAGAACTCCCGTTAAATCTCTGGAATTGGCGCCACCTGGCGTTGAGCCACAAAATGACAACGATCAAATAAAAACTCAAACTCCTAAAAAACAGATGACATTTATTCTGAAAGGTACAACTCTGAGAGCCAAACTAATATTACATTCAAAGGATAACTCAGCATTATAAAAATAAACTCATATGTGAAGAGGAAGTGAAAAAAAGAAGGAGAGGAAGGAGAGGAATGAAGCTGGCTATGAAGAAAATGAAAGACTTTTGGATGCTTAAGCCTTAAGATGAGGGCACACGTAGTTCAACATGTAAATTAAATCTGACCGACTGAACTTCTTCAGGTCTTAAATGAGGACGTGGAAACTTCTCCAAAGGTCCAGCTCTTAATCCTGGGAATCACCAGTGAGCAGATTAGGATTAAAGAGAGCAAAGCTGCAGCCTCGGCACACGTGTGGATCACTGCAGACACAACCTAACTGCTGTTTACAGAATAAAATGACAAAAAATTACATTCTTCAGTCCAAAGGATTCCTTCATTTTAAAACATGCCTCCTATGTATGATAGCGGTGTGTGACTGGAGTCCAGTGCACCACCCACCTGCTGTTTGTCTTTAGGTTAGGTGTTGGGGTTAGGCTTAGGCATCCATCCCTGTTTATGGATATTTTTTGACTATTTGGCACACCCACATAACAGAAACACTGTAACATCGAGCATCTGGCTAAAATACAACCAAACCCTGGCGAGTCGCCTGTTGTATGTATAGAGCTCAGGCCTGCAGGGTTAATGGCCAACACTTTGGCCTTCAGGCCTTGGGTCACAGCCAGTCGGCCAAGACCTCCATCATTTATGAATCTGCATCGATAAGCAGCGGATGGAAACAATTCTTTTTGAAACTGCTCATTAAAGGTTTTCATGAAACAACCAGGGATCCTGTTGGTTTCCACTCTGACTACATTTTGGAGACCAAGCTGAACTACGAGGTGTTAGGATAGGGTGAGCCTCCTCTGCTGGTATATTTTGAGGGATTGGCTAATCCCCTTGCTCTTAATTTGAAAGTTCACGTGACTTGTTCATTCGCTCGGGTAACACTAAAGAGAAGGTGCAGCAGGTGGAGAACTGGTTCACGAGCAGATCCAAACTACCTGCTGCAGAGAAACGCAGAGGAGACGTAGGTCATGTCTGGGAGGTCGGAATCGCCGGAGAGGCAGCTGATTATTGGTTTGTATTCATTTGTCACATATAACTATGTGGGTCACATGACTATTTCCCTGCTTTGAATACAGGAAACACTTGGCCTGTCAGGAATGTTTCTGAGTCTCCATCACAAAATATGTCAGGAACACATCAGTCAGAGAAACTCTTAAAGGTCTTTTTTTTTCTTGAGCTGATCATCTGCTGCAGCTGCAGATGATTTTCTCTGGGCTTCATTTGTGCAGTAAAGACAACAGGAGACTACGAGAAACAGGAAACACATTTTCATTCATCACTCATGGAATAACCACGAAAGAAAGAGGAAAATGCAGGACACTGAAGTATTTCACAATTAAAACATTGAGGTAAAACAAGAGCTGCAGCATGTGTTTAGGTCTATTTTATCTTCTAAACCAGCAGAAATATCTCAAGGCTCTCTGGATTAAGAACCACGTCACTGCAATAGACCTGAGTCAGGTTTGGTGTTAGAGACCTGAAGCTTCAGAGATCAACCTGCCACATGTCCTCACATGGTGAAAGAAGAGCCATTGTCGCTGGATCCGTCCACCGAGCGCCGAACAGAGGACATGTAGAACTCGGAGGTGACCCTGGAGAAGCGGCGTGGGGCTATGTACTTCTTTCCGAGACACCACAGGTCCTGGAAGATCCTCCTAAAGTGGTTCCTGAACTTCACCCCCACGAAGGCGTAAAGCACTGGGTTCAGGCAGCAGTGCATGTAAGCAATGGTCTTGGACACCGTCAGGGACATCTCCAGTGTGTCTGCCGCTTCACACGAGCTCGTATGAAACATGCTGACGGTGTCGTACAGCAGCACTGTGTTGTAGGGCAGGTGGCAGATGATGAAAACGGCCACAACCACCAGCACCACCCGAACCGCTTTGTGGCGCTGGAAGTTTTTCGCCTTCAGCAGGGTGACAATGATTGCAGTGTAGCAGAAGATCATGATGAAGAGTGGCAGGAAGAAGCCCACGCCCAGCTGGATGCTGGGGACGAGCACCTTCATCGTCGAGGCTAGATCTACCTCATGAAACTTCAACTCGCAGACATACTCAGGAGTGTAGGCAATATGTGTTTCATTATCATTGCTGATCATTACGTAGTCCTTGGTGTGTGATGGCTCGTACCAGTTGTAGAAGTAGAAGGTGGGAATGGACACCAATATAGCGAAGATCCAGACAATGGCACAGATAATGCGGCTATATGACAGCGAGCGCAGTCTGAAACTGCGGCGAGCCTGGACGATGGCGATGTAGCGGTCAGTGCTGATGCAGGCGAGCAGCAGCATGCCGCTGTACAGGTTCACGCTGTAGGTGCCGCGCAGCAGCTTGCAGGCCACCGCCCCCATCGGCCATGACCACAGCTCGTTGTAGACGATGAGTGGCAGCGCCATCACGAAGAGCAAGTCAGCGATGGCCACGTTGAACAGGTAAACGTCGGTCATGGACTTGGTCCTCTTGTAGAAGGCGTAGGTGACAATCACCAGGCTGTTCCCCACAAAGCCCAGGATGCAGATGATCGAGTGGACGTACGGGCCGATCACCTTCTCCAAACTCTGGTTGTTGTTATAAGAACAAGGTTCAGGAAAATCACCCGAGTACTCATAAGTGTTGTTAATGTCAAAATATGACTCTGTGGTGTCCGACTGGTTGGACATCAAACCCTTTGCAGAGACCATCATCTTCTTTCACTGTGAAGAAAGCAGAGAGAAACCATCAAACTACAGTGAAGGTTTCTGATAAGACTTTTCAGCAATGAGCAGAGGAAGACACGCTGAAGGAGCCGTGTGGGTTTGCACATCATTCAAGATCTACAGCTTCTTAATAATTCAATACACTCCATTATGTCTGTCAGTCCTTCACTGTTCTGCAAACATTCAGCAGCATAAGGGAGGGTTCAGGGTCACCTGATCCAGCCCTAACTATAAGCTTTGTCCAAAAGGAAAGTTTTAAGCCTAATCTTAAAAATAGAGAGGGTGTCTGTCTCCCGAATCCAAGCTGGAAGCTGGTTCCACAGAAGAGGGGCCTGAAAGCTGAAGGCTCTGCCTCCCATTCTACTCTTAAGTATCCGAGGAACCACAAGTAAGCCAGCAGTCTGAGAGAGAAGTGCTCTGTTGGAGTGATATGGTACTATGAGCCAATGGAGAGAAGCCAATATGGGAGAAATCTGCTCTCTCTTTCTAGTCCCTGTCAGTCGTCTAGCTGCAGCATTTTGGATCAGCTGAAGGCTTTTCAGTTACACTAACCCTGACCTGAAGCAGCTCTTACAAACCTTACACTGCTTCTCTTTTTAACTCCTCTGTCTTTCAGTTCTGCACACACACACATACACACATGCACACACATACACATGCACACACACACATTCATCGAGTGTCTCGTGCCACAGCTGTGTCCTATTTGTAAAACAGGAACTTGATGGTGACCTGAAAGGATGCTTTTAGTGACATCTGCAAACTGTATCTGCAGAAATAACCCAGACTGACGTCTGCGCTGGTCACAGCTCTGCGCTGTTCTGCGTGTGTTTTAAATAAAGTTAACAGTTTATAAAAAATAGAAAATACATTGAGAACTGTTTTAAGAAATGATCTGCAAACAGAGAACAAGCTGCTGACAGTGGCGGGCGAATGGCCTCCACAGTCTTAAGACTGAGTCATTTGATCTGGGAGGGGGCGCTTCAGTCCGGTTACTGCTGCTGGACTGAGCTGAGCCTTCACAGCTGCAGGAGCTGGAAGGATGCTTCAGCAGCTTCAGCCTGAAAGCAGGCTCCAGATCAGAGGTGCCCGCGGCCCATGTGTGTCGCCCACAAGCCGTGTTCTAGAAATAGCACTTAGTCATCTAAAAATTGTAATTAATTGTGTGGTTGTTGTTTTTGAACAAATAACATTTGCATTAATGTAGATTTGAAAATGACAATATTGAATTTAAATTTAAAAAATGTATAAATGAACGTGGACCTTGTCTGGGGTCAAAGATCAATTTACAGTTTTACTAGTTTTACTTTTGGGTGAAATCAAAGAGTTCATGGAAACCAAGGGGGAAGACACCTCCCTGCTCCAGGACACTGAGGGGAAACTCGACCTTTAACTGATATCACTGGGAAACTGAACCGCTTAAACTGTAAAGGTCAGACTGTTGCTGACATGATAAGTGCTGTAAAAGCATTTAAAGCTAAGATGAACATGTTCTCTATGCAGTCAGTGCTGAATGACAAAGCTGCAGAAAAGAACTTGGAAGTCAGAAACAGACCTGGGCCAGAGTTTGAGAACAGGTTTGGGGACTTTGATCAGCTTGAGCCAAGTGGACGTGACACGCATTGCTGAGCAGCTCAGTGAGACGTTCACCTTGGATGCTGGACAGGTAGAGACTGAAATCCTGATGTTGCAAAGCCCAAACCTTTGATGGCTTATGGATACAGAAAAGTCCACAGATGAATGCACAGCAGCTGTGAAAGAGGCCTTTTTGGATCAACCTGTCTGTGAATCAGCTTTTCTGACAAACAAACAGAGAACACACCTTACTGATGCACATCTACAACACTCACTCAGGGCGGCAGTGTCAGATTATTACAGAGCACTACTGAACAGCATGCACCGCCGGGCTTCCCACTGACAGACGTTTACAAAGATGCTGTCAGTGAGACTGTAGTGCTGTTAAAAATGTGAAAAATAATTTGTCCCAAAAATATAAGAGATGTAATAATTTGTTAAAATGCCACTGATGTGGTGATTGGTACAAATGTGATGATTAATAACATAACTGATCATTTGTAGAAACATGGGACAAAATCTTATAAACGTTTTGATGTGATGGTGAATATTTCCTAAAAATTGTTACAGAGGTGTTCATTTATACAGAATAGATTACAATGCTTGATGTGTTTATTTTACAAAATATATTTACAAAAATATCAGATGTGGTAATTTGCAAATGCTGAAATTATTAACAGAATTATTATGACCAGAAATAAATACTGTTGCATTTTAAAGATATTTTTGTCATTTATCATTAATATTCATTGTGAGGAGTGAATAACACTAAGATGATCAGCCTCTTCAGATATGTTTTTATTATTAATATTGTCATTAATTAAGGTGAACTGTGCAACTTTGTTACTCTGTAAGTTTTGTGTCAAACAAGGAGCTCCTCGTGTTACTCGGTACCTTTGCAGTAGCTCTCAGAGTCAAAAAGGTCGGTGACCCCTGATCCAGATGTTACCAAAGCAGAAGCTGGAAATGCAGCATGAGCTCTTTTTAAAAAGGACGTGACTCTCTGTTTCCTATTTGAGGAAATGCGATCAAATTCACATCACTTTTCATTGGTTACTTCCAGGATTACTGATGATATCAGATCACACAGTCAGCGCCAGCTTCATTACTCCATTAACACAAACATCCGAGGATGTGCAGCAGGTCCACGTTACTGCTTAGTGACAGTGAGATGAGGAACTGAGCTCTAAAGTGTGGATGTCTGAAAAAATTCCCATTAGCAGCTGTGCTGATTAACAGATGCCTGTGCCTGCTGTGATGCCTGAGACCTTCGGTATTAGTGATTATTTCTCGTCACTGTGTCACTGCTCGTTATGCACACCTGTCTGAGGTCGTTCATCCCAGCCTCAGGTTATAGCACAGCTCGTTTATTCCACCCAGGTGAGCGCTTAACGAGCTGTTCCAAATGGAGAAGAGAGAAAGGAGAGGGGGAGGAGCATCAGGTGTTTCCTGTCCAAAGACAGGTGAGCTGAACTGGTGATCCCAGCTGAGCTTTTAGCTTTGCTGCACGTGGACCTGCAGCCCTGAGTTTTTCTGAGGAAGCTGGCGAGTTTCTGATGAAATACCACAATGACTTCTTATTAACTCATTATTCATTATGATGCATTTTTGGCTTGATTTTGTTCGTTCTGATGAAACACGATGAGACAGCAGCACAGCGCAGCAGTGCCTGAACCAATCTTTCTAACGTGGGAACAAACAACAAAACTTCCTTGTTGGTCCCTCTGGAGTCGTTCCTTGGAAAAACGGCCGCTCAAATTTTCTAAATTTTCCAGCTTTTGAGTTTTTTGTTTCTGGCTTTAAGTCAAATGTGTAAGTTAAAAACTTGTGCTTCTGTGTTTGAAGGAGCACCAAACAGCTGAAGCTCCCCGTATGTTCCACAGTGCCGTGTACGACACGCTTCACACATTTAACATCCACCTGCTGCTCATTCACTCCTGAGAGGGTCAAAGAATTCCTGCCAGAAGTGGCTGAAACAAACAGCGTGATGTATGACGGCACTAAGATCATTCAGAACAGCAGGTTTCATTTATTCTGTCCTTTGTGACAGCCGCGGGCTTCTTCAGAGCGGTCCTGAGCTCTGCTGTGAGCGTTCTGAGGAGGCGCCGGGTTTCAGGCCCGTGAAACTGCACTGTGACACGGCCGCTGCCTAATAAAGAAGAAGCGGGTGGAGGTCGGTACTTCGTGTGTTTATGGAGCTTCTGCTGGTTCTAATGAAGCAGCTTCAGGCAGCACCAACATACCCACACGCTCACCATGAAACTCACTTCACGCTGACTGACGCTAACGCTGTGAGCTGTCGGATCACAAACCGGCACCACTGCTGGTGGTCCTGCTCAGTCACTCGCTTAAACAAAGATAACTACACTCTTTAGTCACGGCGGTGACCCGGTTTGACTCCTGACCTCTGACGGAGCCCAGCAGGCTCACATTATGAGTCCTGTGGGGAGGTGTGGAAGCGTGCAGCCTTATGAGACCTTTTTAAATGTGGGCCATGAACACTTCAGTGGATGAAGAACACCAGGGGCCCGCAGAGGCCCACAGCTCGGTGCTACGGCCCTGCCCGCGAGGCTCAACATGAGGCCTGCTGCATTTCACTTATTTTCCTGCTCAGCACCGTAACACAGGTTTATGCTGATCGGAGCACTTTAACGTCTCTGGTGCCACCACAGTCTAGCCCCTCACTTCACAGAAACCACCGGAACTCCCAGTCCCAGTTTGGTTGCACAAACTTGATTACCGATGTTTTTTTCTGTGCTCAGTATGTGTCACAGTAACTGTGTGGGTACAGCAGCGAGTGACGTGTCTCTCTGTGTTTTTGTGTAGAATCAGATGGAAACAGCCTCTACAAGAAAGACTGAAACAATTTTTAAAGAGCAAACCTTCACCTCAGACTACAGAAGTCAGAAAACACCTTCAGATGCTAAGCAGTGACACATTTTACAGCTTCCAGTTTATTCAAGACACAATCTCACTTTGACTTTGATGCAAATTTGATGGAAGAACCATGAAACCTGAAGCAAAGTTTGCCCTTAAAGATGTGAAAGTGTCACAGAGGCTGGCTGAGCCGTGAGCTGCCTCTGCTGGTAAGCGGTGATGAAGTTGACCCCATTGTGGTGCATCGAGGTGCTGAAGGTGTGAGCGTCGCGTCGTTTCAGGTGTCTGAATGTTCAGAGGAAGTTTGCAGAAAAGAGGTCAGACACGCTGAGTGACCCACTTCATGCAATTGTGGTTTCTCCTCTCTGATTAATTCCACCACAATCTCAAGATGCTCAGCAACAAGTCAGAGACAGACAAACAGCCATCAGAGCTTCATCATCTTCACTTATTCACATTTTCTCTCAGCTCACATATTAAAGCAGAAAGAGCCTGTGTCACCTTCGCAGGTGTTAGTTTACCTGGCAGCTTCAGGTGTGTTAGTTTAGTGATGGACTTCCTGTAAAAAAGAACTTCTTCTTAACCATCAGCTGCAGTCAGATCACGATACACACGAGTGGAGAAGCAAACATACACGAGACATTATTTTCATTCATCAGCATTAATTAAATTAAATTAAATTAAATTAAATTAAATTGCACGGTGGTTAGCACTGCTGCCTGGGTTCAAATCCACCATCAGGCCTTTCTGTGTGGAGTGTGCATGTTCTCTGTGTCTGTGTGGGTTCTCCGGGTTCTTCAGGTTCCTCTCACAGTCCACAGACATGCAGTCAGTGGGGTTAGGTTACCTGCTGATTCTATATTGCTCACAGGTGTGAATGGTCATCTCTCCCTGGTGACCTGTACAGGTGTACTCCTGCCTGCTGTGGTGTGAATACGGGAGTATTTGTTGTTTGTATCTGTTGTGTATTGGGGTAAATTAGAATTGTATTCTATTATCTGCTTTATTTGACTTTATATTATATTTGATTGAAACATTTTTCTTTCTGTTTTACAGCCTGTTTTATCTTTGATTTGATTGGTTAGCTCATGGAGTCGAGAGGAGTCCAGTAATCACGGGGGGGTAATGTACTCGATTACTTCAGTAAACTACACCAGCAGGTGTCCAGTGTGCTGAATGCTGACTCGAGATCAGCTGCTCGTTTAAGGAAGTCTGTTTCTCTACAGGAAGTTCCTAATGACAAACTCTCGCAAGCAGCTGTGAACAAACACCTGAGCAGGTGACACAGCAAACAGGAAGAACCTGCTTCCTGCTGCTCAGACATGCAGACGTCCTTCGGGGCGGGGCGGTGGATAAAATGAGGTTTCAGAGAGCCGGGCGTGGCGGTTTGCAGCTCTGCTTGTGAGCCTTTCGCTTCCCAGCAGGTGACATTTGAAATAAGGGAAGTCTGAGGGGACAAATTACAGCTGAGGGCTAGCTTCGAGCAGAAGTACAGAGCAGGAACCCGGGGTGTTTGAGGAACTGCTTATTTCTCCTTTAAGATCAGTTTTATGTGCAAGAGACCGTCGTTAGCATCCTAATACTAGTGTCCAGCTGAGGCTCATGGGAAAGATTTTTTCCTTCTGCTGGTTTTTGAGAGCGAGCCACCCTGAGGACAGCACAGAGCTCATTTCAGCCCCATCTTCACGTCTTCTTCTCGGAGCAGGAGAAGCTGCTCGGGCCTCACCTGAACTCATTCGGACAGGTTTAGGGTTAAAGGTCACTGATCAGATTGCACATGCAGCTCCAGCACACATCTGGACGTGTAGAAAAGTTCAGGCTGCAGAAGATGGGGTGTTTTTTTGGAGCTGTAGTTTAAAGTTTAAATAAACATAAAGCTTCAAATATTATTTCCTTTGCTGCTTTTGTGCCTTTGGATTACTTAAATATCTTTAACCTGCAGATGAGCGTGGACGAGCTGCAGATGATATTTAATGTCTGAGGGCTTTAGTTTAGCTCCTGACACAGAAATGAGAGACACTTAAACGAGTTTGTCTTCTCACCTTTTCTCATTGATTTTTCTGAATTTCACAGCAGACGTGGTGAAGCTGATTTTAATGTGTGGTTTTGTTCTCATGTGAGCAGCTGAATGAACGTGGCATTCGGAGGGAAACACCTTATCTGTTCTATCTTTGAGATAAAGCGACAGAAAACACCTCGCTGCAGCACACCCGATGTTATCTAAAAAATTTGATGTATTACATCATCTGTCACCATTTCACCCCAAACATATTCACACACCTTACTGAAGAACAACAAGAATAAACTCTGCAAACTTTTAACCTTTAGGTTCACTGTTTTCTGACCAAAGCTGCAGAAACCTTCCAGCAGACTTTAGTTCAGGATTTAGAGAAAACAAAATGATCTGAGAGAGAAAAATGGGAAGAAAAGTGTGAGAGAGAAATAAAAAGCACAGAGAGAAGCAGAGCTTTGACTGCAGAGTCAGCATTAAAGCACACACACTGAAAACACTCAGCAGGACTGCTAATAACAGGAAAACTCACAGGTGTGCCGGCTGGGTGATGAAGCTGCCTGACGGCTGAACAGGTGAGGATGAGGAAGAGGACGGCGATGATGCTGCAGCTGCACAACATCCAACAAACTCTGAGACGCTGCTGATTAAAGGTATATATGAGCCTTTCTGAAACCTCAATGTGAGCCTTCCTCTTTCCCCTACTCTCTGTCTGCGTGTGTGTGTGTGTCTGCGTCTGCGTGTGTGTGTCCAGCCCAAAAGATGATCTGACGTCTGCTCTTCATCACAGCTTCCTCTCAAACTGATTAAATAATAAACACCTGAATCTTTCAGAATCTCTCTGTTTTTCTCCCAGAGGTCTCGGCCTCCTCACCTCGCACTCTCTTTTATTTACAGAAACAAAACTTTATCCACACAGGCCGTGGAGACAGGGCTTTACTGGCGTCTGTAAAGGTCTGAATATTTTAAAGACATTTATGGGCCACCTGCTGTGACATGCTTTTTGTGTGTTTGTGTGCAGTCAGGCCGGGCTGAGTGATTTAGAGCCTCAGTTTATTCACAGCATAAGATTCAAAGTGTGTGAGCTGCTGTGTGTCGATGTTCTGTTTCCTGAAAAAAAGTGTGAAGCGTGTTAAGTGTCACCTTCCTGCTGTGGTTTTCTCTGCTGTTATCAGAGGGGTTCAAAGTGCCACAGCCTGTTAGAACAGCAGTTTTATGCATGATTAACTATAGAGACACTTTTTGATAATTTTGCCTCATAGAGGAATTACAGTCAGGCCATCAATCTGTGACTGAAGTTCAGACTTTTAGCTTTAAGAGTTTCAGAGGCTCAAAAAAAAAACTGGACAATTGACTGAGAGCAGTTTCATGGCACGATGAAGCCTGTTCATTATTCAATCACAAATAAAGCTGATCTGAAGCTCATCCATCCATCCATCCATCCATCCATCTATCCATTCATCCATCCATCCATCCATCCATCCATCTTCTTCCACTTATCTGGGTCAGGGTCACAGGGTCAGCAGACTAAGCAGAGAAGCCCAGACCTCCCTCTCCCCAGCTGCCTCCTCCAGCACATCCAGGGGTACCACAAGGTGTTCCCAGGACAGCCAAGAGATATAACCTCTCCAGCATGTCCTGGGTCTACCCCGGGGCCTCCTCCCGGTAGGACATGCCCGGAACACCTCACCCCAGGAGGCATCCTAGTCAGATGCCCGAACCACCTCAACTGGCTCCTTTCAATGTGGAGGAGCAGCGGCTCTACTCTGAGCCCCTCCTGAATGACTGCGCTCCTCACCCTATCTCTAAGGGAGAGGCCAGCCACCCTTCAGAGGAAGCTCATTTCTGGTGCTATCTCATTCTTTCGGTCACTACCCAAAGCTCATGACCATAGGTGAGGGTAGGGAAGTAGATCGACTCGTAAATCACCAGCTTCGCTTTCACACTCAGCTCTCTGTTCAGCACGACAGACCGCTGCAGCATCCGCATCACTGCAGACACAGCCCCGACCCGTCTGTCAATCTCCCGCTCCCTTCTCCCATCACTCACGAACAAGACCCCGAGATACTTAAAGCAACTCGCCCCTGAGCACTCCACCCTTTTCCAGCTGAGGACCATGGCCTCAGACTTAGAGCCAGGGTTATTATAGTTAACGAAAACGAACGAAATAACGAAAACTGAAATTGAAAGAACATTGTCGTTAACTGAAATAAATAAAAACTATAATTAAAAGGAAAAAACGATAACTAATTAAAACTGAATTGTGAGTTTACAAAACTAACTAAAACTAACTGAAATCATCGATAAACTGACTTTCATTTACTTGTTTGTTTTTTTTAAAAAAAGCGGCAGAGTCCCGTATGGAGGCTCTTTGAGTACAAACACCTGCACACGACCACAAGGTAATTAACACACACAATCCAGCTACACAAGCATAAATGTGGACATGAGGTCGGCAACTTCTGTAGGTTATGTACAGAGGCCGCAAAGACCCTGCAGGTTTAATTAGAGCATCTAACCAAGCTAGCTCCAAAACAGAAGCAGCTTCAGGTGGTGAGAACATCAGGATGCAGCTGGATTTGACCTTTGACTCCTGCAAAGAGTTTGTTTTTGTTTAACACCACATGTAGGCGTTATTAATCTGCTGCACTGATGCTGAACTTTATTGTGGAGTTTATTGTAGAATTTATTGAGTTTGGGAGTTCATGTTTTTCTTTGTTTCTCCCTGTTGATGTTCATGTGTGTCCTTAATATTACACACATTTAGCATGTAGTGCTTCTGTCTTGTGAACAGCTGGTTGTTGAATAGATTTCTTTAAACGGTATCTTTTGTCAAGTTTTGATTACACAATAGTCACTTTTGTGCCTTGAATCTTGCACCTGATCAGGTATGAAAATACTAAAACTAATACTGAAACTAACTGAAACTAAGCATGAAACCAAAAATAAAAACGAGAAAAACCTCTCTGAAAACTAATTAAAACTAACTGAATTAGAGAAACAAAAGTAAAAACTAACTAAAACTAAACTATCATGTAAAATCCAAAACTATTATAACCCTGCTGAGAGGTGCTGATCCTCGTGCCAGCCGCTTCACACTCAGCTGTGAACCACTGTGAGCTGGAGGCCACACGTGTAGACTGGATGGGCAAACTCCCACGCTCGAACATCCTCGAGAGGATGAAGAGCTGGTCCAGTGTTCTGCGATCAGGATGAAAACTGTATTCTTCCTCTTGAATCCGAGGTTCAACTGATGAATGGACCCTCCTTTCCTAGCACAGACCTTACTGGGGAGGCTGAGGAGCGTGATCCCCAATAGTCGGAGCACACCCTCCACTCTCCCGTCTTAAAGATGGGGACCACCATCCTGGTCTGCCAATCCAGTGGCATCATCCCAGATCTCGACGTGATGCTGCAGAGACGTGTCAATAAAGACAGCCCTACAACATCCTTCAGGAACTCAGGGCAAATCTCATCCACCCCAGCGGCCCTGCCACCAAGGAGTTGTTTAACTGCCTCAGTGACCTCACTCCCAGTGATGGGCTGGTCATCCCCCTCGTCCCCAGACTCTGCTTCCACTACAGAAGGCGTGTCAGTGGGATTAAGGAGCTCCTCAAGGTATTCCTTCCACCGTCCGACTATAGCCTCAGTTGAAGTCAGCAGCGCCCCACCTGCAGTATAGAGCACCACTTTCCCCTCCTGAGTCGCCTGACGGTGTCCCAGAATCCTGTTGTGATCGTCCACGTCTTTTCCTTAAAACAGCAGCTTATCTAATGAGGTTTGTGGCCCACCAGGGATTTTTCCAGCAGTCCATACAATGTTGTTACACATTTGTCCCTATTTGATGCAGTGCTGTTACCATAGCAGACTGAGATGCTGAACATAAGGAATCTCTCAAACAAGCTGACACACACTCTGTCCAAAACATTTGGGAAACTGACTTAGACTGACCTGGCCATTCAGCCCAGCAGCAGCTTTACAGTTATTAAACACCAAACTGAAGACCCACAAACACGCAGCAGCTGAAGGTGCCGCAGTAGACCTGCAGAGCATCTCCAGGAGGGAACACAGCATGTGGTGATGAACATGGTTCTTCAGGCAGTCACTGACTGCAGAGGATTTTCATCCAGGTGTTAGAAACAATCCTTTTTTTACAATCATCTTAGTCTGTCCAGTTACTTCTGAGGACTGGCTGTAAAATGGTTGTAAGACTTCAGCCAGAGCCCTGGAGCTGCCAGTCTGCACGTCAATCACAGACTGATGGTTTGATTTATAATCTGCTGTGGGGGTGCACAGAGGCAAAACTGCAAAAGAATCCAAATCCGTATGAAGCAGACTGCATTTAGCTGTGTGATGATGCGGTGGGGGAGGAGCTGGTGAGCTTTAATTAGTATTAACAAGGAAAACTCATGCTGGGAATTCCAGAGAGAATATTGAAGCATAAAGACGCCTCTCAGGACACAGGTAGCAACATGACTCAAGTCACCAAGAAGTTAGCTCGTAGAAAACAGTAAAAAGAGAGTCATTGAGCCATTTGGGTCAAACCAAATAACCACAGAAGAAGAAACAGAAGAAGCCAGCCAAGGCCCTCAGCTTCAGACCAGGACGAGCAGAGAAGAAGCAAAATTTCAGCTGCCGAAGCTCAGGTCAGACCACAGACTGTATATAAAAGATGGGCACTGTCACTGCGCCTTCACCTGCTGGTCAGAGAGGTCCTGCTCTGTTTCAGTTAGATATGAGGGGCCAGATCTGACTGTGAATCCAAGTCGTTTCTGAAACTTAGAACGACCAAAATTTATAAAATGTTTTATTCAGTTAGACTCAAAATGAGCCACTGAGCCCATAAAGTCACCAGGAAAGAGTTTACAGAGGTCTTTTTCTTAAAGGCTTCTACAGGAGCACAAGTCTTTTTTCAGTCACAGGTAGCGCCCCCGGCTGGCTCTTAGAAAGAATGGCGCTTTAAAGCCCTTTGCAGACCTGCAGCCTACATCCATCTTTCATCCATTGTCTGTGGATTAGACTCGGAGCTTGTTCAGCCTGCTTTGTGGAACACGACCCTGAGAAAACAATCTGAGTAAAGCAACAAAAGGAGAGGAACAAACCTGCACAGGTAACACCTGTTAGGCAAATCTAAAAATAACAGGTCAAAGTAAAAAAGACAATGCAGTGGCGAGTGGAGGCTCTGAGCCACCAACACAGGCCTAAAGTCTCTGAGAAACACAGAAGTGAAAGCAACTCTCTTCATACTGATCTTCAGACCTGTACAGGTGTAGCCACCTACAGCCTACAAACACCTGTTTACCACCTGTACAAAATAATGACCCTGAGGTGACGGAATAAAGGACCTACCAAGAGACGGAGGCCTCTGATGGAGACGGCTCTGCAAACTCAAAGTGAGAGTGAAGCAACTGAGAGGCAGAGATTCACCTGCAACGGGTAATCAGGTGAGCAGGAAACAAGGCGTGCGCTCAACACCAGGACAGGGAGGGGGAGAAACACGTTCCACAGCTGCAGGTCTTGCTGCCGAAGCTGGCACAACCAGTTATTAGAGTCACAGCCCTGCAGTATTTCAAAATTAAATGTTAATTCATATATTGCTGTCCTCTTGTAGTCATGGACAGAGATGCTCTCCAACCCTCCTGTAATGTTATCTATCATCTCACTAATATCAATAACATGAATATTTTAAATCCTAGAGAGAATCGGGCACTGTGACTCCGAGTTCCCCTGAGCAGCCCAGGAGCAGGGTTAAATTCCTGCCCTGAATCAGCTCGTCTCCACCAGCCAGACTACAAAATATTACACATTTCTTCCTTTCCTGTCCTTGAAGTGAACCTGTGGCGTACTTAAAGGATCACTAAACCTCTTTTACTGCGACAGCTGCTGCAGAGCAGACGGACACAGGATTAGACTCCAGCTGCCCTCATACACCAGCGAGATCACCACCAAGCAGCAGCATCTGCTCACGACTGGCTTCATTTTTACTGAATCTGAAGCAGAAAGAAAAGCTCATGTAGGAGCTTCAAAACAAGAACAAATGTACCATCCATCAGGTGAGGCTGCAGGGTTACGGTCTCACCTTCCCGCGCTGTTCGGGGACCTCGATGGAAACCTCCTCGATCTCCTCACCGATGCTCTGAGGTCAGCCGGGGTTGGTGTGGCTGTAGCACAGTTGGTAGAGCAGGTCCTCCACCTATCACAAGGTTGATAGTTCAATTCCTGGCTGCTCCAATCTGCATGCCAAAGTATCCTTGGGAAAGATACTGACCCTGAGTTGTTCTCTGATGGAACCGTTGAATGTGTGTGTGAATGTTAGATAGGAAGCACTTAGCTGTAGAAAGAATGAATGAGGCGTGTTGTATGAAGTGCTCAATGAGAACCAGTCCATTTACTCACAGAGGCAAAATCAGACTTTAGACCCGACTCAGCTTTTTATTGTTTATCAGTGTTTTACTCCCTCCATAAACACACACACACACACACACGAGGTGAAACATTCAGACAATAAACACTGTGAGGTCCAACACATGGATTTATTGCTTCACTGAGACTGTACACACTTAAATATCAGGGCACAAAAAAAAAGAGGGGCATGTTGGGAAAATAAAGAGCAGTGCATGATGGGAGCATCAGGGCACGTCTTCCATGTAGTCGGCTCCGTGACTTTGACTGAGCTGAGAGACGCTGAGGTCCTGAGTGGACTCATCGAACTGCGAAACACACAGAAAGAGCAGCTGGGTTTAATGAGCCTGAGGCTGCAGGTGAGGCTGCAGGGTTATGGTCTCACCTTCCCGCTGTGGTCAGGGCCCTCGATGGAAACCTCCTCGATCTCCTCGCCGATGCTCAGCTCGCTCTTGGAGAGGTCAGACCGGTGACTAAAACAAACAGAAGAAGAAGAGTCGCTTAAACCGGCACCTGCCCGAGCTGGGGTGCGTTCAAAGACCGCAGGACAGATATTCTAACACGTTCTCACTCGTTTTAATGCAAAAAAAAAAAAAAGTTAGAAACAGAAATGTAGCTGGTAATGTCACCTACTGCTTACAAAACTCATTTGAAATGATGAAATGAAATAATGAATGAAGTGGGCAGCACAGTGGCACAGTGGTTAGCACTGCTGCCTCACAGTTAGAATACCATCTGGAAGGCCTGGGTTCGATTCCACCCGGCCTCTCCCTCTCTCTGTGTGGAGTTTGCATGTTCTCCCCGTGCTTGCGTGGGTTTCCTCCGGGTACTCTGGTTTCCTCCCACAGTCCAAAGACATGCACTTACTGGGGTTAGGTTAATTGGCTACTCTAAATTGCCCATAGGTGTGAATGTGCGTGTGAAAGGTTGTGTGTCTCTCTGTGTTGGCCCTGCGACAGGCTGGCGACCTGTTCAGGGTGTACCCTGCCTCTCGCCCTATGACAGCTGGGATAGGCTCCAGCCCCCCCGCGACCCTGAACAGGATGAGCGGAAGCGAATGGATGGATGGATGGATGGAAATAATGAAGTGAAGGTGTGTTTGAGTGAATTCTGTATCTCCCTGTGCTTGGATCATTTTAACACCGGTATCGTCTCTGCTACTTTGATCAATAAGCGCCTCATCGCCTGTTCCTTCACGCTGAATCTGAACAAACAGCTGATCCACACATAAGGAAGATTTTTAAGATTTTCTGCAGAAATATTTAAAAATCCCTGAAATCTCTGAACGCGTCACGGTGCTGATCTTTAAAGGGCACATATCGTGCTTTTAAATCCTTCTTTTTCATATATAAATCATTCATTGCGGTCTGTATAAAGTAGAACTGCAATGCTTTGGTCTGAATTCCTCGTTATTGCAGCTCCACAGACCCCTCGTTTACACCTGTTCTGAGGCGTCTTAGAGCAGCTCGTTTTGGTGCGGTCTCTTTAAATGTGAATGACACATTTCATGTCCCGCCCCCCTCGAGGTCACAGAGCGTTCCACTCCACCCCGTTCGGCCATTTTTGTAGTTTGATAGCAGCAATACGATTATCCACCAGCAGAGAAACAAGCACACCGAAGAGGCTCTGATCCCGGGGGCGATGTAAGGAGCCGTGTGGGTTAATACACCAACAACCGAACATTTGGACTTGTCTGCTTGCAGCTTCAGCATAACTGAACTTGGACTACAAAATCACTGCCATTTTAGCACTAAAAAAGTGGATTTTGTATATGTCTCCTTTAAATCAGAGCCTGTGAAACAGATTTATTCCATCATCCAAACCACACCAGCGGACAATCCTGTATAAACTACCAACACCTCCACCTGTGAATGTCCTAGCCCTGGATTCCAGTTGGCTGTTGGGCAAACATAATTTCCTCTTGCCACTAGGTGGCACTATGACTATTAATTCCACGAAGTTCAGGACTTTAATCAGATATGAGAAGTTTGGTGCAGACTGGACCACTCAAAATTTCACAGTGAATGACTGAAATACTCCACAGACACGCCCTTCAACCAAAACGCAGTAAGCTTGCACCACACGAGTTTTTCAGCAGGTTTACACCTCAAAATTGAGTAACTAATATATTTTTTAATAATAATAATAATAATAATAATAATAAGTGGAGCGGGTGCAGCAGGGATCTCACAGGAATATATGACACTCAGAAACTTCCAGGTTAGAAACAGTGCAGGTTAAATCAGGTGTTTGAACGTACCTGTTGAAGTCGTCGTCGTACTCGACCTCGTCATCTGAGGGCACAGAGTGAATAACTCGGTTAATCATTCAGCACAGACTCAAAGGATCTGTTAGTGTCGCTGCTTTATTCACAGCACGGCCAACAGAAAGCATCTCTGATCCAACCACAGCCTCGGCGGCTGCTCTCACACCACCGACGACTTCCTTTAAAAAGTGCAGGTGGTCTTTCTGATGGGGGGAGTCAAATCAAAGCTCAGGAACCCATTTAAACTTTAGTTTCTGCTTCCTGCATTCAGCGCTTCACAGCTGACGATGAAGTCTGAAGCAGTTTGAAACCAACATGCAGAAACACTGATTTCAACAGAAGCTGAAGGACATTTAGGAACATGTCAAACCAGAACATGAAGCTGAGGGTGGATCTGTTCTGCTTCTCCTCACTTCCTGTTCCTGTGGTGGATGTTCAGGAAGTTTCTAATAATCAGCTCAGTGTGTGTGAGCCCAAAGCTCAGCCCGCTCTAAACACTCACTTCATCAGTTTCATCACTGCATCAGAGGACAGTGAAGCGCCACTCATTGGTGAGACAAAATATTGTCAGGAGGGGGAGGAGCTAAAACAGCTTGCTTCAGACAGAGGATGAGAAGCTGCACCGAGGCTCAGTATGAGATCAAGCAGCATCATTCTGAACGGTGAATCATGAGGAGCTGCTGTAGAAGAACAAAAACAGGCATGTGGACCTTCTGATCATCTCATCTGAGTGATCACAGTGAACATCTGGATGGTTCTCTGTGCGTGCAGAGCCTGGATCTGTGCTCAGCCTCAGAGGAAACGAGCACGTAGTTCTGTTCATTTAACCTCATTAATATTTATATCTATTTAATTCAATTTCATTTACAAAGCACCAAATCACAATAAACAGTCCTCTCTAGGTGCTTCATATTGTAAGGTAAAGACCCAACAATAAAACCCAACATTCAGATGACCCCCAATGAGCAACACTTGGCAACAGTGGGGAAAAAAAACAAACTCCCTTTAAACAGGAAGAGAGGGTGTCTGTGTCCTGAATCCAAGCTGGAAGCTGGTTCCACAGAAGAGGGGCCTGAAAGCTGAAGGCTCTGCCTCCCATTCTACTCTTAAGTATCCGAGGAACCACAAGTAAGCCAGCAGTCTGAGAGCGAAGTGCTCTGTTGGGGTGATATGGTGCTATGAGGTCTTTGAGATAAGATGGTGCCTGATTATTCAAGACCTTGTAGGTGAGGAGAAGGATTTTAAATTCTATTCTAGATTTAACAGGGAGCCAATGAAGAGAAGCCAATATGGGAGAAATCTGCTCTCTCTTTCTAGTCCCTGTCAGTACTCTAGCTGCAGCATTTTGGATCAGCTGAAGGCTTTTCAGGGAGCTTTTAGGACAGCCTGATAATAATGAATTACAATAGTCCAGCCTAGAAGTAATAAATGCATGAATTAGCTTTTCAGCATCACTCTGAGAAAGGATGTTTCTAATTACAAAAAAATCAGTCCTACATATTTGTTTAATATGTGCATTGAAGGACATATCCTGGTCAAGAACACTTAAACTTGTGAGAATTGTTATTGTGATTTCAGATGGTTTTCCTTTATTCAGGTATTTGTCGTATATGGAATATGGTACTGAGATACTCATATTTCATGTCTGGTGTATTTAACATATTTTTGAGCTTCTGTGTCATAAAAATATCGTGATTTTGAGGATAAACAAACTGTATCTAATGTAATCGGACACTGCTGACTTTCAGCAGGCGAATCCTACCTAAATGCAGAGATCCAGTTCTGTCATTGGGAGCCTTGAAGCCTCTCTCTCTGGACTGAGACGCTCCTGCAGAGGAAACAAGGAATCAGATTTAATCTCTCAGCACAGTCTGACTGCCAGGGTCCACTGAGACCTGCTGCACAGGAAACGGGCACTTCCAGATCGTCCCAGCATGCTTCACTCAGATGATCAGCCTGTCGTGAGTTCCTCTCATTCATGTTTTTAATAAAGAAATGACTGAACTGACTTCACTGAAAGTGCCTAAAAAACAGCTACAGTCCACAGCCGGAGAGAAGGAGCGTTCAGATTGTTAGACCTGCAGATTTTCTCCTCACATACAATCACCTCCTTTAAAGTAGATCAGGTAACGCCACGGGTAACGCCACGGGTAACGCCACGGGTAACGCCACGGGTAACGTCTACTCACTAAAACACACGTGGCTGAAATCAGTTCAGAGAACTCAAACCGACCGTTCCTGCTGAGGCTCGGCTCTGATGTGCTGCTCCCTCCTCCTCCTGATGCCGGTCTCTGAGCCTCAGGCAGGGACCCTGCTGCACTCCCTCGGGACCCGGACACCTCCACCTTCCTGCGGAGAGAAGACAGCAAATTTACTCAAATATTAAACACAATAAAAACAGACTGAAGAACCTCACAAGGCTCAAACATGAAGACCTGACTTGTTACCAAAGTGGGGGAAATTATGGAGTAAAAAACAATTGAGCATTTAAAGTAAATCTATGGTTCCCCACCCCCCTCAGATCAGACTCCCCCCACCCCACCCCACCCCACGCCAGGTCAGACCAGCATCAAACACTGCAGATACAACATGAGGTCAGAAACAGCGTGATTGGAGGGCTGCAAAGCAGCTTGCAGAGGCAGCAGAAGCAGCTGGAACAGCAGGCTGTCTCAGGTTTACCAACAGGAAGTTCAGGAGCGAGCTGATCTGCCCTCCCACAGTTCAGATTGATGGTTCCCAACCTGTGGGGCGCAGGGCCCTTCAAAAGGCCACAAGATAAACCTGGTGGGTCGTCCGATGATCAGTCAGAAACCTTTTAGTGCTTCTACTCAGATCGCGCTGATAAAACGCTCTCGTTAAGCTGTTCTGGCTCAGGTGAGCAGCAGATTTATGACACACAGGAACCAGCGACAGCTCCAGATCAAAAATACATGCAGAAAAGTTTTATTCAGATTATCCTGATTTGAGCATTCCTGGAAACCAAAATCATAACTGAAACTCAAAGCTGATCAGTGGAGGCTAAAACCTCGGAGCATCGATCTCAGGAAAACAGGAGAAGAGACACGAGGTTTGATGCTGATCTGCTTCACCTGGAAGGATTCGTCATGACCAATAATATGAACTGAAGCACACCTGCAGCTCACCTGAGCTCAGAGCGGTCAGAGTGAGGCTCATCCTGCTCGCCCTCCGAGTCAGCAGCCAGGACAGACAGACTGAGGCCGGAGAGAGGAAGAGAGGAGGAAGAGGAGGGAAATCAAAGCGTCACTGCACATCAAATGTCTGAACTTTCCGTGAGGAGGATTTAATCTGCTGTGAAATCGGTTCAAATGTCCTCAGAGTCGCAGGGCGTGCTGAGCGTTCATGCAGAAGTCTCTCACATTCGCGCCCGTCAGCACTGCTTAGCATCCACTCTCTGCTTGTTGTGCCAGAACAGCAGAGAAGAAGAAGAAACTCGGAGCTGCTCCGACCCACTTTTCCTCGCACGTCGTTAAACTTTCATGGCGCCGGCGGCAAAGTGTAACCTGAGCCGAGTACAGTCGACCCCGCGGGAGCGGCACCGACACGGACGCCGATCTGACTCACGCTCAGTGAGCCGAGCAGCTCCGAGTTCACACTCAAGGCGTCACACAGCAAACACAGGACGGGGACTCACCTGTGAAGCACAGGTAACAGGGCATGCTGGGAAATCCTCAGCAGCAGGTGTTTCTCCATCAGGCAGTGCTCACACAAGTAAACATGTCTGAACTTTGGAGCACAGGAAACTCGTAGGTTTTGTGTTTTTGTGGAATAAATAAATAATAAAAAAAGGAGCAGCGATGTGAGGCGCCCACACTTCCCGTTCCTCTAACTCAGGGGTGGGCAACTCCAGGCCTCGAGGGCCGGTGTCCTGCAGGTTTTAGATGTGTCTCTGCTTCAACACACCTGAGTCAAATACAGAAGTCATCAGCAGGACTCTGGAGAACATGACTGCATACTGAGGAGGTCATTCAGCCATTTGATTCAGGTGTGTTGGATCAGGGACACATCTAAAACCTGCAGGACACCGGACCTCGAGGCCTGGAGTTGCCCACCCCTGCTCTAACTTATACTTTTTAACCCGCTGATGTTTTCATGATTCATTTGCTGCAGTTTTGTGTTACCCTGTTTTGATAGGAAGATCACTCCTGCTGCTTTTAAAGGAAAATGACCTGATAACTTCTCTCAGGCTGCACAGCCCGTCACGCACACACCTCGAGGCTTAAAGACCACAGCTGCAAACGCTGCACCACCACGCTGAATAACCACAGTCAGAAGCATCTGCTCTACATGTACACAGTACTTATGTTTGTGTCATTTTATAGGGAGGTCATGAACATCCTCTTACTGTCGATCAATGAATGATCCAAAAACAGTTTGATCAGACTCAAACTAGGACAGATTTCAGCTGCTGCCCTCGAGCTCCGTCTGGTCTACTTTCATTTCATTACAAGCACTGCTGGAGGCACGGAGGCTGCGCTGAAAGCAGGAAGCAGGCCAAACCGATGGCGGCGTTCAGCTCTGCAGGTGATCCACTATCCGCACACACGCAGCCATTCAGATCCCAGCAGAGCTGCGCGACTGAATCAGCCTCATGTGAACGCCGCCTGATGACCCGTTCCACAGCCCATCACCATCATCGATTCATCAGCTGCTGGGTAAAGAGCCCAAAGCACAAAGACGCTTCGCTGACTGCTGGAGAAAAGCAGGTCACACAAACACTGCTCATTAAGAACAATTAAGCCAAATAATAATTTATGGCGAAAGCAGCCTGTAAGCTGAAGCGTCTCTGTGTTTGTCTCAGAGCAACACTGAACATGTCTTCAGCGACACAACGTATTACTAATACCCTGTTGTTCACGGACCTCCAGCAACAATTACCATAATAACCCTATGTTGGTGTGAAGCACAACTTCTCAGCTTTCAGAAACTGAATTTTCCCGAAAGGACGAACGGTCGCGTAATTACAGTAATTCAACGTGCGTTTGATCAGACGTCTCAGCGGAGATGCGCTCGCTGTTAAAGGCTGTTAGAGGCAGGTAACAGGTGTGTCAGCGGTGTTAAAGGGGGAAATAAAGCTGGAACGGTGCGACTGGTCTGATCGGCATGCACACTCACTCGCTCAGACTTCTGCCTCGTCTCATGGAGGAGACAATGGACCCAGAAGGACTCTCCTCCACCAGAGGGACGACACTACAGGAGGAGGAAGAGGACGAGGAGAGGAAGGACAGGGAGCGCATTCAGACAGAGCGGGGACGGAAACATGGACAGGTGTGGAAGAAAAGCATGTACAGGTAAAGCTCAGGTGTGACATGAATGACAGGAAGGAGAAATGAGAGCTGACAGGAAGTAGAAGCAGAGGGTCATCTTTCAGAGATTCATGTTTTACTTTTAAGAGACTTAAAAATATAGGGGTCGATGGCTTTTATTTTGAAAGTGGCCTCCTCAGCAGGAACGCTTCCTGTGATACTCACTCTTTGTGACTGCTCGTCCTATCAGAGGAGTCCTTTTCCCCAAACGGACTCTGACTTCACAGGCCGCAGACACACAGAGGAGACACAAACAGCAGAATGAAACACACAGACAGTGTGTGTGTGTGTGTGTGTGTTTAATTCATATGAACATTATTTTATTATATTCTCTAAACCAGGGCTCGGTAACCTTTAACACTCACAGAGCGGATCGAACCCAGTTTCCACTGAGAGCTGCAAATACTACCGGAAGCCGGTCGCTGCTACCACGAGTGATGCATATATGTAGAAACGAAATTAAATAAATAAATAATTAAAATGATTTTATTTTAATATTTCAAGATCACAATAATGTCCCAATTTAGAACTACAACAAAAAATGAACTGACAAAAATAAAATGCACTTCAGTTGGAAACAGAGCGGCGGGTTACCGACCCCTGCTCTAAACTTTTTTCACGGTTTCATCAATAAATTTTTTTTTATTTCATAAATATTTTTTCAGATATTTTAATATGTTTTTAGACATTTTAAACATTAATATTAGAATATGGTGAAATTATTAGGGCTGCAACGATTCATCGATTAACTCGATTAAATCGATTCTAAAAATTTATCGACACAAATTTACTGTGTCGATGCTTCGTTTAAACTCTGCAGCACTCAGCTGTCTCGGTGTAAGCAGCGCTCCTCACTAGCATTAGCAGCATTAGTGCTGACGTTTTTTTGTGGGTTTATTGGGGGCTGGCAAACCAACATAGAACTGCATTACCGCCACCTACTGGACTGGAGTGTGAATCACTCACGTATACACAAGCACACATTCTAAAAAGCTCTCCACCTCTGCGATGGATTTCCTTTAACACAGAGTGGATCATCTAGAGTTGCCACCTGTCTCGTAAAATACAGAACCCCGTATGTTACGGGACTCCGTGGAATACGGCTCCGTAACATGCCGTGTTCCGTACTTTACGGGACGGGTGGCAACTGTCGCTGACATGCATTTCCACGCCTCCACTGCTCTCTGTGTGTCTGTGTGTGTTGTGCTCGCTGAGAATTTCAGCTGCTATTTTTGTCTTTACTTCAGCTGTAGCTACCAGAACTGGTTTGCTAGCGAGCGCGGGCCATTAGCACTAGCGATGGTTCGGTACCGGAAGGCAGGGCCGTATTACCGACCGGGCGAGTGGGGCTGGCGCCCCGGGGCCCATGGATCCAGGGGGCCCAGGGGGGGGCCCAACAACAATCCAGATACCGATGTCGATGCTGATTGCGATAGAGCCCTCTATTCTAGGATCTTCTTTAGTTGTACTTCTTTAGTCTATAAGGGTTAACTGAAATGGGCTGGGGGGAGTGACAGCAGTCAGAGGGCCCTCGGCCACAGGACATAGGAACCAGAGGGCCCCTGGGCCATGTCGTACAGCAACCAGAGGGCCCCTAGGCCACGGAGGACGGCAATCAGAGGGCCCCTGGGCCACGGGGGATGGCAAAGGGCCCCTAAACCACGGGATATGGCAACCAGAGGGCCCCTGGGCCACGGGGGACGGCAATCAGAGGGCCCCTGGGCCACGGGGGACGGCTATCAAAGGGCCCCTGAGCCACGGGATATGGCAACCATAGGGCCCCTGTGCCACAGGAAACGGTTATCAAAGAGCCCCTGGGCTATGCGGTACGGCGACTAGAGCGCCTAGGGGGACAGCAATCAAAGGGCCCCTGGGCTACAGGATATGGCAACTTCGACTGTTCTTGACTCTGCCAATTACGAACTGTGAAGGGGAACGGTCATTCTCCAGAATGGCTCGAATAAAAAATGAGCTCAGGATGAAAATGACCCAAAATCGTCTGAACTCCCTCTCACTTCTTGCAATTGAATCACAGTTTGTGCAACAGCTGAACTTTGATGAGTTGGTAGATGATTTTGCACGAAGGAAGAGCAGAAAGAGACTTTTGTAGGGGAGTGTGTGTCGGGGGGGGGGGGGGGTGGGGGGGGGGTTGGTATGGGCTCGGAGCGGGAGGGGGGGAGGGGGGGCCCTTGCAATCTCCTTGCCCCGGGGCCCAGACCCACCTTAATCCGGGCCTGCCGGAAGGCCTGCCCCCCAGGACTGAGGGGCTCCTTCAAAATATTTTTTATACTTTAATCCCTTATTAGTGACTAAATATAGACCTGCAGTAGAAACGTATTTTCGAGAATGCTTGTGAATACAAAGCATTACACCATTACTCACACATGCGCCATGGCTCCCGCAGCCACTAGTTTTTCAAAACACTCATAGCAGGCAGCGGTTTTAACTGCGCAAGCGCAAAGAGACGAAGCTGTGACGGTGAGCTCAAGTAGTGCACAAGGAAACGTTTTTCCAGCGTCCAAAACAGCAGCTTTTTCTTTTAGTAACCACCATTAAATCTGGGAAACAGCTGGAGGTCCTTCATCAAGCACCTGATCAGCAAGTGTTAAGGTGAAGAAAAGAGAACTTTGTAGCTGCTTCATCCACCGCTGTTTGTTCACATGGCGAAAAACTGCAGTACGGAAGTTAAAATATGCAGATAAACTGTTAATAAAAAAAAGTATTTCTTATCCGATTACTCGATTAATCGATGGAATAATCGATAGAATACTCGATTACTAAAATAATCGTTTTATGCAGCCCTAGAAATTATTGAGTAACTATTTGTACGAGCATTTTTATAAATAAATGTAATATACTTTATAGCGTTATCATTTTTAGAAATTTTACATATATTATTAATTTACATATTTTAAAATATATATATATTGTTTTTTAATTATCAGTTTATTTATAACATATAAAAATATTTATTAATATTTTCATAATGCTCAGTATGTTTATCCATTTCCTTTAGTGTATACACACACATTTTACAAATTATATTTTCTGGCATTTTTTTAAGCCCAGGGAAGCATTATTAATATTTTCAGAAACATTTTATTTTTCAATTTTAACTCAAAATTTTGGAATATTTATTGTTAAAGGCAAAATAAAAAATTGTATTTAATTTTTTTCTGGATATGTTCTTGGCTTTTTTGGAGGAGATAAATAGAAATAAACTGAGAATGATGGACGAGCCGTGGGTTTGAGGCTGAGACGTGTTTGATGTGTCATTAAAACATAAAAGGTCTCATCAAGTTACACTGATTCAAAGGTCAAAGGTCAGCTGTACTCACCAGCCATAAGTCTTCTGTGGTTTGGGCAGCGGGTCGTCAAAGAAAGAATCTCCTTCATCGAGGTCTTCCTCCCCCTCCAGGTCCAGGTCCAGGTGGTCCCTCCTGTCGGCAGAGACCTCCTCCTTCTGCTGGCAGTCTCCTTTACTCACAGGGCGCTCTGGGTCCTGAGCAACGACACGACAAGTTCAGGTCAAACCGCCCACCCCCAGACTGGAGGTCAGCAGGTGATGAAGAGGAGGTAAAGAGGAAGACGTAGAGGCTGATAAAAAGCTGCAGCAACCACGTCACATTTTTCATGTCACAGAGCAGAAACGTTTTATCATAAACTCTGGAATTCACAAATAAAAGCTGATACTGAGCAGCCAGCAACTTCCTGTACATTTCACATTAAAACCCTAAAAAAGGAGGGCTCGAGCCCTTTCATGCTGGAGCCATTTTATGTTTATGTTGCATTTGCTTTTCTCCAAACCGTGAAGGTTGTTCTGTTAAAAATAATCTGATTCTTCAGTGAACCTGCAAAATAATCCAGCCTGAAGTTAGCGTGTGTGGTGGGAAGTTCAGAGCTCCCTGGACCTCTGATTTCCTGCAGATTTCCTATCACCCTGCAGTCGATTGGTGGCTGCTTAGCAGATGCTGCTTCAGTCTGAAAAACAGCTTTTATCTGAGAATTTACTTCAGAGTAAAGAGCTCAAAGCTGCCGATCCTCACTGAACTCAGATCCATTCAGGTGGGATTTACAGCACGAGGAGGTGCGGGCAGTAAATCCATTTCTGGATGTGACAGAAATCCAGCAGGAAGCACCCAAACAGGAAGCCAGTACGCTCCGAGAAATGCCTGAGGCTCCTGATGCGTTTGTGACGGCTATCTGAACAGTGATGGGTTCCTTAAAGAGAGGAGCTGCTCAGAGTCCAGCTGCTTTAAAGGAGGTGATGTTAAAACCCACAAACCTCCTTTGAAGGAGTAAATCCTGTCTGAATGGTTCTTTCTGTGATTGGCTGAAGCAGACAGGTGAGTTAGTGTATCAAGTGATGACATGAGTGGATTTTAAACTGCTGCAGATCAGGTATCACCTGGCTCAGAGAGCAGGTATCCACCAATACGCACTAATACGGTTTACATCAAACGTTCCTGAGCCGCGGTGTCCCTCAAGGCTCCATCCTGGGTCCTGCTCTTATTCCATTATACCTGCTTGAATCACTGTCACACTCGATAACTGGAACAGCTCTTTAGATAGGGATTCATTTTTCATAATGTTATTAATAATTAATTTCACTTTTTAATTGTTTCATTTTCACCACATTATAATATTGTTCATATATTCATTAAGAAACAAATGAATCTTCTATTTAACCAGTAAAACTAAAGATATGATTTGATTTGATTTCTATAATCTGTTGTAAACTGCTTCACAGTGCAGTCACAGTACACACACTACTCTCAAAAAGTGAGGGATATTTGGCTTTTGGGTGAAATTTCAGGATGAGCCTAAAATGCATTCAAACCTTTACAGGTGAACTTAATGTGACCTTCTGTAAGCTTTTGAATGCATGTCCAACTGTTTCAGAACTTTTTGCACAAGTTGCTGTTCTCTAACGAGGAGCTTAACGGCAAAATTCACAACAGGTGTTTGATCCTTGAATCGACCAATAAATGTCCTGGTTTTTTTGTTTCAATAAATTGTTTGAGATGAGGAAATCACCAGTACATCCTTCATGATATGATATCACTGTAGCGAGAACTTTTTACATTTTCCATAAAGTTCACCTGAAAGCCAACTTTTTGAGAGTAGTGTATGTCCAGAACTTTTATTATGAAAGGTGGGAACAGGAAGGTTTGTAGTACAGACAGTTCGGTCCTCAGCAGGCTTCAAGAAGTCAGCCAATCAGAAGAAAGACAGCTGTGAGGAAACGGCCCTGAAGATAAAAGGATTATTCTGATTATTCTGATCATGCAAAGCTGCTCTGGGAGAGCTGGAGATGTTTGGACACCCAGAGACTTAAAAAAGTTCTGAACCAGCCAGAGGCTTTTATTTTAGCTGCTAACGGAGAAGAGCGGTGACCATTATCAGCTAATGAGTGATGAGATGAACAGGTGAGATCAACTTCCTGTTTCTGAGCTGTGACAGAGGAGGCCAGAGAGGAGCGTTAGTCAGAAGAGCTGCTGTTTACTGTGACGGTTAGCATTAGCACGAGGTGAGTCTCTCCTCCGCTCCTCATCGTGTTACCTGGGCTGCTGTCTGACTCTGTCCTCTGAGGCCTTTATACCTGGGAATCTGTGCAGGACAGGACAGCAGCTATCAGCTAACAAGCTAATACCAATGCTACATGGCTATCAGCAGAGCTAACATGCTAACAGCAGAGCTAACCTCTGCTAGCAGCGGCGGTACCTGTCAGGACCGTTGGATTCTGCTACACCTCATGAAATACTTCAATTTTTCAGGTACACCTGTGCCGCAGTCTGCTGTAACTGCTGCACCTGGACGTTTATTGGACAGGTTCACATTAAGCTGTTTCTAATATTCTGGCTCCCCTCATGTTTGTAGAAACGGTGGACAAAAAAACCAGAAACCCTCCCTGTGACGTCACCACTGAGGCTGAAGTAAAGCTCAGTGACCTTTGACCATTCAGATGAGGAAGCAGACGTACCTTGCTGACAGGTGGAGGGCTGACTCTCTGCTCAGGTAACTGGCTGTGAACTGCACCCACCTCGGCATCCTGAAGCACCTGAACAAAGACACCTGCAGACTTCAGACTGGACACTCAGACTCTCGGTCCAGCTGAAGAGCACTTTCTGAGATCTGTCTACTAGTTTGGGCTCAACGAGTCCAACGTTTACATCAACTCATCAAACATGATCACAAACCAAGAACTGAGTCTCACCACCGCCCTGCACTGAGCGAAGAGACGCCTGTACATCCCAAGGAAGAGCTGGAAGTCTACCTCTGAGAAGAGATCAGTCAGAAACGGATCAGTCAGAAACGGATGGACGAGAGCGCTGTCAGAGTTTCTGATCAGTGTGACTGATTTAAAATGATCTTCTTACTTGTAGAGAAGTGTTTCTCTGACGCTCTGAGCTCATCAGTGATGAACCTCTCCAACACGTTCCTGCAGGTCAAACAAAATTAATCATCATCATCATCATCATCATCATCACCACCATCATCATTAGCTCCGACTCTTTAAACTCATTTTCATTCTGGCAGACCAACACGAGCAGAAAACCAGTCATTTTTAGCAAACACAGAAATCCTGGACCACTGATGACACTGATAACTCAAACAGCATTCAGTGAGGTCAAAGGTCAGATCATAATCAGTTTGGTGTTGAATAAAAACCTCTGAGTCACATTTCCTCTGGGGTCGAGTCCCTCAGCACCTTGTGAAACAGGAAGTAAAACAGCATGTCCTACCTGCTGACAGTGGGGAACAAGTCCGTGAAGACGTTCTTCAGATCTTCTCTCAGCACCGAGCCGCTGTGCTCCTGCAGCGGGGTCAAAGAGGAAAGATCAATACCTGCAGCCTGTGATTTCCTAGAAGCTGATGACATCACACATATACACACACGTGTTGGGCTCACCTTGTCGTAAAAGTCAAACTTCTTCCTGGCATTTGTGATCTGTTTCTGAGTTAGCTCCTACGAGGAGAAGAAGAGAGGAAGAAACAGTAAAAGTTATTTGTTGATAAGGATCAGATTTGGAGCATGAACCTGTGACCTCAGGCTGACCTCTGTGACCGCACTCAGCTGTCAGAGATGAAGACAGATATCAGCTCAGATTAAACTGCAGCTCAGAGGAAACAACCACAGATTAAACCACACTGCACACACACAAAACACAACCCAAATACACAATTAGCACACACTAAACACACATTTAACATGCACAAACCCATTTAATTAACCAATACTGCCTTCTCTTCATTGGCTTCCTGTTAAATCTAGAATAGAATTTAAAATCCTTCTTCTCACATACAAGGTCTTGAATAATCAGGCCCCATCTTATCTCAAAGACCTCATAGTACCATATCACCCCAATAGAGCACTTCGCTCTCAGACTGCTGGCTTCCTTGTGGTTCCTAGGATACTTAAGAGTAGAATGGGAGGCAGAGCCTTCAGCTTTCAGGCGCCTCTTCTGTGGAACCAGCTTCCAGCTTGGATTCAGAAGACAGACACCCTCTCTATTTTTAAGATTAGGCTTAAAACTTTCCTTTATGATCAAGCTTATAGTTAGGGCTGGATCAGGTGACCCTGAACCCTCCCTTAGTTATGCTGCTATAGGCCTAGGCTGCTGGGGGGTTCCCATAATGCACTGTTTCTTCTCATTCACCTTATTTACTTGTTTATACTCCACTCTGCATTTAATCATTAATTGATATTAATCTCTGGCTCTCTTCCACAGCATGTCTTTCTCTCCCCTCAGCCCCCCCTCAGCAGATGACCCCCCCTCCCTGAGCCTGGTTCTGCTGGAGGTTTCTTCCTGTTAAAGGGAGTTTTTCCTTTCCACTGTCACCAAGTGCTGCTCATAGGGGGTCGTTTTGACTGTTGGGTTTTCTCTGTATTATTGTAGGGTCTTTACCCACAATACAAAGCGCCTTGAGGCAACTGTTTGTTGTGATTTGGTGCTATATAAATAAAGCTGAATTGAACTGAATTGAATTTTAACAAACACATGTAACACATGCATACACACGTTGAACACGCACCAAACATGTTTAACACACACCAAACAAGCAGCAATCACACATTTAGCACACACGCCAAACACACAAAACAGAAACCAGTGTCCTTTAGATCAGCCGAGGGCGAGTCATCTTCTCAGGAGCAACATGAGAAAAAGGGACACCAACGTGGCCCCTTGAGAAAATTAGGGGTCCTGCCCGATTTAAAGGATAACTCGAAATTATTTAATCTCTCATTCAGGTCCAGATTAACACACAGGTTAGTGGTGTGCGATACTGCAAGATTTGGTATCAATCCGATACCAAGTAAATACAGGCCCAGTATCACTGATACTTATACCGATACTTTTTTTTTAATCATTATGAAGAATTTTCATGAAGTTTAAGCGTTTTTTTTTTTTTCTTCCTTTGGATCATTAATTAGTTAAAAGCCAGGATAGATTTATAGGTAAATAGAAAATACTAGGGCTGCATAAAACGATTATTTTAGTAATCGAGTATTCTATCGATTATTCCAGCGATTAATTGAGTAATCGGATAAGAAATACTTTTTTTATTAACAGTTTATCTGCATATTTTAACTTCCGTACTGCAGTTTCTCGCCATGTGAACAAACAGCGGTGGATGGAGCAGCTACAAAGTTCTCTTTTCTTCACCTTAACACTTGCTGATCAGGTGCTTGATGAAGGACCTCCAGCTGTTTCACAGATTTAATGGTGGTTACTAAAAGAAAAAGCTGCTGTTTTGGACGCTGGAAAAACGTTTCCTTTTGCACTACTTGAGCTCACGTCTCTTTGCGCTTGCGCAGTTAAAACCGCATGTGTGAGTAATGGTGTAATGCTTTGTATTCACAAGCATTCTCAAAAATACGTTTCTACTGCAGGTCTATATTTAGTCACTAATAAGGGATTAAAAAAAAATATTTTGAAGGAGCCCCTCGGTCCTGGGGGGCGGGCCTTTCGGTACCGAACCATCGCTAGTGCTAATGGCCCGCACTCTAGCAAACCAGTTGTGCTAGCTACAGCTGAAGTAAAGACAAAAATAACAGCTGAAATTCTCAGCGAGCACAACACACACAGACACACAGAGAGCAGTGGAGGCGTGGAAATGCATGTCAGCGACAGTTGCCACCCGTCCCGTAAAGTACGGAACACGGCATGTTACGGAGCCGTATTCCACGGAGTCCCGTAACATACGGGGTTCTGTATTTTACGAGACAGGTGGCAACTCTAGATGATCCACTCTGTGTTAAAGGAAATCCATCGCAGAGGTGGAGAGCTTTTTAGAATCTCTGTGTGTGTGTGTGTGTGTGTGTGTGTGTGTGTGTGTGTGTGTGTGTGTGTGTGTGTGCGCGCGTGATTCACACTCCAGTCCAGTAGGTGGCGGTAATGCAGTTCTATGTTGGTTTGCCAGCCCCCAATAAACCCACAAAAAAACGTCAGCACTAATGCTGCTAATGCTAGTGAGGAGCGCCGCTTACACCGAGACAGCTGAGCGCTGCAGAGTTTAAACGAAGCATCGACACAGTAAATTTGTGTCGATAATTTTTTAGAATCGAGTTAATCGATGAATCGTTGCAGCCCTAGAAAATACTTTATCAAAATAAAAGTTATTGTTCTGAAACATTAGAACAGTAACAAAACTATTTTCCCCATACATTATGATGTCTGGATTTCTTAAATAAAGTGTACAAAATGATCATTCAAGAACAAATGAAAACGTTTTTTTCCAGGTAGAGTGTTCAGAAACTATAATACAAAAATGTAATAAATTCCTTAATTCACTAATTTTCTAGTTTTTTTTTTTTTTTAAATAAACGAGCTGTACAAAATTATCACTCCACAATGTTATAAAACAGTTACGCTTCTGGCCCCGCCCCCTACTTCCGGCCTGTGATTTGATGTCACAAATAAAAGACAATTTGGCCCTTTCAGTTACTTTTTTGACATTATGCTAACTCCTAATGTCAAGCATAATGTCAAAAAAGTAACTGAAAGGGCCAAATTGTCTTTTATTTGTGACATCAAATCACAGGCCGGAAGTAGGGGGCGGGGCCAGAAGTAGGGGGCAGGGCCAGAAGTAGGGGGCAGGGCCAGAAGTAGGGGGGATGTGATGGTATAAAGTCAAAACACTGTGCTGTGACAGGAGCAGCACTTAAACAGTCAGCTCGCATCTTTGATGAAATCGCAGCGCTGCATACAGGAGAGAAGCTGAAGCTAAAGTATCGATCTCATTACACTGGTATTCAAGGGCATAACTTTGGGTCCAACATTGGGGGGGTTTAAGCTCTCTGCCTATTTATTTATTTATTAAATCATTTACATTTTAATGCTTTTACTATGTATTTATGTAACTTTCTTACATGCTAGGATTTTACCCAAAATTGATAATGAATAAAGTTCTTATATAGCGCTTTTCTCCTCTGTCTGAGCACTCTTCCATGCTTAACTAAGCTAAGTGCTTTTATTATCTAACATTCACACACATTCACATGCCAACGCTTGCATCGGGGAGCAACTTGAGGTTAAGTATCTTGCCCAAGGATACATTGGCATGCAGCCCGGAGCAGCCAGGAATCGAACCACCGACCTTCCGACCAGTAGGTGACCTGCTCTACCTCCTGAACTACAGCCACCCCCATCGAAATGATGTGACTTTATTGGGGGGGTTACAGTGATTGGATCAGATTACTGGGGGGGTTGTAACCCCCCTATCCCCCCTGAAAGTTACACACTTGCTGGTATTGATCAATATCAATACCAATGTTGGTATTGATATTTGGATTGATCCGCCCACTAACGCAGCTTGTCTCACTTTAGAGGAGTCTGAGTGACGCCACAGATGGGCAAACATTTAGACATTTAAATGTTTAAACTTTTAGAGACCACGCCCATCTTCTAACCATTCACACCAAACATGAAGGAACACAGGAACACAGACGCCATCACATTGGAAACCCGTGAATTCCCGAAAAGGAGGACGAGTCGTCCAGCCGCCAGCTGGAATCAAGCTACAGATACAGGTTCCAGAGCGTGAAGTGCAACCATCTCACACGTCACACAGTCTCCTTTAAATCTGAAAGCTGAACCACAGTCAGCCCAAAAAACTGCGTCACACAGCCTGTATCTGATCGTTGGTGGCATCGGGAGGTGCTCGGGGAGCAAAGTTTGAACGATATTTTTAAGTTGCGTGGATGCAGATTCACACATTGATGTCAGTTCACCGCTTTACCTCAGAGTTTTAAATATGTAATTAGTTTCATTTTACATGTTCTCTGTCCGTTAGTTTTCAGGGTGACTTTGATCCTTTTAGTTTGGTCTTTATTGCTGGTGACTGAAGATCTTAGTTTGTCTGATTCAGTCAGAGGCTGCACATGTTCTAGGGCATGTTTCTAAAGCCCTGCCCACCTGCTGCCGCTCCAAATAATCATCATTTATCACATCAAGTATACAGACCTGCACGCAACCATCAGTGGTAAATGCTAGATGGTCTGGTTCTTATATAGTGCTTTTCTGCTCTACTTTGAGCACTCAAAGCACTTTACACAACATGCCTCATTCACACAAACACTTCTTTCTATGCGTAAGTGCTTTATAGCTAACATTCACACACATTCATACAATTGTGTCAGAGAGCAACTTTGGGTTCAGTATGTTGCCCAGGGATACTATGGCATGCAGCCTGGAGCAGTTCAGATTAGTAGGTGACCTGCTCGACCTCCTGAGCCACAGTCAGTAGTTCAGGTTTCACAGATTGGTTGGTCTATTAAATGATTAAAATCATCTTAAGGTAAAAAATCTCCATACTACAGAAAGCTCAAAATTTCTCAAGCCAGAGAAAACTGAAGGGGCTTAAAGAAGAAGGAGCTAAAGCAGCCTGTCTCAGACAGAGGGGAGGCAGTGTCAGACAAAGAAGGATTATTCTGAACTGGGGCTCATGCAAAGCTGCTGTGAGAGACTCTGAGAAATGAGCAGTGACATCATGCACGTTACTGATGGTCTTCACATAGAAGAAGAAGAAGAAAGAAAGAAAGAGCTTAATTTGTCACATACATATACATGCAGTGAGATTCATTCTCTGCATTTAACCCATCACACACATGGAGTACATGTATGTAGTACACACAGCACAGCATGGAGCAGGGGGCAGCCAAGGGGCGCCCGGGGAGCAACCTGGGGGGGTGGGCTTGCTCAGAGACCCACAGTGATGCCAGCCCGAGGATTTGAACCAGGGTCCTCTCAGTGATGAACCCTCTTCTTCTCCCCTAGGCCACCACTCCCCGAAAAGAAGAAAAGAAGAAGCAGTAGGAGTACTAGCAGTATTAGTAGTAGTAATTTAGGCAGGAGCAGTAATACTATCAGTGGTATTGCTGCGTGCTGGTTACATGATGTTGCAGCAGAGTTCAGAGTAGAAACCAGGACACTCTGAGATCAACAGGAAACCAAAACCCCACCTCCTCCATCTACTGGCAGCACGATGCTACATGACCCAGAAACACTAACACACGCGCGCGCACACACACACACACACACACACACACACACACACACACACACACACACAATAACTAAAAGGTTTCAAGGCTGCTGGAACTTTATTTAAATTTAAGACCAGCTTTTCACTGCACTCATCTCACCGACCGGGTCTGATATATCTACAGCAATGTCCACATACTTTGTGGTAACCAACATTCAGCTCCTCATCCTGCAGACCAGCTGCAGTTCAAGACAGTGCAGGTGGAGTCTGTCCAATCGCAGAGCAGGAGGTCACCTGAGGAGGCATCTGACTGACATTGAGGAGCGCTACGACAGCGATATGAGTGTTTACGAGAAGATAAAAACATAAAAAAATACCAACTTAAGAGCCTAAAAGAGGCCACCAAATACAGCCCATGTGAGGCCAAAGAAACACACAGACATCCAGCAGAAACACACACACACACACACACACACACACACACACACACACACACACACACACACACACACACACACACACACACGGTGAACCTGTGTGAGGCAGAAGTCTGGCTCACCTTGGGGATGCTCCCTCCGCGGTCTCCCTGCTCACACACACAGAAGCACAGAGTCCATGAGAAACTCTTCATCACTCTGACTTTACTGACCTCAGGAAGTGCATCTCACCTCAGGCAGGGAGGCCGCTTTGTCTCGGTGGCGCCCCCTCCTCACGAGCTCCAACAGTAACGGAGTCTTCCTGTTCAGGTCCGTGTCGGAGATGCTGAGCTCCCCGCAGACCTGATCCCGACCGTCCAGACCGTTGATCTGCAGACACAGAAGGCCGTGAACGTCGTGCTGCGTTTGTGAGCACTTCATCAGTAACAGTGAAACACACGAGGGCAGGACTGTTACATCCAAAATAAAAAACAATGTTTCTGCTTGAATATTAAAGTATAAATAATATCACCAGGATATAAAGAGACAGTTCACCCACATGTCTCAGCTGACCAGTTTCTGAGAATCTCTGACAGCCAGAAGCTCTGCATGAAAGTCAGGCTTAGGTAAACTTAACCTCAGTCTACCAATAAAACTAGCACCATGGTGAGAAAAGTTCCCCTGGGATTAATATCTTATGTATGATTTCTTCTTCTCATGAACTCTGACCTTTGCACTGCTCACTGGTTGGTCCACAGGAGCAGCAGCAAGGAAACGACACAGAAACAGTAAGGATGGACCCCTAAAATCTAGACGCAGCACAGCCCCCGCTGAGGTCAAAGATTTGCCTGATCCTGCCTCTGCTCGTGCTGCTGCTCTAAGCTGAGTTTAAAGAAGTTCAGCTGGTGAGGAGGATCTGAGGATCTGCTCACTGACTGTTTCTGACTGTCCTCGAGGGTTTCTGTGCTTTCCAGAGTCTGTTACCAAACAGAACAGAGAACAGAAACCCTCACACAGGACAGGGGTTAAGTCAGCATGTGATCTAAATTTTACTCCCACAAACCACCGAGAAGGAAAACTGAGTCAGTGTGCGGTCGCGAGAGCGCCTGAGCGCGTCCACAACTGCAGGAGGAGGAAGTCGTTCGCTGCATCACTGCGAGCGTCGTGTGTCAAACACGGCGTTCAGAAGCTGCTTCGTTTCTCTCATTATTCACAGATCAGTGATTCAGGCACAGTCCGACCTCCACGCTCATGACAGCGAGAAGCCTCGGTCACACCCAAGCAACACCTGCGCTAAATCATCATCACTTTATCAATACTCTGGTATTAGTACTGGTCCATTTCTGCTGCGCGCTGTCAGCTCTGTGAGGTTAACAGTTCAGAAGCTGATTTATGATTGGAAAACTTTAAAACTCATTAAAAATGGAACTTTTTGTCCTGCACACAGAAAATGCAGCTGCTAACAGCTGTCACACAGGCGAAGATAATTATGAAGAAAACGCAGCTCGTGAATCCTGATACGAGTGTTTAGAGTGAGGCTGTGGGGCCTCAGGTGTGCACTTCCTGTCATTCTACAGTCACCTGCTGTGACAGAATGCATCTTCATGACCCGTGAATGCAGCACGGGGAGCTCTGTGCTGATGAAGAGGCGGGAACTGTCCTTTCTGAGACTCACCGAGTTGATCTCCGGCTGGAAGACGGCGAGGGTGAAGTCCAGGTTAAAGACCTGCAGGAAGTCCACAATCAGACTCGCCACCAGACGACCTGCAGGGACAGGAGAGCGAGACAGGATGACATCACCATCTGTACGGTGGAGTCATCAGGACACATCAGAGGGCTGAGCAGGAAGCCAGAACTTCAAAATAAAACAAACTGAAGAAAAACTGAGATCATTTGATGCTGCGTTCAAAGACAATCTAGCATTCATTACAGTTCATTTTTATCACTCATCAATCATTTTATTTATTGATTAATTACCAATTTAGCCTGTCAGACAGGAAGGCATAATTTGTGCTTTTACTCTGAAGATTTTTTTCACACTCAGATATGAAGACAAAAGACCTTCACAGGAAACAGGAAATCTTTGAAACGTTTGCTTCAGAGGCGATCGGATCAAACACTTCAGTCGGATTTATGTGACTTTCCTGTTAGAAATTTAAATAGAGATTTCTTTCCCTGAAGGTCACACGAGGAAGCAGCATCCCATCGGTGACCGGAAGCATTCACTTCTATGAGCTTCCTCGCCATCAGCCCACCGAGTCGAGCTCCGTGACCACCATTTCAACCTGCGTCGCACACCTGACACCGACAGGAAGTGACGGGCCGGTGCTGGGAGGGGTTTTTCACACACCTCTGAAGCACTGAACGGAGAAAATGTTTGGAAGTTTTTCACTTTTAGAGACTCGTTCTGTCAAGTCAAGTCACGTTTATTTATATAGCACATTTAAAACAACAACAGTTGACCAAAGTGCTGTACATACATTTAGGATCAATTTAGGACCAAATTGTTGTTGTTGTTACATGTCAAACGTATAGTGAGCGTTTCAGAAAACCCATCCAAAGACAGACAAAAGAGATCAGTGTTCCGCGGCCTTGCTGCTGTCACAGGCGCTGCCGTTTAAGAAGAAGGAAACAAAGCAAACACAATAGGATAAATGAGGAGAAAAATCATCTCATATTTTGCCCCATAAAGGGGGCACAGTATGAGGTTAAATAAAAATCCTCTGCAGAGTAAGCACATATAGCAAATAGCATGGGAGCGCTAAGGTGGGTAAGGGCGGGGATGGAAGGAAGCGAGCGGAGGCGAGAGGGTTCGGGTTACTGTGGGCTGACTCAAACTCCCCCCTCAGCTAACAGTTCCTGATAAGAGGTGGAATGTTCATCAGCAGCTTGGTCTGGGGATATCAGTTCACACAGGTCAGAAGACGGGATGGTGGGGGCGTGGAGCACCTGTTTACAAAACATCCAGGAGACGAATGAGATAACCGGCAATCCACGGCCGTCAGGGAGCCAAACTTCTGATTCTACAATTGTTTTGGTACAGGCTGTACTGACTAATTTGTTGACAGCCTTTAGTCTTTCTGGGACCTCTCAATGGCGAAAAATCTAATCATCTAAATTTTCTTGGTTCGTTCCTTCGCCGTGCAGAAACAGATACATCTCCAAGATCTCATCCCTTCCGATTCAGCTCCAGATATACTGAGTCTGCTCTGCATTCCCGTCACAGGCAGCCTTACCAAGGCCCGAACGGCTGCCCAGACTTCCTGAATTTCACAATAAGCCAGGTATCCCCAAGTCCAATCAGGAGAAATCCTGGTATCAATAAGCCAAATATATATGCCATGCCCTCAACAGACAGTACAGCCAGGCACGTCATCTTCCACCCTAAGAGGAAAGAGGGTTCTCCTTTCCTCAATCTTCTCATGGTGAAAATTTGATCAATCAATAGCATTGAGATACCAGCTGACCAGATCCATAATTTTAATTTCCAGTTTGGAAGATGTGTGAAGAGAGGCTCTAAAGCAGCAAAGCAGGGTAGATAAGGAAGAATTAGGGAGAGAAGAGAAATGCGTCTGTGTCCGCTGAGAGCGAGAGACAGACGCTGGGAAGCTCCGCCCACACTGAGCCACAGGACATCAGGTGAGACAAAGGTCACGCGTCACTGAAGGCTAACAGGTGTTTTTTACCTGAAGACTGGAGACTTTGGACCCCCGGGTTTGGAACAGTGTTAATTTTGTTGACAAACTATTTTCGTCATAGTTTTCATCAATGACCCTTTTTTTATGACGAAAACGAGACGATAACTAAATAAAAACTACGTAAAAGGATAATTAACTGACACTTTTTAACTGTCAACAAATGAAAATGAGATGAAAATGCTTGGCGGGGATGAAATCCAATCAGAACTTATTTAATTTTGTGACAGGGCGGGACAAGTTAGGAAAACATCCAATTAAACGCACAGTTGCACAAATCTGATCTAAACCCGGGAAGAACAAAGTAGCCTGTGAATTTTTCAGGCAGAGCAGGTGTGCTCATCAATATTTTATTGTTATACTCAATAAACAAGGTCAGGTAAATAAAGATGTTTGTTCAATATGTTTGTGTGTGTATTGGTCTTTCAAGCATTAATAATATTCCATAATTTTTAATAGATGTTTAATTTTGTGTGTGTATAATGACTAATTCAAGGGAACTGAAGAAAAAGCATTTACATTTTACACCCTTTATATTTTAGTCGACTATATTCTTACAATAATTTCGTCAGCTAAAACTAGACTAAAACTATTCAGATGACTAAATTATGACTAAAACTAAATCAAAATTAAGACTGGTTTGGAAGAACAAATACATCAGGACAAGAGCCTGATGACAGCTGATCTAAAAGCTGAACTTCTTGTCCTTTATTAAGACTTTATTCATCTTTCATGGTGACAAAGCGAAGCCGCTCTGCAGAAACATGGTCAGGAATGAAAACACTGATGGAACCAGGAAACCAGCAGAACCAGAAAAACCATGACGCAGGTTTTTGGTCAGACACCTCCTGACACGTCCAAGTCTGACAGCTGGTTTTCACTTCACTGAGCGCGTGCAGGGGGAGGGGGCGTGGTCACTGCGCAGTCCACAGATACAACCAGGTCACGGGTCAGTCAGCCTGCAGGCTTCGACCCTGAACTGTAACTGCTGGAACAGCTGATCAGTTTATCAAAGAGCAGCTCGTTTGAAGCTCATCTCAAACAAACCGTGACGCTCTGCTGGCTCTGATTCTTCTGTGTGTGAAGTTTTGTGTGACCTGCTCAAGTTCTGACCTTCATCACTGCGCTCTGCCCTTTATTCAGCAGGTGCTCTGCCTGCTGAATAAAGGGCAGAAAATAACGCAAACAGGACGTATGGTTCACATGTTGCTGGAGTCTCTCATGTGTGCCAATGTGAGCTCTGATTGGTGGATTCCTGCTAATTTTGATGGTGCACAGCTCAAAACTCAGACTCACAGAGAGAGAGTCGTTATAGAAATACTCTCCTCAAGGTAGGACCTGAGAGGAGGCCTCACTGTGGAGGAGAGCCTGCACAGCTGACAGCTGGAGCCACAGTGCCCCTCTGTGGTGACACAGAAGAACTGCAACAACACCTGCTGACTGAGGTCATTTCAGGTTTAATCAGGTGTTTGAAGACTGTTCACATCACCATGGTAACATATACTGCAGACCTAACCTGGCTCAGAACAGCTTATGTTTGAGATAAGTGATCAACAGGCATCAAACCACCACAGGCTGACCAATCAGATCTCTGGAAAATCCACTTAACCTAATCGATGACGTGAGGACAAGAAAAGGAAAAGATGTCCTGGATCTGTTGCAGCTGTGTGGTAATGCAGGGCCCCGGAGAAGAAGACCTCAATGGGCCTCATCCACTGATGTGTATGTGGAGATGTTCTCACCCTGCACTTGTGCAAAATTACCGGAGGATTCAGGAAACGTGCACAGCAGTCGGTTCTATTCTATTAGAACGGGTTTAAGTCGAACCTTCATTTACCCCTTTACTGATTGGTCTGTAAATAATGACCACATTAAATGGTTATTATTCAGTGTTTGCGGTTCCTGAGACAGCCTGACCTTCATCACTCGTTGATACACCTACTTGATACACCTACTCTGAGGACTCAGCTCAGAAGATGTTCATACAGGCAGGAAGAGGATCTCTGCAGGATCTCCTCCAAACATTCAGCAGGAGGTTCAGGGAGAGGAACTCACCATCTTTGGTGTTGAGACATTTCTTCAGGCTCTCGTTGACCAACGGACTTTTATTCTGAGGAGAAACATCAGTGAGAGCTCAGAGCTGTGCAGTTCCTCCAGTTCAACGGTTTCAGTCACAGTTCAGACTTCCAACAACCATTGAAGATGAATTCATCGATCTGATTTAGTGCTCAGTTCAGATAAAATCATTATAGTGGGTGATTTTAACATCCATGTAGATGCTGAGAATGACAGCCTCAACACTGCATTTAATCTATTGTTAGATTCAATTGGCTTCTCTCAAAATGTAAAGGAGCCCACCCACCACTTTAATCATACTCTGGATCTTGTCCTGACATATGGCATAGAAACTGAAGACTTAACAGTATTCCCTGAAAGCCCCCTCCTGTCTGATCATTTCTTAGTAACATTTACATTTACTTTAATGGATTACACAGCAGTGGGGAATTAGTTTTATTACAGTAGAAGTCTTTCTGAAAGTGCTGTAACTAAGTTTAAGGATCTAATGATTCATAACCATCTCAAAGATTATTCTTCATGTCCGGCTGCTTTCAGCACTGCTGGTATTTGTTTAGACTCTTTTGCTCCAGTTGATCTTTCAGAGTTAACTTCAATAGTTACTTCCTCCAAACCAGCAACATGTTTATTAGATCCCATTCCTACTAGACTGTTCAAAGAAGTCTTTCCAATTATTGATGCTTCAATCTTAAAAATGATCAATCAGTCTTTATTAGTTGGCTATGTACCACAGACCTTCAAGGTGGCTGTAATTAAACCTCTACTTAAAAAGCCATCAGTGACCCAGCTGTCTTAGCTAATTATAGGCCAATCTCCAACCTTCCTTTTCTCTCAGAGATTCTTGAAAGAGTAGTTGTAAAACAGCTAACTGATCATCTGCAGAGGAACGGTTTATTTGAAGAGTTTCAGTCAGGTTTCAGAATTCATCACAGTACAGAAACAGCATTAGTGAAGGTTACAAATGATCTTCTTACAGCCTCTGACAGTGGACTCATCTCTGTTCTTGTCCTGTTGGACCTCAGTGCAGCTTTGATACTGTTGACCATAACATTTTATTACAGACAGAGTATGCCAGATCATTATACAGGTAAGATGTTACTTCCTGCCTTGGCATTTAGGCCTGTTGCACCGCCACCAGTGCCATTAGGTCAGCTGCAGAGTCGTCAGCTGGTGCTGCCGTTCACTGATGTTGTACATCTCTGGGCAGGGGGGCAAGTGGTCTAAACAGGGACGTCTCCCCACCCCCTGCAGCTGCTTTACTAGGGTGTAGGCCTCCAACTCTTGTCTTTCCTCCTTAACCATAGCCCGTAGCTCGCCCTCTCTGCCTCCTCCTCCAGCTCTTTTAACACTTCCTGCAGGCTTGCCCCATGGAGCAGCTGGACCGCTGGCCTACGCACAAATCCTCGACACCCAGCCTCCACGAGGTAAATTCTGGCTTTCCAACCAGCCTCTTGACATTCTGCTGCTAGCTCAGCATTCCTGAGGCACTTCTGCTTATGTGCTGCTGCCATGCCCTGTTTATGATCAAGCTTATAGTTAGGGCTGGATCAGGTGACCCTGAACCCTCCCTTAGTTATGCTGCTATAAGCCTAGGCTGCTGGGGGGTTCCCATGATGCACTGAGTGTTTCTTTTCATTTACCTCTTTTCACTCTTGTTTATACCTCACTCTGCATTTAATCATTTAATCTCTGTCCCTCTCCCCTCAGCCCTAACCGGTCACAGCAGATGACTGCCCCTCCCTGAGCCTGGTTCTGCTGGGTTTTCTCTGTATCATTGTAGAGTTTTTACCTACAATATAAAGCACTTGAGGCGACTGTTTGTTGTGATTTGGTGCTACATAAATAAAACTGAATTAAACTGAATTTCTAAAAGCAATGAACACAGACATTATTGCTGACTGAAATTGCTGTGATTAGAACTTCTGCCTGAACTGAGGAGTTTGTGTGAATCAGTCACCTCCAGTTTGTCCTGCTCCTCCATGGCCAGAAACACTGCTGCTCTCATCTCGGCCTGTGGGAACACACACAGCAGAGCTGCTTCATCAGTACAGGCATTTCCCATCTCCCCTATGTTAGTCTTGTCTGTCCTACTCTTGGATGGTGGTTCTGAACGAATTTCGTTGTATATATGATGATTAATTTTGTTGTATGTATAATGACAATAAAGTTCTATTCTATTCTATTTACCGATCCATCAGAAACTGCTCAGTAAGTAAGGGAATCTTATTGATACAGCACATTTCAAACCAAAGTGCTTTACAATAAAAACAAATAAATGAAAAGGTTCCTAAAGTTTGATGCTAAACACACTCACATTATTTACACAAATATCACAAGAGCCTCCACCACCTGTCCTCCAACATCAGCTCAGGAACAGACAGATCAACCCGCCGGTCAGCTGAGATTAATTTAAAGATCATCACAGCTGATGCATCTCTGAGGTCACCTGAGAGGTCAATCCAGGAAACCTTGGGCAATATACGAGTATAGGGCAATACTGGACCCTGAGTTGCTGACTGTTAAAAAGCACTTAGATATAGAAGGTGTGAGTCTGTGTGTAAGAGACTGTGTTTCCGTGTGTGTTTACTGGTTATGGAGCGAGTTTCTGAAATCACGTGACACAAACAGGAAGAGAAATCAAAGACGGTCCTCTTTCTTTTCCCTCCCTGAGTCTCAGATTTGGAGCTGTGCTGTTAGTCGGAGTCAAGCTTTATGTTTTAATAACCTGCCGGCTGTTTAAACTCCAGCTCCCTGCGTCGCCTCACAGCTGTTACGGCCCCCGGCAGCTGCCTGAGCCCGCTCAGCGCTCATAGCCTCGGGTTGAATGAGACCCGGAGGCGGCCTGTTTGTAGCGGGGCTGGCTGCAGCGCTGATTTATGGAACAAAAACTAAATTGATTTTTTCACCTTCAGCTTGTTCAGAGCTCCGCTGTTCTCCAGGTTCTGGATCAGCAGGTCCCGTAGTTCCGTGTCGTCCTCCGCGGCAGACATGTTTCTGCTACAGATGCTAACGAGGCTAACAGCTGCTGCCAGGACAACGGCCCAAAACAACCTGACGCAACTTCCGCCTTGCCTTCCTCTGCTATATTACCGGTCTGTGAGCGCCTCCTGCTGGCCCGCACGGTCTCACTGCAGCTGGGGAAACGATGGACTGAGCTGCTTTCACTGTGTAATCAAGCGTTTTAACGCCTCCCTTACTGTACCACTGAGTCAGCTTTACTATTTTCATTTTATTTCAAATGTTATTTAAGTTCCTTTATTTCTACCTGAGCTGTTATGTGACCTTGTATTTATTTATTTTATTGAGCTGTTAGATTATTTTGTAGCCCCGTCAGTACTCATTGAAACACGTGGCTCTCCATCATATCAATAACAGTGCATTACAATCTGAAAAACCAGTCTCTGCATCCTCCTACAAAGCTCCACAGACGGTTAAAGATAAAACAGACGAGCCACGGAAAGAGCAGCGAATAAAATACTGCAAATAATGAAAAGCTAAACATAAAACTGCTTCAGTTTTGAGCCCTCTGGGACAGACTGACGTTTATTTGCTTTTTATTGCGTTCCTGGTTGAAACACTGGGCCCGGCTCATCAGCACAGGCTCCCGAGAGGCTGCTGCGCTGAGCTGGAGGTATTCAAGTGAGTCGGAGTCCGCAGGAGGACTTTAACTGGAGCAGCTGTTTGTTTGTTTGTTTGTTTGTTTGTTTGTTTGTTTGTTTGTTTGAGCTGTGAACCTTCAGCCTGATAGTAACAGATGTTTCTCTGAGCTGAAGATAAAGGAAAGAGGGCGGAGGGAGCTCCAGAGGAGGAGGAGGAGGGGGGAGACAGACAGAGGGGGTGAGGAAGAGGAGGAGGAACAGGAAGAAGAGGAGGACGCACAGACGCACGGACACAGACACAGACACAGACCGCCGGCGGATCACGGAGCCGCCGCCGCCTCTGAGTCGCTGCAGCCGGATAGAGAAGCAGCACAGCCGGCCGCACACCCGGAGCTATGGCCGATGAAGGAGCCCCATCCACGGCCTGCACCGGCTCCAGCCTCCTGCAGCCGGTCAGCGAGATCACCAACCTGCCGCTGGACCAGGTAAGAGCCTCCGGCCCATCTCCTCCTCTCCATCTTGAGGGCCGAGCGTCGGATCCCGGCTGCGGCCGCTCCGGTGGTCCGGCGCTCCGGGGCGGAGGTACAAAGAGGGCGGTGAGAGGGAGAGAGGACGCTTTGTCCCTAAACATGAGGATGCAGGCCTCGTGTCGAGTCCAGCATCTGTGATGGAGGAGAGGCTTCATGCTGCTTATTCACGTGTGAGGAGGAGGAGGAGGAGGAGGAAGATGGATAGCTGAATGCGGCTCTGCGGACGGTTTTTTTATTGTGAGGATGAAGAGAGAAATCATGTTGTTCAGCGGGTCCGCTTCCTCCATCAGCGCGGAGGGGTGGGGTGGTGGTGGGGGTCTCTATCTGTGTTTATTGATCCAGGATTATCTTTTATTATCAGACCCCCTCATTCAGAGTGAAAAACACACAATTTAATCACAGCTCAGGACGAATTTCATTTCTTACCTATTTGATGTTAAAATATCAGAAAAACAAATTTCACATTAATCAAATTTAGTTTTGCTTCTTTGAGCAGACTGAAGCCACACAGGCTGCTGCAGATGTTTCTGTGGATGTGGGACTCCAGCTGCTCCTTTGTGGTGTTTGTGGTGTTTCATGAAGCTCCAGATGTTTCAGTGGGTGAAGGTCTGGGCTGTGTTCAGGTCAGTTATGGACCCGTGCAGCTGGAATACGAGCTCAGTGAGGTCAGCTCATCGTCTGCTGGAACAAGAGCTTCCCTGAAACACACGGAGAACCTGGAGACACACATTAATGGGGCTTCTGATTGGTCAGGGCACGGGACGGTTTCCATTCTCTGGCTTACGGCCATACCACCCTGAACCTGCCCGATCTCGTCTGATCTCAGAAGCTACGCAGAGTCGGGCCTGGTTAGTACTTGTATGGGAGACCACCTGGGAATACCAGGTGCTGTAAACTTAGGGGTAGCTGTAGCACTTAGCTTAGTTAATCATGGTGCTTGTATGAATGGGTGTGAATGGGGTAAATGTGTTGTATAAGCACTTTGAGTGCTCAGACAGTAGTAGTCCATTCGCCTCAGTCCACCTTAAATGAGCTCAGATGGAGATGTTTCTGGATCTTGTTCCTCTGCATGTTCTTTGTGTGGTGGAGTCTGAGCTTCCCGTGGATGCAGTGAGGAGCTGCTGATGGTTCTCAGACATGTTCCTGATCCTGTGCAGTGGTTTCCAGCCCAGAATCAGGTCTGAGGGTCTGAACACCACCAACATCCAGCAGCTCTGCACCTGCATCCTGTGTGCTCAGCAGATCTCAGAGCAGGTATTTGGTCAGTCCGGCAGTTCCAGACCTGTGGTCCTTCACCAGGTGAATGCTGTGGGCATTTTTTCTGCAGCATTTAGTTTTCAGTCATGTTCAGTCATGAAAAGCAACAAACTGTCACATCGGAGGGACCAAAGGCTGAGGAACAGGAGAAAACGGGTCGATATTAAAATGAATCTGTCACAGAGCAGGACTGCTGAGCGTGCATCAGTACAGACTGACTTCAGGACACGAGACAAACACGCTGAATAATTCAAATCAACAAAACAAACTTTATTTATATTGCTCAGGTAACAGTAAAACACAGAGACAAACAAACTGAAGTGAAAATGACAGAAAAACTGAAAATTTAGGGAATAATATCAGGAACGTCGTTCCCACTGAATTCTGTTTAAAGAGGTGAGCAACCCCGCTGACCTCACTTCCTCCTGCAGGTCATTCAGAGCCTCGTGGGCCCTTGGGGGGGGGGGGCCCGAAAAAACACAGACTCTGACAGGTGGAACAGGTACATGCTCCTGCCCTCTGATTGGCTGAGGGCCAGGCCTCTGGAGGCTGAGCCAGATCAGGTGACCCTCTGGTTCAGTTTACTGGTTTTACTGGGAGATACTGAGCTCTCCCAGTATCAGGTGTGGACTGATGTCACTGTGTTTGGGTTTGTTGTCCCTCCGCAGAGACAGAGACATTTACGGAGTGCAGATCTGAGGCCGAGGGACGAGCCGGCGAGGTTTCTCTCTTTAAAACTCTGAGGCAGGGCGTGGATGCTGGTGGAGGATCTGTGAGGGCCTCCGGGTTTAGAGAAAAGCTTCAGGTGTTTGAGTCAGGAGGACAAAGAAGCAGAACGTTTCCTTTTCTGTGAGGCGCACTGAAGCAAAGGTCCAGGATGAATCGTCTGTGGTGGGGCCGGGCATGCAGGGGGCAGCCTGAGTCTGGCTGTGTTTTCTCCTCCGTCAGCTTCTAATGAACCCGACTGTTACGTAACGACGGCTGGCAGGAAACAGCAGACGCACCCTGAGCGTCAGCTGAGCGTCAGCTGAGCGTCCGGGTGTAATCGCTCAGTTTACACAGCATCCATTATTCATGGCGACACGCTGACAGCGGCTCAGGTAGCATCATCAGATGAACACAATACTGCAAATACCAGGAAAACTCTGATAATACCACAAATACTCTGATAAATTATAGTATTAGTATATTATTTAAGTGCAGCAACTTTACTCTGTAAATACTTTGTAAATACTCCAGACGTACACCCTGAAATGAGTCAGATAAATACTCTGACTTCACGCTGGAAGTACTCTGTAGGGGAACCTTGAATTTGATTCTTAAAAAGGGATTTATTGTGTTTAGACGTGTGAAACACGATGAAGAACTTCCTCCTCCTCCTCCTCCTCCTCCTTGATGAAGAGCACAGCTGAGGAGCACTTCCAGCTTGGTGGTCGTCGTGCAGGAAGCTCTGCTAGGAGAAAAAGGCTTCCATTTTGTGCCTCTTTGAAATACTTCCATTTGTCTTTATTGTCTCACAGAGTCATGTGACTTTTAAACCAAGGCTGACTGGACAGAGAGCCACATGTTGACCACACATGTAATAACTGGGAGTCTGATTGGTTATGTTCCAGGCCTCACCTGGTGCTCAGTGAACACCTGCCTGATGGGTTTATGGTCTCAGTCGCTGGTTTCTGACTGGATAAAACATGAAGTTCATTTTGGAGACGATGGTCCCATCAGAGAGAGGAGCAGGAAGCAGGGCAGAATTAACCAATGAGCACGTGGCATCCCTCAGTGAAGGTGCTCGAGGAGGTCGGGCTTTAATGAGTCTTGGCGGGTCTGTTTTATGAGGTCTTGGTCTCCTGATCAGCACGCTGAGGCGCTCTGACTCTGAACATCCCCTGAAGCTGTTTATTGCTCTCACACAGGTTCCTGCTCCTCTCACCTGGACGTCCTAAAGCACCAATGAGCTGCTGTCTGTTTCCTCTGTCTGCAGGTGAACTTCGTGGTGTGTCAGCTCTGCGCTTTGGTTTCTGCCTTCTGGTTTCGTCTCTTCCTCCACCCCAGTAAAACCAGTCCCTTCATCAGACACGTGGTGGCCACGCTGCTGGGACTGTACTTCGCTATGTTCTGCTTCGGCTGGTAAGACGCTCTCTGACCACGAGTCGGGATCATTAGAGCTCAGGTCTTCAGAGTTTGGGCCGGTCTGAATTATTCTGCAGCTCTGACGGACAAACATACACGACACCCTCTGGATCTGCAGAATGACTCAATAATGACGTGTTATGAGCAGAAAAGCAGAAAATTTGACCCAACTGCCCGTCTGATGAAGCCATCAATCTGTTGATTGGTTTATAAAACCTTTGGAAATGTGAGCAATAATAATCAGCCCAAAGCAAAGATGGCAGAAATGTTTCAAATATGACGTCATGAGACCAGAACAAAGAGTTTTTCATCGTGATTACGTTTCCTTTCTTTATGACAGACGATTAATCGACAAACAGCCAATCAAAACCTTCCTCAGGCTTTGCTTTGTGTAATTTTCCACACTTACATCTCAGTACTGTTCCAATAAAATAACTCAAACTTGCAGGAATAATAATTCGTTTTTGCTGATCTCCAGCTTTATGTTTTTATCCTTGGACTGCACCAGAGGAACCAGCACCAGAAGCCTGCGTCCTCCTCGTGCTGGTCCTAAACTGGTGCATCAGTTTTTACCAAATCAATATTCAGACTGGAACATCTTCACCAGGTTGGTTGAGGTCTGATTGAGGCAGATGATCAGGAAGGGACTCTATTAGAGCAGCTTTGCTTTCCTCTGTCTGAGGCCCTTTTCCCACCTCCTGGGTTCCGGTGCCGGTGCCAGAGTTCGAACCGTTCTTTGGGTTTTCCACCGTGGAAGCACTCGGTGCTTGGCCAGAAAACGGGTTCAACTCTGGTCCCACAAACTAGCTGGTCTCGAACCAGGAACGCGTGATGAAAGCAGCAGAAGGGCGTGAATCTGCCATCTCAACATCCAGTTTTCTACCATATTACATGTGTATTACATGAGAAAAGCGAAGCGATTTTGATGGCTGTGAATTAGGTTGGGCTCTAAGGCTGAACTTGCTGCTTTGTATCAGTTCATATCACAGATAAAAGGACACAAAGTGCGTACTTGTCGTCTTGCTCTAATCGCTGTCTGTGTTTCCCTCTGTGCTGCACACAGATGCTGCAGTAGTTTGGTTTGGACCCTAAAACGTATTTGCAGCACAGAAAGGGGAGCGTGTTCTCCCACGTTTGTGCGCTTCGGCTTCGTGTCGTCGAGGACCCGCCCACACTCATACGTAAAGGAGCAGTTCACAGAAACGCGGTGGGAACGCGGGCCCGTTCTTAAGGGTTCATTGAAACCGTCACCAGCACTGGCACGAGTACCGGCACCTCAGCGGTGGAAACATAATATGAAAATCTGAGATGACCATATAAGGATTTCCCCCTCTCTATGACATCATTCAAATCCAAGAGCAGAAAAAACTGTGATGAACTGAGTGTGCAGAGCAGTCTGCAGCCTGAGCTTTGGGCTCACAGAGGTTACTGCACATGCACTGAGCTCATTATTAGGAGCTTCATGTTTGATATGAACATCCAGCGCAGGAACAGCAGGCTCCAGCAGGCCTGCAGAGCCACTGTAAATAGAGATTACATCTTCTGGTCAGTTGGTGTTTGGAGATGACGATCTGTGTTTTCTTTGTTTCACAGGTACGCTCTCCACTTCCTGGTTCAGAGTGGACTCACCTATGGCATCATGATCCTCACTGGAGTCGAACACATGCACAAGTGAGCTTCAGACAGGTCGCAGCTTCATTGCAGATTGAGAGCAGACAGAGCAGGAAGCACTGAAGCTCCAGAGGAAGCAGCAGGAGCTCAGGGTTAAAGGGCAACCTCAGTCACATCCATTAATCGCGACCTGAGCTTTTCTGGAACTCACATGATAAACTGTTCTTAAAAATGATCCAGACTTCAAACTAGTGCAAGTCTTTAAATCTGTGGAGCTACAGACAGAAATCCAAGTTAGCCAGATCATCACACAGGTTGAAGACCTCACTGAGCCCATCAGGACCGCTGACCCTGAAATTTAACCATAAACCTCTCTGTGTTATTCCAGGTACAGCCTCGTGGTGGCGCTCACATATCTGAGCCTGTGTCAGATCACTCGAGTCTACGTCTTTGACTACGGCATGTACACTGCTGACTTCACAGGGTAACACCTCCGCTCCTGCAGCACATCCTGATCGCAGCTTCCCGTCTCCAGGCTCTAACTCACTGCCTTCACTTTCTCTCTCCAGCCCCATGATGGTCATAACACAGAAAATCACCAGCCTGGCGTTTGAGATCCACGACGGTGAGCCTTACTCTGGGGCGGGCTGATTTTTGGTGAATCCTGCAGGCTTTACACTCAGGTCTTTGTGTTTCTGACAGGAATGGCTCGAAAAGAGGAACATCTGACAGCAGGACAGAAGATTCTGGCAATAAGGTTTGTTTAAGGTAGAAAAACCATCTGTTTTTTTATTGGAGCTGAAGTGACCATGTTTGGACAAACAGGTGGAGCCTCTGACAAGATGCATCCCTACATGGTAGCCACCTGTCTATCGCAGGTATCTCCACTTTAAATCCCGCTGCCCCAAAGCATGACAAGTTTCAATTGTTCTTCTGGACATGCAAAATACATTTAGTACTAAATTTAATGGTATCAAAAAGCAGGCTTCAAGTTAAATAATAACACTTCACTAATACTTCACTGGACTCAAATCAGGAGGCTGAGCTGAAGATGCTCAGATCTTCACTGGGAGTGAGCAGGATGGATTAGAAATGAGTCCATCAGAGGGACAGCTCAGAGTCAGAGAGGCTGAGGTGGTTTGGACGTGTACAGAGGAGGGAGAGAGGAGATACTGCAGCTGCCAGGCAGGAGGACAAGAGGAAGACCTCAGAGGAGGTTCATGGATGTAGTGAAGGAGGACATGCAGAGGGTTGGAGTGACAGAGGAGGATGCTGGGATAGGGTGAGATGGAGACCCCTAAAGGGAGAAGCTGGAAGAAGAAGACTACTTAATCTAACTCAAGTGTACCTACATTTAATATGATGGCTAGCATATTCTGGTTGTGTAGTACACTGGTTTACATCTGACAAGTGAAAGACCCCTGGTTTGATTGTGGGAGGATTCAAACATATAAAGATTATAATTGTACAAAAAAATACAATGAAACCTGAGTGGTAACTCCCTTCAATATAAACAGTGAAAATATACAATAACATAAAAAAATATATTAACAGTCTGATGGAAGAATGAGATATATACAACTATGTACACAATGCAATCCGGATAAAACCAGATCAAATCAGAGGCATGTTATACATTAATGTAAGAGCAGGCAGGTAGATAGTTATTAGGCACAGACGAGCTGGAGACTAAACTGGAAATCATAATGTAAAATCAGACTTTGTGCAAACGGCTCAGATTGGATACTGACGGAGGTACCCGCTGTAGCGATGTTTGTCAGTGAGGGAGCAGCCAAACAAAGCTTCTCCTCCTTTCATATTGTGGTTAACTCAGTCAGGATAAATTAAGGCCACGGTGTTCTCTTAATGGTATTTTGTTTAATGTACCAGCAGTTTCCTACCAAAAGATGTTAATTCTTGGTTTAGCTACCAAAGCTGCTAACATTCATTCAGCTGGACGAGCGCCAACGTCTTCGGCTGGGATGATGGGTTCTTCAGTAGCAGTAAAGGTTCTGGGCTCATCGTATTACTGACTGACCATCCAGCTGGTGACTGTAACCACCACGAAGTGTCCTTATCAAACATACTGTCCTCTCGGCTCGTCTCGATCCCGTAACTCCTGATGCAGTCGTAGGACTTGTCCACTCCAGGCTTTGCTGTGGTTGGTGAGGGTTCTGCGTATCCGTGAAGACCAGCATTTTCCTTTTTCCCCTCTCCCCTGACAGTTACTGGAAGGATGGTTTGGCCATGGCTGCACCATTCCAGTTTGCTTCTTCCTGCTGCTGCTAGCAGGTGTTCACATGGACCTATAGACTTCATTTTTATGTATTACACATTACTTGTTACTTTTATTAAAAGCAATCCAGTACATTGCTTAATTACTCACCAGAGAAAGTAATTTGTTACATTAATTTCATGTTACGCCAACCTGAAACATTGTCACGCATTTATCAGTTAACAGTATAAACCTGAGGCTACAGACCCACACACTGATACAACCCTGAAAAATAATGACAACAGATGATCATTGTTTTAGTGTTTAAGTTTGAGCAAAGGGCAAAGATGGAAACAGCCCAGACAGACTACAGAGGGACCGTCACACTGATTCTGCTGCAGAAAATGGAACAGGGGAAACAGAGGCTGCAGGCCAACTGCTCATCTCTGCTCATCTCTGTTAATCTCTGTTTATCTCTGTTCATCTCTGCTCATCTCTGCTTATCACTGTGCATCTCTGCTCATCACTGTGCATCTCTGCTCATCTTTATTCATCTCTGTTTATCTCTGCTCATCTCTGCTCATCTCTCCTCATCTCTCCTCATCTCTGCTCATCACTGTGCATCTCTGCTCATCTCTGTTAATCTCTGTTTATCTCTGTTCATCTCTGCACATCTCTGCTCATCTCTGTTAATCTCTGTTTATCTCTGTTCATCTCTGCTCATCTCTCCTCATCTCTGCTCATCACTGTGCATCTCTGCTCATCTCTGCTCATCACTGTGCATCTCTGCTCATCTCTGCTCATCACTGTGCATCTCTGCTCATCTCTGCTCATCTCTGTTAATCTCTGTTTATCTCTGTTCATCTCTGCTCATCTCTCCTCATCTCTCCTCATCTCTGCTCATCACTGTGCATCTCTGCTCATCTTTATTCATCTCTGTTCATCTCTGTTTATCTCTGTTCATCTCTGCTCATCTCTGTTAATCTCTGCTCATCTCTGTGCATCTCTGCTCATCTCTGCTCATCTCTGTGCATCTCTTTTCATCTCTGTGCATCTCTCCTCATCCCTGCTCATTTCTCCTCATCTCTCCTCATCACTACAAGTCTCTGCATTTGAAGTTCAGGCTCAGTGCTGCTGGTCTTGGGTCAGCATGCAGTCAACTTTAACATTACTCTGGGTTCCTTGCTTTGCATTTCACCATCATGATCTTGTTCTTTCATGCAATAATATTTAAAGTAGTCTATATCTACACTCCTCTAAAGCGCCACCATTGTCTTCCTCCTGCTCAAAAACCAAAATTAGCTGATTGTAGCGCACATGCTCAATAAGAAAAAGTCATGTTTGCCATTTTTTTCCTTTCTTTTCCCAACATGCAGATAGTGCTGCTGATGTTCTGCAGATCTATCAGCAATTTTTGTCTTCAGCTCCTTCCTCACTGATGACTCAGACATATTTAAACTGGTTCTGTCTCATTTCTGCGCCTGAGCTGTGTCCAGCTGCTGTTTGTCATTAGTCTGTTTTTCTGTGTTTTGTTCCGGCTCAGACTTCGCAGATGTTGAGTCCAGCACCAGTTCTGCAGCTACTGCTGGGAGAACATCAGTGCAGCATGAAGCTGAGGGCTGAAACATGAAGAAACGCTGGCTGAAAGCATTTGTGTTCACTCCATCTGAGGATTACACCCCATCACTAGTTATCTGCTAGAGTTATTCCCATTCCAGTTAAACATACTTTCAAAATACTTACTAAATTTAGCATTTATCTAAATGCTAAAGCTTACACATGCTTAATGGACGGGTACATTAACAGCACTATTACTCTACAAGCCTCATTAGCCCAATCATGCTCATTCATATAGCTCTTTATTCAATGTCCAGGGTCTTCACAGTAGACCTCCCACCTCTCTGAGCAGGGCTGTTTCTTCAGCACCACCTACAGGTGGCGCTGCTGTAGATGGCACTGTGGTGAGCTGATCCTACTGGTCGGCCAGCAGAGGTGGCAAAAGTACAGACATTCTGTACTTAAGTAGAAGTACAGATACTTGTAGAAGTACAGATACCTGTGTTAAAAATACTCTGGTAAAAGATGAAGTACTGATTCAACTTCTTTACTCAAGTAAAAGTGTAAAAAAGTCAGAAAGTAAAAGCAGCTGTTTGGAGGATGTTTCTATCAGATATTTTTGTGCAAAGCTAATTGAACCTTGTACTACATTAATGTAATAATTAAAATATTACATGAGAATACAAACTTTATTTCAATGTAAATTCTAATTCTAATGAACGCACTCAGCTTGAACACTGTTCTGTAGAACATGAGCAGAGAAACAGAAAGAGAATTTAAGCAGCTCCGTTTGCTGTTACCTACGTTGTAGAGGACGACTCTGCCTCATCACCTGAGCAGAAGCTGAGTACAGTCAGGGGTTACAGTGGGATTCAGCAGGTGGGGGGGGGCTCTAAGATGGGTCGTAGTGGCTCAGCGTGGGGGAAAGAATCACAGCTCACAATCATTTCCGTTGTAGCTCCAGTAGATTTTCTTTGTGTCAGGCTGTGATCAGCTGCTGCTGCTCTGAGTGGATTTACACAACTGACTGCACCGTCACTGAGCAGTCCTTACCTTTAACTCTAACCTCTCTGCTTCCTCGTTCTCCAGCTCTGAGTGAACGTTTCTCTCATTCTGGGAAACAGAATCTGTTCTTTTAGCTAGCAGACACACTGTGTGACTAACTGCACACAAACACTTTGTGTATTTGCTGATATTTGGTGACATTTATTTTCACTCCTCTTCAGTAGCACTAGCTAAGATGCTGAAGCACAACTTACAGACATCTGCCCTCAATCCGGCCCCCTCTAACCCCTGATTATATGCAATAAGCCGCGGGGATGGATATGCTAATACGATTGTTCCTCCGTTTAGGCTCAGATCGTTTTGATGTTTGAAGGCGCAGTGACGGGACACGAAAACTTCCCTCAGATGTTGAACCTAAAGTAACGAGTCTGTTTGAAAATGTGAGGAGTAGAAAGTACAGATATTTGTGTAAAAATGTAGGGAGTAAAAGTAAAAAGTGGTCAGAAAAATAAATACTCAAGTAAAGTACAGATACCTGAAAAATCTACTAAAGTACAGTAACAAATATTTGTCCTTCGTTACTTCCACCTCTGTCGGCCACTTAACCCTTTGTGTGCTTAGGAGGATGCCCAGTCTGCTGGAGTATTTCAGCTACAACTGTAACTTCATGGGGATCCTGGCCGGACCCACCTGCTCCTACAACGACTACATCGCCTTCATTGAGGGAGACCCCCGCCGCCACAGGGACCCAGAGGATGACAGGAAGTCCAGCAGCAAGCTGAGGCAGAGCGAGCCTTCGCCAAACGTAGGTCACATGACTGCCTCAGGTCTGACCTTAGGTGTTCTCATGTAGACCAAGCTCATCAGTTGACTGACATAAACTCCTCAGGAGGCTCATTTTCTCATAGACTTGTAGTTACAGTCAGAGGAGTCACCCCCTGCTGGGCTTTAGACAGAATGCAGGTTTAAGGCACTCACCTTTGTGGTGTTTACAGGAGCAGCTATGAAGCTTTAAACTGAGGAACGTAGTCCGTGTTTTCTTTTGTTCATGTCTGTAGTTAATGCTTGAGGAGCCAACATGTTGACTGAAAATTGAGAACAAACTGAACCTAAAGAAATGCTCCGTGTTTCTCCTCAGATGGAGGTTGTACGTAAAGTGGCCACCTCCTTCTTCTGCCTCCTGGTGTTTCTGTCGGTGTGCAAGGTTTTCCCCGTGGAGCGAAACATCGACGATGACTTCATCGCCAACACACCATTCTATGCTCAGGTGGTCTACCTGTACCTGTCCATGCTGACCACCAGACCCAAGTACTACTTCGTCTGGACGCTTGGTGGGTGGCTGAAACCTGTGAGCTTTCTTTGGTGGTTTGTGCAGATAAAACTTCCTGTAGAGAATTTGGATAGAAACCAAAATCATCCGTCCTGAAATTCAAATTCAGCGTTCATTAGCTGCATGAACACATTGTTCGATCTAAAGTTCTGACTGATCTTATACGTGCAACAGCTGACGCCATCAACAATGCTGCCGGCTTCGGCTTCAATGGTTATGACAGCGACGGCTCTCCTCGCTGGGACCTCATCTCCAACCTGAGGATCCTGAACATTGAGGTGAGGACCGTCAGGAACCTGCACTTATTTACGTGTCACTGAAAGGTTTGATGTGCCATGGGTTAATGGATCTCTGTCTGCTTTCAGTTTGCCACCAGCTTCAAAGTTTTCCTGGACAACTGGAACATTCAGACAGCACACTGGCTCAAAAGGTCAGATGCAGTTATCCTGTTTTACCTGATCTGGGATCTGTACAACATCAGTGACTGTTACCACCATGGAAACAGTCACTGATGTTGTTTTGATCAGTGAACTGTTGCTGGCTGTAGATTTAACACCATCTTTGTGTCTTATGGATGAACCTGCATCACCTGGCATTTGTAAAATGCACAGACCGCAGCTGCTTGTGACCTTTGACCTCTGATTGACAGGGTGTGTTATGAGCGATGCCCCTACCATCCAACAGCAGCCACCTTCATCCTGTCAGCCATGTGGCACGGAGCCTATCCAGGATATTACCTCACCTTCCTCACAGGCACCGTCATCACGCTGGCAGCCAGAGCGGTGAGCCGGCCCCGCTAACCGTTAGCTTTTAGCTGTTTTCTTCACGTTCATCAAAAAAGTGTAGTGACGACCGAGCGTCAGTCGACAGAGTTGAGCTGATTTACTGGTCAAAGATCAAACTCGTAGCCGTTAGCTCATGTTGGTGTTAAACCTTTGTTGTGTCCATGTTAGCAGCTGTCTGAAAAAAACATCTCATCCTCACAGGTCAGACACAACATTCGGCCATACTTCCTGCACTCATCCACCCACAAACTGGTCTATGATGTCATCACGTGGGCAGCCACTCAGATCGCCATTTGCTACACGGTGGTACCTTTTGTTCTGCTGTCTGTGGGTCCATCCATGAAGTTTTACAGGTCAGTAAGTCAGACAAGTTTAACACAGGTTTAATCCAAGTTTAATCCAGGCTTATCCCAAGTTTAATCCAGGTTTATTCCAAGTTTAATCCAGGTTTAATCCAGGTTTATCCCAAATTTAATCCAGGTTTAACACAGGTTTAATACAAGTTTATCCCAAATTTAATCCAGGTTTAACACAGGTTTAATCCAGGTTTATCCCAAATTTAATCCAGGTTTAACACAGGTTTAATCATTTCTGAAACCTCCTCTCTGCAGGTCCTGGTACTTCAGCCTCCACATTGGGTGCATTCTGGTGGCCGTGGCACTGCCTGTCAAACCGAGACATCTCCGTCTCAAAGACCAGCAGAAGAGCACCATCCAGGAGCCTCTTCAGCGCCACCCAGAGGCTGCAGACAGGAACTGCAGCCAGAGGGAGAAAACCACATGAGTCGAAGGATGAGAAGCGATCATGTAACATCATGTACTACGTGGGTGTGTATAGAAGGACGAGGAGGTGAAGGTCACTGGGAGCTTTCTGCTGGCCTGGGTACAGAAACATGATGGTGAACGTTGAATTATTTGGAGTCACAGGGGGGTGGGGATGAAAACAGGCCCTGTGTTGTACTGTGTCTTTAAACGGACTCATGACTGCTCATCCAGTCAGATTCAGACAGATGTGTGATGTTGAAGGATTCATGTGTATAAATACATACAGTGTAAGTTCACATGGAGCAGCTATTTGGGAACCAAGCTGCCCTGAACTGTCATGATCACCTGTGTAGTGTTTCTTTCTGGTTAAACACCTGCTGACTGTTGATGTGCAGGAAGAGCGAACAAAGGAAGGACGGATGGAAGAATGACTCAAACGTCTGTTATGAAATAATGGAAAAAGCAGCAGGATGAGTGAACCACGCGTGACCTGAAGTCAGACAGGTTTAACCACTACATGACAGTATTCACAGAGGCTGGGGTTCGAAAAGTGCCGATAACTGTTCCACTCAGTCGCCTCACGTGTTTGGGTTTGTGCAGGAGCGTTCCCCGGAGAGGACGGCCTCACGTTTACATTAGTACATGTTTGAATCAGGTGATTTATGTCGTTTCATTCCAAGCAGTGTGTGCAGTTTGGTGTTTGTAGATTTAGCTTGAAGGTAAAATGAACTGAAATGCAGCTCAGTTCAGATTTCTTCAGGTAAAGGATCGTGTAGTTAGCAGGTCAAATGATCTGGTTTAAAGAAACCAGTGCTTCATCTCACTAGTTAAAGGAAACCCATTCTGCTCACCTGCAGCTCATTTTTATTCTCACACTCAGCCATATTATCCTCGTGTGATTGACAGTTTAAAATAATCTTTACTTTGTTTTATGTGGGCCCCTCAGTTCAATAAACCCTTTAGCTCCTCTCTCTTCAAGGCCCCCTTCCCTAAAATCCCACCTTCTCCTGATTGGCCAGGTTCTGGACGCCTGCTGAGGGGCAGCGCTCGGTGCCTCTGAGCTGTACGTCGTGGACATGCCTACAGGACGTGCCCACATAAAGAGCTCTGCTGTGATGAACTGAAAAAAATGACATAAAAAGTTTGAAGCTGAGTACTGCGAGCAGGTTTCTGACTGGATTACTTTGGATTACTGTGGTTTATGTTATTACTTTGACCTTGAGCCGTGTTTCATATGAACACATTTCAGTATTTTGACAGAAAACAAAGAAAGTACCTTCAGCAGGTGAAAGTGTTGCTGCAGCTGCTGGTTTAGGTGTTAGAAGGTTTATTTTGGGGTCGGTTCAGCAGCTTCATGTTTCAGGTCTTCTTCCAGCAGTTTACGACGGCGCCGTGTTGGTAGCCCCCCCATCGTGGTTCTGTGGCCCGGTCTTTGGATCCAGAAGGACGTCCCGTCAGGAACGGCTGCATTTCCTGCTGTGTGTTTTTGAAAATGAGGAAAGCACATCTCTGTTTCCTGTTGCCATGTTTGTGTTTTCAGTGTTGTGGGAGGCGTGTGGAGATAATGTTCTGGGAAGCAGATGCCTCTCTGTGGGCTTCATGAGGGCAGTATGTGTTTTTGTAAATGATGTGATTAAAGCAAATTTTTGACACCTGACCAGGTGAATGCGTCCGTCTGTGATTATTGCTGGGTGGAGGTATGACTGTGGCATATCGACTCTACCCTTTAAACCCTGATAGGAATCGAAGCAGAGAACAGCTCCTGCTCACGTCTGTTAATAATTCATTAAATAACGCCTCAGATCATAAACTCACTGGGTGCTGTTTCCAGAGTTCAGAGATTTTACCAGCACAGCATGTATGCTGTCAGTCTCACGTATGAAATACATAACAGGTGTCTGTGACCTTCACACGGCCTCCAGCCTCAGCAGTTTGGGGTTATGTTGTTTTTGCATCAGTCTGAATTAACCATGCACCCCACTCAATAAACTTTGGCTTTTGTACAGCAAAGGTTGTAACAGGTAATAAACTCAGTTATTCTATTGTGTCTGTTTGAGGATGATAATTAGAGGACATACAGTATGTATGCCCTCAATACATAATCCCTGGGTACTTCACATAGTACGGTCCTGATTAAAAAGATTAAAGGAAGAGTCATAACACTTACCTGCTGTAGAAGAATACCTTTCCAATACCCTACTCAAAATATTAGACACTGACTGAAAGTATCAGTGAGACTGAAATAAATGTGATTATAAGGCTGCTGGAGGGCAAAGGAAAAAGCTTACAGGGAGCTGCATCGATTGGCCGGGCAGAGAGATTATGCTGGGAAGGATGCACAGCAGGTCGGGGTGGTTAAGGATAGAGATGAGACGATGGAAGGAGTACTTTGATGAATGAAGAAAATGAGAGAGAGGAGGACAATGTAAAAGGGAAGGTTTACAAGATGGTAGTGAGACCTGTTGTGATGGATGGTTTGGAGATGATGGCAGTGACAGAAAGACAGGAGGACAAGCTGGAGGTGGCAGAGCTGAAGATGTTCAGATCTTCACTGGGAGTGAGCAGGATGGACATGATTAGAAATGAGTCCATCAGAGGGACAGCTCAGAGTGGAGACAAAGATGGTTTGGACATGTGCAGAGGAGATATGGTGGATATATTGAAGATGGAGCTGCAGGCAGGAGGAACAAAGGAAGCCCTCAGATGATGTAGTGAAAGAGAGCAGAGAGCTCCACTCAGGATCTGAGTGCGGTTGATTTATTTTGAAGTTTAAAGGAAGCTGCCGTTGCGCCTGCTTTTATTCTGGCAGCTGTAGGCGGAAGCGCGGGCTGGCTTTGGCGCGCTTGACGCGGGGCAGGCTGTGATTGGTTGGCTTGTCTCCACGGCTCCTGCTGTTGTTCTGATCAGATCAAGATGGCTGCTGCTGCTGCGGATGCGGAGTGAACCGAGACTGCCCCCAAGCACAGGCCGAGGACACGCACACCAACCCGCTGATCCACCGGAACCGGACCGCTCCCGGACCGCCTGATCACACACTGATTCTCCGCTGAAGGTACCGAGGCTCTGCTCCTCCCGTTTCCCCGCAGCATCCTCCCTGCCATCGATCACTGTTTGATTGACACGTCTCCCGATCGATCAGAAAAATCCGATTATCGCTCATTTCCGTCCGCGCACCGAGGATAAAGCAGAAAATCTGAATATTATCGGGTTACTCTGAGGTTTTTGTCCCGTGCGGGGAAGCTCTGGGCGGTGAATGGCTGAAGGTGGTCACGGGCACTGCGGGAAGATAACGGCGCTGGTAACGCGACATGGCGGCCGGCGTTGCCTCAGTAATTACGGTTACTGAGCTCCGGGAGGCCGTCACGGTGACCCGGGGGATCCTGGCTGTTATCATCATGATGCAGACAGCAGAGTAAATCCCACCAGCACACACCTGTACGGAAAGAGCAGTTATGACGTTATTAGACGGTATTCTGACGCGGGTTATTTATCAGGTTTCTGCTTTATCTGAACCTTTGATCACTGCGCAGCTGTAATTACAGCACTTTTAATTATATGACATTTTTGTAGCTGGATGGATGGATTTGTAGCTCGTGCCCTCTGAGATGCAGTTATTACAGTGACTACACGTTTATAACGTTTGTCCCTGACCTTCAGTTTAAAACCTTATTATAAGCGTTCCTGTATCCGTGACCCGGTCTGATCATTTCCAGCTTTGTATTGTTGTTCTGGGACTCTGCTCAGTCCCTCCTCTGTGTGACCTCTGACCTGTTGGAGCCTTTTGGAACATTTTTAATGCAATTATCTGACCAATAATATGGCTGCTGTGTGCTTCATTGGACGAACAGACCATCCGAGAGGGCTGAGCTGAGTGAAATTCTGGGATTTGATTTGGATGTTACTGATTAGCAGGTACCTGTGTCTGTGCGGTGCCCCTCAGCAGGCTTCCTGCAGTCAGTGAATGAGGAGAAAGTGGACTCTCAGCTTTAAAGAGGATGAACTGAGTGAGGATCTAAATGAGCTGAATTGTTCTCAGTGCCTTTGTTTGTCCTCCCTCGGCTCCTCCCAGCAGCCTGAGGGAGACTGATTAGTGGGCTGATGAGGGAGCAAACACTCGCTCTGTCACTGCATCAGATCCAGATGTGAAGACACCTCAGACCCACTGCAGGCTGCACATCTGTCTCGGCTGTTCCTGACAGTTTCTCCTTCACAGCCTTATGATGGTTTCCTGGTTTGGCTCTCAGCTGGTTGAAGTTTTATCAGGCACCCAGCTGAGCTGAATCTGATCTCAGGTCAGCTGGTTTTAAAGGAAGCTGCTATCACCGTGATGGAGCCCAGACTTCAGACAGCTCACTGATGTCTGGACCACAGAAATGTCACGGAGATTTAAATAGGCTGCAGCTGCCACTCACTCAAACTGTCAGCGCCCCCTACAGGCTGCACAGCTCCTCACACACTGCAGGAAACAACAGGAGCGTTTCCTGAAAACCTCCAGCACTCCAGACACATCAAGATCCAGCACCTGGGACCTTATTGTGTCTTTTAAAAGTGGATCCATTACAAAACAGCATATCCTTGATTACACTTACTTATTTTGGTCAGTAACTGTAATCCTTTCATTTCATGAACGGAAGGAGCATCATGCAGTTACTGAAACCTTAACACATATTTTCCCTTTAAATATCATTCAGATGAAAACAAATGAATAAATAAAAGGAAGGTGGAGGGGGTGGGGGTCACTGTGGTCCCCACACCACCAGAGGCTGGCATGAAGGAAAGGGGTGTGCTTGATTTATACCACAAGACAAAATGAGACCACGAGCAGGAATCATTCGGTCCTCATTAGGCTGTTTTCACTGAAAGCTGATATCGTGTCAAACACCGAGCAAGCGTCACATTTGTTCAGAGATTGGCCGCTCGTGGTCACATGTTTCTGGAGCAGGCGTAGAGGTCACCGTGACCCCTGTTCAGCTCACAGAAGCTCCGAGAGTTTCTCCTAAATCTGTGATTAATCTCCTGCCCAGCAGGGCAAGTGTTTCACTGCCGCATTTCCTGTGTCAGCAGGGGGCGCCGTGACAGACCGCAGACATGGACACCACCACGTCCATCAAGATGACCACGCTGGCCATCCAGAACCTGTTCAGCTACGTGGAGGAGGAGAACCTGGCCGCACTGAAGTCTCACCTGGATCGTTTCAAGGAGGTGGACGGACGCAGCGACGTACGTAAACGAGCCGTGACGGCGGCGACTGTGTCACAGTCAGAACCAGTTTTGCTGTTGTGATTATTGAAACTGTGACTGACCTCTGAACCTGTTTGTGTCGTCAAAGAGAAGAAACAGGAACACCTGAGTCCTTTAGAACACTTTAGAACAAATATGGCTGCTTTAAGTCCAAATATATTCAGTTTACCTGTTTGGATCTTTTTGTTTTATACATTTTTAAATTCAGATCATTTTCTTACTGCGTGAGGCCAAATCAGGTTCCCTTATTTGAATAAAATGATTCAGTGCTTTTTCACACATTTCTGTTCCTTTTTTAATCATTTGGAAGTTTTATTTATTGTTTGTTTTTCTGTTTGTTTAATCATTTCTTTATTTAACTGTTTGTTTACCTGTGTGTGTGTGTGTGTGTGTGTGTGTGTGTGTGTGTGTGTGTGTGTGTGTGTGTGTGTGTGTGTGTGTGAGCAGAACGGTCAGACTCCTCTGATGCTGGCGGCCGAGCAGGGCAGTTTGGAGATCGTCCAGGAGCTCATCAGGAGAGGAGCCAACGTCAATCTGGACGATGTGGTGAGCGAAACAAGCGCTCCCTCACCGATAACAAGTAAAACCTCCCCCCACCTCGGTCTCCGCTCTCCTGTGTGGAGTGCTGTGGTTGCTAGGAGACAGGTGGGCAGGATGGCAGGCTCTTGTTTCTATGGTAACCCTGTCTGTGTGTGTGTTGTCAGGATTGCTGGTCGGCTCTGATCTCTGCAGCTAAGGAGGGTCACGTGGAGGTGGTGAAGGAGCTGCTGGAGAACAGTGCCTACATCGAGCACAGAGATATGGTAGGAGCAAAGCCTCATGGGAAATGTAGTAGTGTGGAGCAGATAAACTGAGGGTCTGCCTGTCTGTCTCAGGGCGGCTGGACAGCTCTGACCTGGGCCTCTTATAAAGGTCGTGTGGAGGTCACAAAACTGCTGCTGGAGCATGGAGCCAACCCCAACACCACGGGACAGGTAACACACACGGGACAGGTAACACACACGGGACAGCCTACCCCATTACTGTGGAGGTAGGCTGGGCTGCTGAAGCTGTTTGATTTGGGCAGGAAGTGACACGTTTGTGTTGGTTCCTGTGGATTTTGTAGCCTTTTCGATCACGCCTCAGTACACTGATGCGTTCAGATCTTTGTGTGAGGAGTTACGATGCTGACTCCTCCTGTTTCTCACAGCAGTACAGTGTGTATCCGATCATCTGGGCTGCAGGGCGAGGACACGCCGACATCGTGAAGCTGCTGCTGCAGAACGGAGCCAAAGTCAACTGTTCAGATAAGGTGAGGAGCCGAGAGCCTGACGAGAACACGCAAACCAGACCCGAAACAACAGGAAACCACACAAAACTGCACGACACAACAAAAACCAGCAGTTTGTGCCACTTCTGGACATTTGACGAATACAGATGTCTGTTACGGAAATACAACCCCAAAGAATAAAATATAAAAATGAGTTGTTTTAGTACACTGAGGGTGGTTTCTGTTTAAATCGAGGTAAAAAATGATAATAAGTCAAGTCAAGTCAAGTTTATTTATAAAGCACATTTAAAACAACGACGTTGACCAAAGTGCTGTACAAGATCTGTAACCCCAAGGACTATACTAAATAAAAATAAAAATATATAAATAAATAAATAAAATAATAAAATAAAAATAAATAAATAAAAACATTAAGAACAATAAATAACATAAGAAAATTAAAAATTAAAACGTTTAAAACAAGTACCATAAAATACCATAAAACAATCATCTAAAAGGAGGTAGCACTGCAGCCAAATGCCAAGGAAAAGAAATAAACAGCACAAAGCAGCAGCATAAAAACATGATGAAAGACAGCAGGAAATGACACGACACAGAAGGAAAAGCATCAGAAAACAAAACTAAACAACGCAACATGAGAAATTTCACAATAAAACAGTGAAGAGACGGTGTGTGTTGGTGCTTTTCTGCCTCCACATTCATGAAGTTCCTACCTGCTGAAACACACGTGTGTGTGTGTGTGTGTGTGTGTGTGTGTGTGTGTGTGTGTGTGTGTTACAGTATGGGACCACTCCTCTGATCTGGGCGGCCAGGAAGGGACACTTTGACTGCGTGATGCACCTGCTGGAAAACGGTGCTGATGTGGACCAGGAGGGGGCGGTACGACCTCACTCACTGACACCGCCATCGTCATCATCACTGCAGGCACGCCAAATTAACACAACACAGACCTCTGCTGACTGCTTCCTGTCTGTCCCCAGAACTCGATGACGGCTCTGATTGTGGCGGTGAAGGGCGGATACACCGAGGTGGTGAAGGAGCTGCTGAAGAGGAACCCCAACGTCAACATGACCGACAAGGACGGGAACACGGCGCTGATGATCGCCGCCAAGGAGGGCTACACCGAGATCGTCCAGGACCTGCTGGACGCCGGCACCTACGTCAACATCCCCGACCGGGTGAGGCGCCGACCTGCACCATCACAAACACAAAAGGTTTTAATAACAGGGGGAGTTACACGGCGTCCCGTGCGTTTCAGAGCGGCGACACGGTGCTGATCGGAGCCGTGAGGGGCGGGCACGTGGAGATCGTCAGAGCTCTGCTGCACAAATACGCCGATATCGACATCAGAGGACAGGTGAGCTCTTGGAAGCACTTACAGTGTTTTGTTTGTTGTCTTAGAAACAGGGAGTTGATTTCTCAGCACGTTAAAAGTTTGGAAACACGATTAAAGTTTCAGATTTGATTCAGTTATGGCCTCGTTTACTGATTGGTTTCGTTTTGATTTTGGCACTTTTGGCCCTCTGTAAAGTCCCCGTTTTGATTTGCTGGTGAGTTTTAAAGTTCTGATGATGAGGAGGATGGCTGTAGGGCCCTTTTCCTGTTCCTCTGTGAGGGTCAGAGCCAATCAGTGACAGCGTAGAATAATAAAACGATGGTGATCGCTCTCAGTCACTGACGTTGTCTTTCTGCTCCGCCTCAAGGAGAGTAAGACGGCTCTGTACTGGGCTGTGGAGAAAGGAAACGCCACCATGGTGAGAGACATCCTGCAGTGTAACCCTGACACGGAGACCTGCACCAAGGTGAGAGCCCGGCACACCTGAGCGCACCTGTCTGAGAGCGAGGGGGTCTGTGGTTAATGTGAGTTTGTTCTCAGGACGGAGAGACGCCGCTGATCAAAGCCACCAAGATGAGGAACATCGAGATTGTGGAGCTGCTGCTCGACAAAGGAGCCAAAGTGTCCGCCGTGGACAAGGTGAGAGCCAGAGAGACACAATCAATGCCTGTCTCCACCTGCCCTTCAAAATAAAAGCAAGTTTTAACATTTAGCTTCTTGGGTCTGTAGAACAAATATGATCAGAGCTGCATCAGTGATTATCTGATTGATTAATCGATTTCTTTTTAATCAATACGATTTTTTTTCACACAACAGTCCATAATATTCATCATTCCCAAATATTCCGTTTACAGTGAGAAACTGTGGTCAAACATAAGGTTCCTGAAAGGGTTCCAGCCTGAATTCGATTTTTCTCTCTTCATGTTTTAGATTCTGCATTTCATTCATGCACAGTCATAACAGCATGCTGTGCTCCGGTTTCCTTTAGCAGAGATTTAAAAATGAGTCCTTTACAGTCAGATATGAGGCTGAAGTCAGTGATGGAGACGCCCTCCTGAACACTCGCATGGTTTCTAAAGTAAATGCTGACATTCTTCAGCCAGTCGTTGCTTCTGTGAGCAAAACTTTGAGCTAAAACATAAACTGGTCCCAGAGGTCCTGATGGTGAAACTCAGCCCTGGTTCTGTTTTCACAGAAAGGGGACACTCCTCTTCACATCGCCATCCGGGGGCGGAGCCGCCGCCTGGCCGAGCTCCTCCTCAGGAACCCCAAAGACGGCCGCCTGCTGTACCGCCCCAACAAGGCGGGAGAGACGCCGTACAACATCGACTGCAGCCACCAGAAGAGCATCCTCACGCAGATCTTTGGAGCACGTACGTCCTTTTTAGGTTTCTCCTCAAACGGTCAGACAGAGCTGGACTGAAACACGAAGTTACAGTTGATGATTGAATCTCATCTTCATCACTCCTTCAACCTTATATTTAAACTCAGAAATTCAGAGAGATTGCACTTTCATCACTGCTGAATAAAAAAAGAAAGAAAACAAAGAGGTCCATTAAAGCCAGTAAACTGGAATGAGTGAAACTCTAAAAGAGAGGTTGAAGCTGTAAGATGTAAAGTAGGTGAATCAGCTGAAAGAAGCTGGATATGAAATGAGTTAAAAATATGAAGCAGTTCGTTGCCGCTCAGTGAGCCAAACTGGATTTCCTCAGCTCGTTAGACATAATCAAATCTTCTGCCTGCAATCAGACATCAGTCAGAGCCTAACCCTCGCCTCAGCATACACACACACACACACACACACACACACACACACACACACAGTGACGACAGCCTCCTGAACATGTGGAAAATGTTGCCTCAGTCAGTGACCTGCAGTGCAGAAAGGGAAAACATGATAAAAGAAACCACATTTCTTTCTTAGTTTTCTCATCATATTTAAAACTCATTAGTCCAGCAGCAAAGAGGCCTGGACTGCTTCAGTGTTTGAACCTTTCTGAGTAAAGATGAAGGAAAACGTTTGTAGTTTATCTGCAGTAAGAGCTGAGTTATGGAATGAACAGCACAGTATCATCAACATATTGATGCAGATTACACTTACAGAGCAAATGATGTATCCACAGTATTCCTGACTTCGCGCCATTACCCATAATTCATAGCGGAAGCCGGTAGTTTACTTCCGTTTGCGTTGTTGTTCACGGTTGCGGGCTTACACACTTGCTGTTCATTGAAACATTTTAACACTGCAGTTTCTTTTACTGGCCTAAATGGTGCCACATCGGAGGTGGAAGCATTGCAAGGATGTTTTAAAAAGCAGCGAGGTAACAGAGCCTCACCCGTCACTTGTGTAAATGACATGAAATTATGGCCTGAAGTCGCTACATCCACATTATCAGTTACCTTGTTTTTTCTGAAGGTGTTGATGGCGAGGAATCACGTAATTATAAGAGCACCAGATTACCTTCAAAGCAATAAAATCAATAAAATAATGCTGAACAAACAAAGCAACGTTGTTTTCCTTAAAGCAGCTGTAGAGCCGAGCCAGAGCATCGGCCAAGCTAAGCGCTTAGCATAGGTCATGCTAAGCGCTTAGCATAGGTCATGCTAAGCGCTTAGCATAGGTCATGCTAAGTGTTAGCATGGGTCATGCTAAGGGAAAGTGGAGCAGTGGAGACAGTCAGCTGTTCCTGTATCACTGATTAGGGAAATCATGCAGTGATGCTGCAGCTATTCTGTGGAAGGTAAATCACTGATCTGGATATCAGAGTGTTCAGATCACTGAAACAGAAACACTGGACTGGCTGAAGGCTGTGATCGAGGAGACACGCAGCTGTCATCGTGCTAACTGCTACGTGTTTACATGAAGGCAGGCATTGTTTAAGCTTTGTGTAGGCTGTATGCTGTAGTGTCACACTATAAATAAAATAACGTAAAAAAATAAGAGGCTGTACACTAAAGGAAAACTTAAAACATAAGGAGAAAATACAGTAATAGGATGTGACACTGAGTAGTATAATTTGGGGGGAAAAGAACAAATTTACAGAATAAAATAATTTGAAAAAATGTACAGACTGATGTAGTGACAACCGACAACAGCACAAGTTGAATCCGAGTTCATGTTCCAACTAATAAAGCCGCCTGTTACAGCACAAAGTAACCGAATTTTGTCATTAACTCTGGCTCTGACTTTGGGTAACCAGAAGTATAAAACCGAACAGCGGAAGTAGCCGTCTGTCATGGAGCCTACGTGTGCTCTTCCAGAAACCCGTGGATAGAGTCCAGGGCTGAACCATGTGGTACTCCTTTTGTAATTTACCCTCATTGTGTCCCTGCAGGTCACCTGTCCCCCTCGGAGACGGATGGCGACATGCTGGGTTATGACCTGTACAGCTCGGCCCTCGCCGACATCCTGAGCGAGCCCACCATGCAGCCGCCCATCTGTGTGGGTCTGTACGCTCAGTGGGGCAGCGGCAAGTCCTTCCTGCTCAAGAAGCTGGAGGGTGAGCCCCCGTTTGCCATGTCCGCCACACTCAGGGTACGTACACCTCACCAACACATACTGACACTCCTCCTCCTCTTCAGATGAGATGAAGACATTTGCCGGGCAGCAGATCGAGCCGCTGTTTCAGTTCTCCTGGCTCGTCGTCTTTCTGTCTCTGCTGCTCTGCGGCTCCGTCGCCATCGTTCTCGGCTTCACCGTGGACCCAAAGCTCGCCATGGCGGTCTCCCTCAGCCTGCTGGCCCTGCTCTACCTCTTCTTTGGTGAGGAGCGACTTGATGTAATGGTGCATGTTAACATGGAGTCCTCCTGTACTGCCGCTGGCGTTAAAATAAAGTTGTATATTCTGTAGTGGTGGTGTACTTTGGTGGCCGGAGGGAGGGGGACAATTGGACCTGGGCGTGGCTGCTGAGCACCCGCCTGGCACGGCACATCGGGTATCTGGAACTGCTGCTGAAGCTGATGTTTGTGAACCCGCCAGAGCTGCCGGAGCAAAGCACCCGAGCTCTGCCTGTCAGGTAACTCCTCCACCTGAGAGCACAGGACCAGGGGGAAGTCATGATGTCACGCTGATGCATTGCTGATGTCATGCTGATGTCATGCTGATGTCATGTGTCCTGCAGGTTTCTGTTTACAGACTACAACCGGCTGTCCAGCGTTGGAGGAGAAACGTCAATGGCGGAGATGATCGCCACGCTGTCAGACGCCTGCGAGAGAGAGTTCGGCTTCCTCGCCACACGCCTCTTCAGAGTGTTTAAGACCGAGGAGACACAAGGTAATACATCACTTCCTGTCTGACATGCTGCATTCGCTGAGGTCACCTGACCCAGAATCCAATGCAGTTCTTCTGTCCTCACCTTCTCAGGTAAGAGGAAGTGGAAGAAGACGTGCTGTGTGCCATCCTTCATCCTCTTCACCCTGGTGCTGGCCTGCCTCATCACTGGGATGGCGCTGCTGGCTGTCTTCAGGGTGGACAGCGAGAACCGGACTGTGAACGCGGTGCTGATTGCCATTGGCAGCGTGGTGGGCCTCGCTTTGCTGCTGAACTGCAAGACATGGTGGCAGGTGACTGACTCTGTGCTGAACTCGCAGAGGAAGAGGCTGCACAGCGCCGCCAACAGGATGCACAAGCTGAAGAGCGAGGGCTTCATGAAGGTGAGGGCGGGGTTACAGCACGTCCAGAACTGAAGGAACAACCTCACCTTAAACTCATGATTTCATAACACTGTTCATGGGTTTCTCCTCAAACTGAGGCTCTCCTTCCATGGTGTTCTGGTCCTGGTACTGCTCATGAACATGTTCTCCACCTGCTGTAGGTTCTGGTTACTGATTCCAGTCCATGATGGTGGAGTTAAAGTCTGACTACAAGATGAGAGCCTTAATTTTAGTCTTGGTCATAACCTGAGAGCTAGGTCATCATTGGTGACAATCTGAACCCTGAGCCTGATGCCAGGCAATCAGAATATGTAAATTGTTGAACTGTTCTCCAAAATCAATCATGGAGTAAAGAAAACAGTCACACATCAAAAACACCTGTTTAAGAGCTCAGAGCCCGAGGAGGCTCACAAACTGCAAACTGAGGCCCCGTTTACACGAGAACGTCTATTTACATGAAACCGGTTTCATGTAAATAGACGAAAACGCTGCTTTTTGAAAACAGGGGCACTCACACATGCGCACTATGGTTGCGGCTCCTATATCCACACCGCCAGCTTGTGGCCTGGCAACAAGAACTACAGCGTTTTCAACATCTTTCTGAAATGTTTCCGTCTGAACGCGCTACTTTACGAAAATGGCAAAATGACACCGTTCCCACTGAAAACGCTCTCGTGGGCCTGAAACTGAACACTTTAAAACAGGAAAAACTAAAGTGAAAGAATCCACTGTGGAAACTGAGCACAAAAACACAGAGTGGATAAAACAGATGAAATACGGAAGTTTAAACACTGACTGAGCGGATATCTGGATACCGGGTGCAGCTCAGGAGTTTGCTGGTTCTAAATGGGCCTTAACCCTTAAACAGCAGTGACCTGCCCTTACCTGCTATGAACAGCTGGTTAACACCAAGCCTATCACCGCTGAGACGTCTGATCAACACACTTTAAATTACCGTAATTACGCAAACATTTGTTCTATCAGAAAAATTCAGTTTCTGAAAGCTGAGAAACCCTTATATAAGTTCACAGTGGGCCCGTGGTAAATACAGGGACTGTGCACTGAAGTATGATTGGTCTGTTTTAAAGCCCGTCCGGGGGTTCAAATATTTTTAGGACACAAGAAAAAGCTTTTTGAAGCTAGTTAGCTACAGCTGAAGGTTCAAAATAAGAGCGAGGGGATTGTCCACAGTACTCAGATTGTGACTCACAAAAACATTAAAGTAAAACACTCGGCGAGCGTTTGTTAAAGTCTGTGGTGCTGGAGGTTTGCTGTTTCTAGCTTCCTTCGTCAGCCTGAGCTGTTTCCTGCTGGTTTCACCAAGTTTCTTCCTGCAGGTCCTGAAGCACGAGGTGGAGCTGATGGCGAGGATGGCAAAGACCATCGACGGTTTCACGCAGCACCAGACGAGGCTGTCTGTGGTCATCGACGGCCTGGACTCCTGCGAGCAGGACAAAGTGCTGCAGATGCTCGACACGGTCAGTCGCTCAAACGTTGAACTCGTCAGTATTTTAAAGACGGCGCAGACGGAGCAGAAATCTGGACACGATGTGACCTCCTCATCATTCGAACATATTAACCGTTAGGCCGCTCACGTTTCCTAAGATTTGTGACCACAGAGGCATTTTTATCCTCCCACCCAATATAGAGTGGAAGGATCTTGTTGTCATCCTGTCCGTCCGGGCCTCTGTCCATCAGGTTTTACCTTTACAGTCTATAGACGCTAAAACCACAAGGAGCTGAGCCATGAAATCTGACACATGTATTCTTTACCCTTCAAAGATGTGCAGCATGATATTCATATTCCTGGATGTTTAGTACCTTTGTACACTTTGGCTGTGTTTATCTGAAGTGGAGAGTAACCAACATGGAGGATGTCAGGCTGCGAATGCTATGATAATGTATGCTAATGATATGCAGCCCCTTTCTCACGCCTCTTTCGCTTAGCCTAATCATGTGATCATATTGTGCTGTGTGACTGGCTATCCCTACTTGACCATTATTGACTGACAAGGTTCAAGCCAGAAAAAAATTCAGCCCAGCGTGGGGGATTGGGGGGGGGGCTAACATTGGCAAGCTAATACTAATTAGCATTAGCATGCTAATTAGCTTGCTAATGTTAAACACTAAAATGCCGTGCTCATCTGCTAATTGAGGGATAGATAAATATTTTTGCATTTAAACCATCACAGTCACACTTATGCATTCAGAACGCCGGGTCCTTCCACTAATGCAGAAATCACAAAACACTATAATCCAATCCAATCGATCCAATCAGCTGCTGACAGCACTGCCTACATTGGAAAATTCGTCATCACGTGTTAAACTATCGTGTTTTTAATGCAAGCCAGTAACTATGACAGCAGTAAGTGACATCATGTTGCTGGGAACTGTAGTTTTTTTTCCCCCAAGGCTTCTCACAGCTCCTGGGATTTTATGTTTAATAGGAAGCCTGAAATCGTCATTTTATGTGTATTATATCATTACTAACCCGGGGTGACTCAAAGTATTTGGATAAAAGTTTAGAATTAGGGCAGAATAGTTTTGAGAAGGTAATCAGACGTCTGCTGTAATCTTATCCTGACCTCTACGTTTATTTAATATTTTCATTCATGGAGGGAGGATACGCCCATCAGTCATGGGTCTTGTTATTTGTAGAGATTTTATTAGAATGAATCTAATCAGTCAGAACAGCAGCTCAGTTCTGATCGTGCAGATCAGATTTACTTTGAAAGGACAGGAAGCTACCCCAGACGGTCGGTGAACACCTGTGTGGGCGTTTCCCTCCTACAGGTGCGCGTGCTGTTCTCCAAAGGGCCCTTCATCTCCATCTTTGCCAGCGACCCGCACATCATAATCAAGGCCATCAACCAGAACCTGAACAGCGTCCTGCGGGACTCCAACATCAACGGACACGACTACATGAGGAACATCGTTCACCTGCCCGTCTTCCTCAACAGCAGGGGGCTCTCCAGCGCCAAGAAGATGTGCGCCGCTACGCCCGCCAACGGAGACGCCGCCAATTCTGATGGTATCCACACACACGATGACTACAACTCACAGTTAGACTCTCGGTCACAGACGCTGACACCACTTCTTACTGTAGCTGTTTAATGAAGTGGTCAGGTGACAGCAGGAGGAGCTAACTTTAATCAGAGTCCTTCTGTGACGCGTCTGCGGTCATGTCGAATCACTGTGAGGAAAGTCCTGCAGACCTTCACTCAGTTTCACTTTGGAACCTTTTTTATGGTTAATGGTGATTTTTATGGCAGGCTAAAAGCCACAAACCAGTCTGTATAAAAACTTTATTAATCCACACAGTCCAAAACTATCCACAGTCACAACACACAGCTCAGCACACGTTATGAAGAACGCCAGAATGTCTCATGATCCTCCACCTGGTGTTCTCGCTCAGCAGCAGCAGCTATGGCTGGGCCATTTGCTTCCCCCTGTGGGGTCATGGGTGATTGATGGAGGAGGAACATTCACAAGGGGAGGAAACAGAGAAGGAAATTCTTCTGTTCGAGCAGCTTAAACATGTCAAATATAATACAAAGTGACAAATGTGTTAATGAGCTGAAAACTAATCTGAAATCAAAATGAGTGCAAAACATCCTAAAACTCCCTCAAAGCGAAGCCCTCACAGGCTGCTGGGCCTCCAGAGTGTTACAGAGAACACTGAGCAGCAGCTCACACACCCGGCTGATTAAACGTATGAATTTTAGGGACAGTAGGAAATATTAGTTACATTCCATTTTTAAAAATCCCTGATGCTGAGACCCTGGGGGGGGGGGGGGGGGGGGGGGTGCAGAGTATAATCTAATCAGGCAGTGTGTCAGACTGCAATCCCAGCACACCTCTGAACACAGCAGGTTTCCAGCTTCATCTTTACCTGTCTCTGGTTTATAGACGCACCAGAGCTTACATTTGTTTCTGTGTGTGTGTGTGTGTGTGTGTGTGTGTGTGTGTGTGTGTGTGTGTGTGTGTGTGTGTGTGTGTGTGTGTGTGTGTCAGCAGGCTGGCATGAGGAGCTGGACAGGAAACTGTCTCAGCACAGTCTGGGAGAATTAACCAAGTTTGGCAGCAAGACGACGCTCAACCGCCGGGTAAGACACTGTGTGTGTGTGTGTGTGTGTGTGTGTGTGTGTGTGTGTGTGTCTGTGTGTGTCTGTGTGTGTGTGTGTGTGTGTGTGTCTGTGTCTGTGTCTGTGTGTGTGTGTGTGTGTGTGTGTGTGTGTGTGTGTGTGTGTGTGTGTCCCTCACTACTTCGCGGACTCGCTGTTTCGTGGGTTTTCAATCAATATTAGTGTAAAATATTTATTGCAGTATTTTCGCTGTTTCGCGGGTTTTTGCAGTACTCGTTCTTCACATGCGTAGTACGTGTTGTACAGTAATGTATATATTTGGTGTATAAGTGTGTGGGGAGGGTTTATAAAAACTTAAAATAGTGTGTAACTACTAAAATAATGTATAAGTATTAAAATAAATATAGCGTCCCTACTTCGCGGGTTTTCACTTATCGCGGGCGGTCCTGGAACGTAACAAGTGAGAGATTACTGTATAAACCACCACAGGACAGTCTCACCGTCTCATGTTTCCTCTGATCGAGTTAAATCCAGCTGCTCTTCAATCAGGACACATTCATCACTTCCTGTGGAAGAAGTTTTATTTTGAAAGGGTGTGGTCTGAGGGGGATTGATTACATGGGATCTGATCAGATCCATTTATTGACTTGAGCTTAAAAGAAGGGGCTTATCAATAAACTGATCAGTTTCCTGATTGATGGTGTGTGTGTGTGTGTAAATATGAGCAGACACGTTCAGTGCCTCACACACGTGGTCATGTGACCTGTGTCGTGCGTATTTCAGGACACGTACCGGCGCCGGCAGGTGCAGCGCTCTGTGACCCGTCAGATGTCGTTTGACCTGACGAAGCTGATGGTGACGGAGGATTGGTTCAGCGACATCAGCCCACAGACCATGAGGAGGCTGCTCAACATCGTCTCTGTCACAGGTGACCCCGCAGTCCTCATCATCTTCATCATCAGCAGGACCCGGGATGCCTGCCGCTACATGCCGATGATTTTTATACAAAGTATTAATAAAAATATTTATTATTATTAACCCCGCCTCTTCCTGTCCAGGCCGTCTGCTGCGAGCCAATCAGATCAGCTTTAACTGGGACCGCCTGGCGTCGTGGATCAACCTGACGGAGCAGTGGCCCTACAGGACGTCCTGGCTCATCCTGTACCTGGAGGAGACCGACGGAGTCCCCGACCAGGCCGCGCTCAAGACCATCTATGAGAGGTCAGAGGTCACGCTCCCTCCGTGGATGCCATTGGCTAAGTGACGCTTAAGCTGATTGTGCGTCCTCTCTCCCTCAGAGTGTCGAAGAACATCCCGACCACTAAAGACGTGGAGCCGCTGCTGGAGATCGACGGAGACGTCCGCAGCTTCGAGGTCTTCCTGTCATCACGGACGCCCGTCCTGACGGCGAGAGACATCCGCACCTTCCTGCCCTGCACCGTCAACCTGGACCCCAAACTCAGAGAGATCATCGCAGGTACCAGGACTGCTCAGAGTACTGCAGAGTACTGCTCAAAGTACTGCTCAGAGTACTGCAGATAATATTCCCGTGTTGTTTACCGTGTGCTTTGATCAGTCTGAGTTTTCCTTTCTCATCCAGATGTTCGTGCTGCCCGCGAGCAGATGAACATGGGCGGAGTCACATACCCATCCCTCCCCTTGCAGGAGGCTCAGCCCCGCCCCATCTCGGTCTACAGTCAGGTGTCGTCGACATGCTCCCCCTCTGCCTCCTTCACCGGGCCCTTCAACCCGCCGGCGGGGGGCGTGGTCTCCCCGCCGCCTCACAGCAGCTACTACAGTGGCATGGCCAGCACCCAGCATCCCTTCTACAACAGGGTGAGTACAGGCCCCGCCCACTGCCCACACCTCATGATGTCATTGGATCCTGCAGGTGGCTGAGCAGCAGGTAATGTAGTGATGTCATCAGGTCACATGACTCCTGGTTCAGTTCCTCTCATCGTTTGTGTTATTTATTTCATTTCCTGTTTCACCGAATCCCTGCTGCCACACACAAACCGCCGATCAGCTGGCAGGCCGCTGTCCAATCAGCTTGCCTGGCTCTGTAACCTAACAGGAACAGGAAGTAAAAGGAAACAATGACGATCCTTGTGATGTCAGAATATTCCCATCTGGCAGCGCCGCGACAGAAAGGTTCACAAAAAATGATAAAGTTTGAAGTTCAGATTTCAGCTAATGATGAGTTTTTATTTTGATGAAGTTCCACATGATCCGAATTGATAAAGCACCAATAAATACGTAAATAAATGTTCAATCAAATCAGTACTACAAAGAAGTTATAATTGTAAAATCAGAAAAATTTAAATGTGACAGAAAAATTCATAATTCTGTTATTGTTTATTCACGTTTATTTACAGTCATTTATTTCTTCAAGATGGTGCACACGGTGCTCCCTTCCCTAAATTCACTTCCTGTTTCACTTCCTCATTAAATAAAGGGGAAAAAAATTACTAAATTAGATTAATAAGTAGAAGACTAACAAAGTAAAGAAATTATTTAAAAAATGGCTAAATAAATAAACTTGTAAATAATGTAAAGATAAATACAGGAGCAATTAAATACAGTTTTTTTTAATTATACTTAATGAATACATTTTTAATATTTGATGCATGTAATGGAATAATAATTTGCTTATTGAGTTGGCAGCTGTGGACCTCCGTACCCACAGGAGCCAGAGCTGCTTACCGATTTACTCGTTAATTACAGAGTTTATGATCAGTGATGTCACGCTTTAAACTCACGGCTTTCTCTGCGCCGGCGCCTTCGACGGTCTCAGAGTGACGGTTCCTGTGAATGCGCTGAGATGGAACCAAACGATGGTGTCGTGTGTCGTGCGGCAGGGATTCACTCTTTGATTTGACGTTTTTTTATGTTCGATCACCTCCACCGGCATTATTTTGATTTTCACCTCCTCCCCCTCAGCCATATTTCCCTCACCACCTTTACCAGCTGTCACGTCCACTCGTGGCCTCCTTCCCACCATACCTCCATCCACGCCCGCCTCCTAAAACCTCCTTCAGCAGAGCCGGCGCCGCACCTGTAAGTACGACCACAGCTGGAAGCAAACACGTGGACTGATAAACACCAACATGAAGTCTGTGGACTATTTTTCTGATGTTTCGCCTGCAAAATGTGTAAAAATAGTGAAAGTCACCTGTTTTGAGTGTTTGACTGTGTTTCCTTTGTTCTGCTAAACTTAAAAATGTTCAGTTTTATTATCAGGTGAAAAAGAAATGCACAAATATTTACATTTTAGAAACAAATCTCCTTTTCGAAGTTTTAGTGTTCTTTGGTTTATGCTCATAACTTTCCACAGTTGCTGCTTCTGTCTTCCTCCACTTCTTCTTCTGTGATGTGTGGAAACAAATGAAACACTGAAGTGGCTGTGGTTTCTTCTTCTAATGGCCTAAAACAGTAGAAATCATTGTCTGCTCTGTGTGCTGCCGTTCATCTGTTTCCTCATGTTTTCATCCCCGTCTGTCTGTCTGTCTGTCTGTCTGCAGTCTAAGAGTTCGTCTTTGAAAAGGAAGCAGGTACTTAACCTTACCTAAAATGACTCTCCTTCCTTCCTTCCTTCCTTCCTTCCTTCCTTCCTTCCTTCCTTCCTTCCTTCCTTCCCGAAGAGTCCACAGTAAACGTCTGTGTTGTGTTTCAGCATCAATCGCTGGTGTTCATGCGGCTGACGGACCTCAGAAAGACTGTTTAAACCATCAGACAGCATCAACAACACGTCACAAATATTTGACCCACAGAAACTTTCAGAGACTTTAGCGCTTTACTCTTTATTTCCTTCATAACAATATTTGTTGTTACAACCAAAAAGATTAAAACGAATCACAAACACAAGGCCATGATTGTTCCACAACCGAACTGGACTTTAGCCGGACTTCATCCAGGCTTCAGCCGGACTTTAGTCTGACTTTAGCCGGACTTCAGACGGACTTTAGTCTGACTTTAGCCGGACTTTAGCCGGACTTTAGTCTGACTTTAGTTTGACTTTAGCTGGACTTCAGCCGGACTTTAGTCTGACTTTAGCCGGACTTTAGTCTGACTTTAGCCGGACTTTAGTTTGACTTTAGCCGGACTTTAGTTTGACTTTAGCCGGACTTCAGACGGACTTTAGTCTGACTTTAGTTTGACTTTAGCCGGACTTCAGACGGACTTTAGTCTGACTTTAGTTTGACTTTAGCTGGACTTCAGCCGGATTTTAGGCGGACTTCAGACGGACTTTAGTCTGACTTTAGTTTACTTTAGCTGGACTTCAGCCAGACTTTAGTCTGACTTTAGCCGGATTTAGCTGGACTTCAGCCAGACGCTGTGAACTAAAGGAGGAAGTGTTCCAACTCCCAGCATGCAGCTTGCCTGTAGCTTCAGTAAAGTAGCTGTTTGATCTATTAAGACATTTTAACTTTATCCTTTCACCCCCTCACTGCTTATCCACTGAGCTCCTCACCACCACAAACTCCCCCACCTCCACCCCAACCTCTGCACTGTGAAAAACATCCTGAATGTGAGCTAAAGATGCAGCTCCTGTAAGGTGCTTATTTAAAGAAAAAGTGACTGATGCTTGATTTACACCAATCAGGCATTACATTCTGACCACTGACGGGTGAAATGAAGAAGACCTCGAAGTTATTGTGTTGGAATAGAAAAATATGGGCAAGCGTAAAGATTTGAGAGAGTTTGATCAGGGCCAAATTGGGATGGCTAGACGACTGGGTTGGAGCATCTCCAGCTGCAGCTCCTGTGGGGTATTCCTGGTCTGTAGCAGTCAGTATCTATCAAAAGGGGTCCAAGGAAGGAACAACAGTGATCCAGCGACAGGGTCATGGGCTGTCAAGGCTCACTGATGCACGTGGAGAGTGGAGGTTGGCCCGTGGGGTCCGATCCATCAGACGAGCTACTGTAGCTCAGAGTGGTGAAAAAGTTCCTGCTGGTTCTGAGTACACCGTTTTAGCAGCAAAAGGGGGACAACACAACATTAGCCAGGTGGTCATAATAGTATGCCTGATTGGTGTATAGTACAGCTTTAAATCTTCTCTGCTGCCTCGGCAGCTGTGAAACATCTGTTTAGGAGTAATTTTTGCTTCATTGGGGGCATTTATGTGTTTCAGGCAGTGCATCACATCAACAACCAGTAAAATTAAAAATGAAGTAGGTTAACAAATGTTCTTGTCCAAAAAAGAGCCAAACAGGAGCTAAATGAAACAGATGAGACCTGTGCTAAGGTCCGGTGAAATGGTTTTCAGGATCATCTCATCACACGAGGGGCTCATTAATGTGCGTACAGCACAGACAGTATAAAACATGGACGTAGCTTCTGGGTCTGAAAACTACAGCCAACATGAAAACACAGAGTTCTTTTTTATGGCCATTGGGAGGGCGACACCTGTGGCTGTAAAAAGCTAATGATCTTATAGAAATCTATGGGGAAACAGCCCTTTAACCTCTGACTTCTGTAAACACCTGCATTTAATAAATTTTGGACGTTCTGAGGGTCGGCGAGTTTTCTGGGTATGCCGTATGAGTTTCAGAGGTAGCCCTCTTTGTCACGTGTTTTCAAAACACCAAGACTGTGGCAGCGAAAACGCTGATTTGAAACTTCATGTCAGGTGACCCCAGAGCAGCTACGTCCATCTTTAATACTCTCCGTCAGGTGTACCTTTACTTGAGTTAGAGTTTATATTTTTAGTCTGGTGGAGTCACAGAATAACGTCGCTGTTAGGACTCAGAGCTCAGACTTCCGGCTCAGGTTCAGAGTTACATTAAGATGGGGAGGATTTGGATGAAGTTTCCATCCATGTCACAGCTGGATTCCACATCTGGAAATACTGAAGTTTGTTATTAGAGTCTAAGAAATGTTTGGTGTGTTTTGGGTTTTTTTTTCAAAACCTGTGTGCGTCTGTGTTCAGGGCTCTGCCTCCGTTGTGTCCACCACTCCGCCCATCCTCCTCAGCTCTATGACGACAGACGCCGTCTGTGAACGCGTGCGGCAGATTGAAGGCATCGACCAGATCATGATAGGACAGTATACTGCCACCATCAGGAAGGTCAGTGACACATCTTCACAGGAAAGCAGAAAGCTTGGGACCTGAGACTGAATAACAATTGTTCTTCACTTCCAGGCGAACGTTAACGGCAGAGTTCTGTCTCAGTGTAACATCGACGAGCTGAAGAAGGAAATGAGCATGAACTTTGGAGACTGGCAGCTCTTCAGAGCCACGGTCAGTCCAGGAAGTGAAAAAATTACTGAAGAATAATGCAACATCATCTGCATATTGGTGAATTTTTAAAGGCTGTAGCAGTGGCAGTGATACCAAACCCAGATTCTTTGGTTCTCTGTGACCAGCAGTAGCTGTTGGATTTAACTCCACGTGAAAGACTTCTTGATTTAATGCTTAGCGATGTATTGACTTAATTTAAGGACCGCCTCCTCCTTCCTGCTGCAGGTTCTGGACATGCGTCACATCGAGAGCCAGGTGCTACACGAGGAAACTGCCAGTGAGCAAGGCAGTGTTATTGGTGGTCATATCGAGCCTGGAAGGCGAGCGATGGCTCCGCCTCATGCTGGTGCCCCCAACACGGACGCATCGCCGATGTATAGCTTCAATCTGAGCTTTGAGGAGCTGAGCACGGTGGGACTGGATGACCCACAGCGACATGGAAACATGCCGTGGATGGTAAATATAATATATATGTGATCTGTGATGTCAGATGTGAGGGTTCTGTCACTGATGTTGTTCTGGTGTTGGCCTTCAGGGTGGCGCTCACCGAACCGCCAGCATGACAAGCCTGAACTCTCAGGAGTCCTCCAATGACATCTCTAGGCTGACGGACAAGCAGCAGGCTGAGTACCGCAACGCTTACCAGGAGTACATCGCCCAGATGGCCCAGCTGGAAATGGGCGGCAGCAGTGGGGAGAAACCCGTCCAACCACAGCCGGGACAGTTCATGACATCATCATCTGAGGATAAGAGCAAGGATGGCGCTGATCCAGATGGACGCAAGTCCTTCAACAAGAGGAGCAACAGCAAGCCGGCAGCAGACAACACTGACTTTGCTTCCAACGGTGAGGCGCTGGACCCAATCAGAGAAGAAGACGAGAAGGGTGACCACGGATCCTCCAAGTCCCTGCTGACCCGCAAGTCCTCAGCTGAAAGAGGCGGGCTGTTCCAGGGCGCCGCTGACCTCAAGCTGAAGGCCGGTGGCGGGCTGCGCTACCAGAAGCTGACCAGCGATGATGAAGAGTCTGAAGAGTCTGATCACGCCCCCCTGCTGAAAGATGGCAAGAAGGTGGTTGATCCCAAACTGCCCGGCGGCTCGCTGGCACTGAAGGGGAAGGACTACCTGTCCGACGCCATGCTGGACAAGAAAGACTCGTCCGATTCCGGCGTGCGATCCAATGAGAGCTCACCCAACCATTCGCTGCAAGATGAGGAGGCAGACCTGTCGCAGCTGGAGAGGGCCAACCTCATTGAGCTGGATGAAGAGGGCGTGGCCAGGAAGCGCGGCCTTCCCAGCAGCCTCAGCGGCCTCCAGGACCCGGCTGTGGCACGCATGTCCATCTGCTCCGAGGACCAATGCAGCCTGCTGGCGAGCAGCCCCGAGGAGAGCTGGACTTCGTCCAGGAGCTACAATCTGAACCGCACACCGAGCAACGTCACCCTCAACAACAATACCAACGCCCAGCAGGGCAACCGCCCCCGCCAGCCCGCAGACGGCTCCACCTCCACCGACCCCCCCTCCTCCACCTCCTCCACTAGCGAGGTCATCATCCCCCCAAGCGCCGGGACCACCACCTCCACCAGGCCAGGGCCGAACAACGAGAACGTCAGAGTGGTTCACCTAAAGAGGGCCCTGAAACCCGGAGACCCACCGGAGATCCGCACCGTGTCCTCCGACACCGTCAACTTTGGCGAAGAGCGCGAGAGCATCCTGTGACCTCACAGCAAAGAGAAAGAGAGCGCCAAGGGTCCACCGAGAGCCGCCCTTCAACCTCTGCAACCAAGCAGAAGCTTTGAAAGGTTTGCCAAGTCCTAAAGAAAAAATCAAAAGGTTTTATCATTAAAAAAAAAAAAAAGAATTTGATTGAAAAAACACTGAAAACCTAAAATTAACAACAAAAACTTTTTAGATATTTCAGACTTCAAAGCTGAAGAAGAACGGCTGCTGGTGGACCTCAGTTTCAGTGTTTGGTGGTCAGTGTTGGTGCATGCTCAGCTGTAGTCAGCAGGTAACGTGAAGCTTCGTAGTGATATAGAGACTCAACGTGAAGCCGCTGCGTTTTGTTATTGTGATGCTGTGACGTGATTGGGTACTTCCAAGAATCATCTCGTTTACATAACATTTCATAACAAACAGCAGATGTTAGTGGACGTCCGACAGACGCGGCGTGGTTTCTGCTGTTGTCTGTAGAACAATCATTTCGGTGTTTCTCTGCAGAGATTTCTCACGTTTATCGTTTCTGTCCCTGCGAACATTCAGCTGTTCGTGGCGATGCTCCTGCTGGACGGTTAAGTGTTCCAGTTTCCTGAGTCCAGAAACGTCTGCAGAGGTTCCTGTTTGGTTATTCATGAACCAATCAGGTGAAAGAGGCGGGAAAATCTCTGCTAAACGATCAGACACTAAGCTTCAAAAATTACCTGGACAGGTGACTGTAGACTCCCACTCTGCTCATATCAGTGATGCTACGGGAGGCGCCGCCCTCTGTCGGTATTCAGCATTATGGTTTCAGCACCTGGGCGCTGCAGGAAGTCAATTATAATCAGTACATTTAAAACCCTGTTAATGCTTCAGGCTGCACCGTTAATCAGTGTTAATCAGCTGTTTGTGTGTTTATATGTGTCACACTGAACGTGGTGCTCCTTACAGTGACGTGAATCTGTGATCGTGTCGTTTGGTCTGTTAGAAGATCCCAGAAATCATCGCTTAGCTGCTAACATGCTACAAAATCCTGACCAATCAGTGGAGAAGATCAGCTCTGGTGGGCGTAAATGAGAGAAATGAAGACGTAAGGCGCCATGACACCAAAATGATTCTGATATCCTCACATTTCAAAATAAAATACTTAAAAATAAAAGCCAGCTTAATTTAAGTGTTTTTAATGTTAGATTTTAGGGTGTGTTTCTGTAACTGTTGTTCGTGCTGTGGCGCTCTCTGATCATGTGATTGATCTGATGATCAATTTAAGGGAAAAAATGTTTCTGTGCACTAATAATAAAAAAATCTCGATGTTAAATTTTGAAGTGTCTGAGTTTTTTTTTTATTGATCACTTTGATTTTTCTGATTTGTCAAAAACAGGACAAGGACGAGGAAGTCACTGCAGTCTTTTCAAAGTAAAACCACTGACAGTTTACTGTGTTCACGGTCTGCAGAATACTTTGAAAGTTTTACAGGAAATAAAAACACAGAAGCAAGTTTAAACATTTACAGTTTTTAAACAGCATTTTTCTTTTCTTGGAGTTTTTTTTTTCTTTTATTTCATTATTTATTTAGGATTTTGGCACTTTTGGTCTTCTGTAGCTTAAGCTGAACTTCATGAAGCTTTGCAGCTGTTCAGAGTCCACAAACCTCCAGAGAAATGAAGGCATCCACTCATCTCTGAATAAAGACAAAACAGAAACAGGATGCTTAGTTTTCCTGCAGCTCACACCAATACAAAGCTTTTACTATGAAAGGACATAGTGCTCTGACTTCCTCTAAGTGCCAGAACTTGTGATCAGGTGGTTTAAATAAAGGTTTGAGCTTCATTTGTGGACAGATTACAGATGAAAGAAACTCCTCACCAGACTCCAGTCAAAAATCAGCAGATTTGAACTCGCGGCTCAGCATTTAAATCAGACACGTTCAGACTCAGCATTAAACCGGTCAGAGTCACCTCTCAGGTGTCACTGAACCAAACTCCAGCCAACTGTGTGATTTTACATCTTTGGTCCTCCACCTGCTGCCCGAGTGTAAAACCGAGGCCCCGAATATAAGAAATACAAATACTGAAATATCACTGCTGGAAAAGGGAAATCCACGGCAGCAGATTTTACTCTGCTGTTGTTTCTGCAGACCCAGGTGACCTCTGACCTTCAAACACCAACAGACGGGAAACACGAAGCAGGGAGTGTGCGTTTGTTTCTCTCACCAGTCAGAGCAGCAGTGTCAGAGACCTCTGACCTGCAGAGACACAAACACATCATCCTCTGGTGATGACAATGAACAAACCTTCATCACACGTGGCTGAGGCTCTGATCAATAATCTAACATTAATCTAACATCAGGGCTAGAAATCATTTTCCTCCAATTACAGTAAAAATTCTGTTTTTATCTTTAAAATTATTTAATTATTAATTATTAAGGACATTTTCAGCTGAACTCCAAACCGTGAAAATGACCCTGAACGTGTCTGTCTGCCACATTTGGTTCCCTTAAAGAAAGCATTCCAGTCGTCCCATCAAGTTCTGAATAAAGTTGCTTTCAGAGCACACCTGTCAGTGACAGGTAACCCCGCCCTGCTTCCTGCTCCTGTTTTACCTGAGACCACAAACTCCTCATGGAGGTTTGGAGCTCAGAGATCAGCTGATCAAACTTCTGTCCAATCAGACAACAAAGGACCTGGACATCAGAAGCAGGTGTGTGTGTGTGTGTGTGTGTGCGCGCGTGTGTGTGTGTGTTTGCCTTTCTGGGTTTATTTTCTATAAGTTACATTTGGTGGCTGTAGCTCAGTAGGTAGAGCAGGTCACCTGCTAATCGGAAGGTCAGCGGTTCAAATCCTGGCTACTCCAGGCTACATGCCAATGTATCCTTGGGCAAGATACTTAACCCCAAGTTGCTCTCCGACCGTTCTGTCGGAGTATGAATGTGTGTGAGTGTTAGTTAATTAAAAAAGCACTTAGCTTAGTAACAATGGAAGTGCTTGTATGAATGGGAGTGCATGGGTGAATGCACAGGCTGTATAAGCGCTTTGAGTGCTCATACTGAGTAGAAAAGCGCTATATAAGAACTAGTCCATTTACCATTTGAGTTTTTTTTATTTTACACTTTCTGGACTCGTGATGAAGTTTCTGCTTCATCTTTTGCCGTTTTCTAAAAGTTGGTGCGGAGAACAGAGAGGATGATGGAAGTTGGTGTCCAGCAGGTGGAGCCAAAGACCAGCTGACATCCAGCTGTGCTAACAGCTGTTTGATAAAACGTGTGTATTCAGAATCAGAAACTTTATTGATTCAAATCACATGAACAGCTTTCATTTGTTGTAGAACACAAAATAAAGTTTTTTCCTTTGTTTTGATTCTTTAATAATTTGAGTTTTTGTTGTTTATTTATCAAACATCATAAACATAAACAAGCCTGAGGTCATTTCAGCCCCCCAGCTGATCAGACAGTTGATCAGTGAATCAATCAAACCTCCCTCAGACCCTCAGATTGTCTCCCATCAGCTGCAGAGTGAACAGAGGCATGATGGGAAATGTAGGCAGAAGATTCCAATGGAGCATCAGCAGAGTTAAAATATGAAGCTCAAAAAAACGACAGAATGTGCACGGCAAGTGAATGCATCACCTTTGGAATGGCCGTCCTGTGGGGTGTCAGTGAACGCACCGAGCTCAGATAAGAGCTCTGCTTCACGCTCCGGTGCAAATATGCAAAAGCAGCGAGAGGAAGCAGATAAGAGGCCCAGATCAGAGGCGGCTCCAGCTGCTGGCCTCTGCAGCTCGGGCGGGCGGGGGGTCACATGCCAGTCTGATGGGGGCGCTACAGTCCCCATAATCTGTAACGTTCGCATGTCCAGCTAACTCAGAGGTGAGAGTTCTGCTGTGAAACCCCCCTGCCTCCTTCCTCTGGGTTTGTCTTCATTCATTTCCATATTCAAGTGTTTTTGCTTCTCTGTGCTCACATTTATTCACATTTACTCCAAAAATTCTTCAGGCTGAAGTTTATGAAACTTTTTGGAGAAGAAAGAAGAAGCTCTTCACTTTTTGTTTTCTGGCCTTTTCCCTCTTTTGTGTGCAGTGACCTCACTTTGACCTTTTTCTGGGGGTTATTCTTATTTTTGGGGGACATGTCTTGACCTTTTCCAGCTGTCTTTCATTTCTGTGTCCTTTTTTGTGCAGCTCTCTGTTGTTGAGAGGAAATGTTACTGGTGATTATTATTGATCCTAATAAACTGATCAGTATAGGTAGTGTTGGGCCCTATGGTAAATGGACTGATTCTTATGTAGCACTCAAAGTGCTTTACGCACCCATACATTCACACATCAGGAGCAACTCGAGGTTCAGTATCTTGCCAAAGGGATCGAACCACCAACCTTCTGACTGGTAGGTGACCTGCTCTGCCTCCTGAGCCCCAACAGGCTCTACTGCCAGGCCCCTCCTCCTTCCCGGGGGCCCCCTGCTGTCTGCTCTTTGTGCTGATAATCGGATTCTCTGCAGCGTTCATTTCCATATCTTGAACAGCTGAGTCCTTTCTTACAGCTGAGGGGGGGAAAACCAGCTGAAGGTCTGACTCAAGATTTTTCAACCCTCAGGCGGGGGGGTCGCTTAAAAATGAGTTCAGTGAGGTCCACGGCGCCTTCAGTGTGTGTGTGTGTGTTTACGTTGTGGAACATGAGGCACTGAAGATCCTCAGGTTCCTCTGCCAGAGCAGCTCTTCCTGTCTGATTTCTAAGGCCTGATTCAGAGTGTAACCTACATAAGCGGCTGCCATCATTGCGTTTATGCTCGTACAGGTGCTTTTTGTTAATTACCTGGTGGTCGTGTCCCGGAGGCGTCCCGGCCCACAGACACTAAGAAAATGGACTTTTCTGAAGCAGCAGGTGCTTGTTGCACCTTTATGACCTCAGTGTCACAGCCACTCTTACCCTGAATTTATTGGCATTTATTAAATGTTATTTAGTCGAATCGTCGATGAGCAGCTCTGTATGGATGTTCAGACAGCTGCCAGTGAATCCCTGAGAAACTGAAGGAAACTAAAGACAGGCGGATTCTGCAGCAGCTTTTTTGGTTTTAATGCTGAAATCTGTGTCATTTTTGATCCTTTCTGCTGCTAAAAACATATTTTTAAATCTATATTTACATTCCCGACCTCAGCATGACCTCGTCTCCTCATTACCCAGAATGCCCCTGTGTTGGTCTCAATTATCCCAAGCAGAATCCACAGATTTATCAGGCTGGAGGGGATCCAGCTGAGTGCTAACGCTGCCTTTGATCTGCTGCCAAACATCTGATCAGAGAGCAGTGGAGATGGAAAACCGAGCAGATTGATTCAGTATTTCCTCTGATACGACTGTGATTACTGCGAGAGCAGCTGACGCCTGCTGCTGCTGCTCCTCAGACAGAAAGAAACCACAGTGAGCTCTGCTCCAATCCCCGCTCACCTTTACGATGTGCGTACAGGTGACACTCAAGGAGAACCTCTGAGACTGAGAACAGAGCCGAGACGTAAAGGAACAACTCTGATGTCAGGTGAGCTGAAGCTGCTGTACTGCTCTCTGATTGGCTGTTTATCAGGCACCGATGTCAGTGTTAGCAACCAACAAAGCAACAACCAGCCATCAGATAACCAACAAAGTCCAACAAACAAACAGCAAAAAAAATCTGTCAACAAATAACAACCAACCAATCAAAACAACCAACCCAGGACGGCACACCTGTGCAGGACTCTTAATCTAATTAAACTAACCTGAATCTTATGCCTCTTTTCACTAGTACTGACTCAGCGCGGCTCGACTTGGCACGGTCTTCTTTTGGTTCCATTACAAGTGAGTACCACCTCAATGTGGGTGGAGTCAATATAGCAACGCGGGCAGTAGTCTTGCCATAATTTGTAAGTGACTCAACATAACATCTACACTGCTGTGTTGTGTGATGGTGCCCATGAGCAGCCATTAGCTCGGAGACCTCCTGATAAACTAGCTCCCTCTGGATCCTCTCATCTGCCACCAAGCAAACGTCTGCACCTCCTCACTCAACCACAGTGGTGTTAGTATATATATATATATATATATATATATATATATATATATATATATATATATATATATATACATACACACACACACACACACATGCATACACACCTGTTTGTGGAATAAAAGCAGATAAAACAATAAAAACAGATTTAAAGGTTAAATAAAGTTTTACAGCAGAACAGGAGCTGGATCCACATGAGACTCGAGGAAACAACGTTCCAAGAATACGTGAAGCAGGAAACCAACAGTGTGCGTGCATGTGTGTGTGTGTGTGTGTGTGTGTGTGTGTGTGTGTGTGTGTGTGCGCACGCGCGCGCGCGTGTGTGTGTGTGAATGGTTTCCAGACCAGCTCCCATTAAAACCATCAGTGACTTCAATGCAGCTGCTGGAAACTCAAACACAACATGCTGTAAAAACCATATTTTCTTTTGGTTTTTACAATAAGAGGACTCTGTGAAGACGTTTGGTCAGGTCATCACTTTGAGACGGAGCTGTTTGAGAGTTCAGACAGCTTCAGCTTCCCGAACTGGAAAAAAGAGGTACCACACCCTGCAGTTCCTCTGCAGTCCAGCAGAGGCGCCACAGTGAGTCAGTCCCCATAGACTCCCATGTTAATCTTTCCAGCAGAAATAAACATGTTTACAGCTGATACAGAAACCTCTTTGGTCTCTGTGGATAATTTCCCCCTTCATAACAGCTGTACGGGGGAGGATGTTTCTGTAACTCACCTGTTTAAAGTTTGAATTATTAGGGGCGTGGCCTCTTTGACTGACAAGTGAATGGTGACACAGGCGGCCGTAGCTGCTAGCTGTCTGCTAAGCTTCACCTCAGCTAACTAGAGTCCCTGAACTGGACCTCTGGACCATGTTTGTGCTGTTGGAGCCTTTTGGAGCGTTTTTAATAAATGATAATAATATGGCTGCTGTGGCTTCATTGGACTAACAGACCGTCCAAGAGTCCAGGAGTGATGCTCATGTACAGTCTATGGATGCTAGCACTAAGCAAGCAATACTAGCATTAGCTGATAAGTTAGCCCTCTACCCTCTCACCCAAATATTTGGGCTCCAGAAACCAATGGGCGTTGCTTTTATGGCCATGTTTATATAAAGTCTTTGTTTAGGACCTCGTTTTAGGGTTCCGGTCCTGGGAATGCTGTAGGTCACAGAAGGTCCTCACAATGGTAGGTAGATAAATGTATGTGTGTTAAATCCTGGCTCCGTGTGTGAGGTTCGACTCAGACCACTCTGAGGACGTTTTTGGACCTAATCAGTTTTTTAGGGCTGTGTGAGATTTATCATTTTCCAAACCTTTATTATTCATCAATTAACGAGGTCACAGTCACACAGATGTGCCATTGTTTTCTTTTTTGACTCATTAAGGTGCGCTCGTTGTATGAAGTCCACTGACTGTTAAAACAGGTCATGTGACCACTGAAAACGTCCTGCGAAGCACTGTTTAGCCCTCTGACTGCTTTGCTCAGATGAACTGGGAGGACTGGTTCACACACTGGAAAAATCAGACAAGGTCAGACTGGGCCAAGCGCCTGCTTCCTGTCTCTCACTGCCTCCTCCTCCGGGACCTCAGGCTGTGGGCGTGTGTCTGTGTACATTTACATCTCTGTGAGGACCGTGGGAGCTCCTACACATCACCGAGCAGAGGTGCCTGTAAGACCTGATGACCTCACAGCGAGTGGGGGTCACATGCGCTGCCTGTGAAAGAAGTCTGAGAATGTGCCGGACGGCCAGCAGATCAGAAGAAATCTAAACCAGACTTAGTGCCACTGCTGTCAGTAGGAAAGTGATGAAGCGGGGATTTTGATAATGATGATGATGATAGATAGATAGATAGATAGATAGATAGATAGATAGATAGATAGATAGATAGATAGATAGATAGATAGATAGATAGATGCAACTTTATTGTCATTGCTCAGTACATGTACAGGGCAAGTTAGTTAACATCTACCAGAAGTGCAAACAGTAATATTGTGCAGAGTCGTAGGAGTGCAAATATGAAAACTGTGCAGTTACAGACAGACTGATAAATATGAGATAAATGTGGTAAATAAGAATATGTATTTATGGTCTATGGATATATATAAATGCAGAATAAATATGTAGAATGGTTAAATAAGTTATAATATTTGCAGTGTCGTGTGACCAGAGTGTTAAGGTTAGTCCAGTGTGGGCAGTAGTTGTCATGTGATGTGATGCAGTGGGTAGTTATGAGTGGATGGAGGAGTTCAGTAGAGAAACAGATAGTGGGGAAAAGCTGTTCCTGAGCTGAGTGGTTCTCGGTGTCTCCAGAGGGGTGGAGGTTACACAATGTGGGACTTGGGTGAGAAGAGTCCCTGATGATGCTGTGTGCGCTCCACAAACAATGCTGGAGGTGAAGGTCGCTGACGGCAGGTAATTGTGCACCTATGATGCGCTGAGCAGGCTTGACCACCTTTTGCAGGGCCTTGCTTTCAGCCACAGTGGGGCTTCCATAGCACACAGTTAGTCAGAGTGCTGAGGAGTTCAGTGGGCATCCTGACACAGCTTCATTCAGAGGTACGATCCTGACCTGAGTGTCTCCAGGTGGGACGAGCCTCTCATCTTTGTAACGTGCTGCAGGTTTTTGTCAGTGGTCGTTCTCGGCCTCTGCAGCTGTTGATCAGCTCAGAGTTTAAAGCTACCGATGTGCTGGACACCATCAGAGGTGTACTTGAGTAGATTTTTCAGGTATCTGTACTTTACTTGAGTATTTATTTTTCTGACTACTTTTTACTTTTACTCCCTACATTTTTACACGAGTATCTGTACTTTCTACTAATTACATTTTCAGACAGACTCGTTACTTTAGGTTTAACATGTCTGAGGGAAGATTTTATTTCCGGTCAGTGCGCCGTCAGACATCGACCGATCAGAGCGTAAACATAGGAACAATAACACATCCTACTGGAGTATCCTCCACCCCCGAGGTTTATTGCATCCAAAGAGATGAAAGAGTTAAAACAAGATCCTTTATGGGTTTCTAAATGCTTAACAAATATCAGCAAACACACAAAGTTTGTCACACAGTGTGTCTGCTAGCTAAAGGAACAGCTACTGTATTTCAGGGAGAGAAAAGAATGAGCGATAACTTCACTCAGATGGAGAACGATAGGAGAAGAGAGCAGCAGGTCAGCTGATCACAGCCTGCACACCAACATCATTTACTCGAGCTCACAATAGAAAACTGTGATTCTTCTCCCCATGCAGAGCCACTACAGCTGATCTTAGGGTTTCTCCACCTTCTGAATCCCACTGTAACCCCTGAGTATCCTCATGTTTGATGATTGATCAACATATTGATTTATTCTGCCTTACAGAAACCTGGTTACAGCAGGATGAATATGTTAGTTTAAATGAATCAACACCCCCGAGTCACAGTAACTGTCAGAATGCTCGAAGCACAGGTCGAGGAGGAGGATTAGCTGCAATCTTCAATTCCAGCTTATTAATTAATCAAAGACCCAGACAAAGTTTTCATTCTTTTGAAAGCCTGACTCTTAGTCTTGTCCATCCTAATTGGGAAATCAAAAACCTGTTTTATTTGTTATTATCTATCGTCCACCTGGTCCTTACTCAGAGTTTCTGTCTGATTTCTCAGACTTTTTATCTGATTTAGTGCTCAGTTCAGATAAAATAATTATAGTGGGTGATTTTAACATCCATGTAGATGCTGAGAATGACAGCCTCAACACTGCATTTAATCTATTGTTAGATTCAATTGGCTTCTCTCAAAATGTAAAGGAGCCCACCCACCACTTTAATCATACTCTGGATCTTGTCCTGACATATGGCATAGAAACTGAAGACTTAACAGTATTCCCTGAAAGCCCCCTCCTGTCTGATCATTTCTTAGTAACATTTACATTTACTTTAATGGATTACACAGCAGTGGGGAATAAGTTTAATTACAGTAGAAGTCTTTCTGAAAGTGCTGTAACTAAGTTTAAGGATCTAATTCCTTCATTATTATGCTCTTCAGTGCCAACACACTACAGAGCAGCTACCTAAACTCTGCTCCCAGTGAGGTCGATTATCTCGTCAATAGTTTTACATCCTCACTGCGTATAACTTTGGATACTGTGGCTCCTCTGAAAAGGAAAGCTTCAAATCAGAAGTGCCTGACTCCGTGGTATAATTCACAAACGCACAGCTTAAAGCAGATAACCCGAAAGCTGGAGAGGGAATGGCGTCTCACTAAATTAGAAGATGCTCATTTAGCCTGGAAAAAGAGTTTGTTGCTCTATAAAAAAGCCCTCCGTAAAGCTAGGACATCTTACTACTCATCATTAATTGAAGAAAATAAGAACAACCCCAGGTTTGTTTTCAGCACTGTAGCCAGGCTGACAAAGAGTCAGAGCTCTGTAGAGCCGAGTATTCCTTTCACTTTAACTAGTAGTGACTTCATGGATTTCTTTACAAATAAAATTTTAGACATTAGAGAAAAAATTATTCATAACCATCTCAAAGATTATTCTTCATGTTCGGCTGCTTTCAGCACTGCTGGTATTTGTTTAGACTCTTTTGCTCCAGTTGATCTTTCAGAGTTAACTTCAATAGTTACTTCCTCCAAACCAGCAACATGTTTGTTAGATCCCATTCCTACTAGACTGTTCAAAGAAGTCTTTCCAATTATTGATGCTTCAATCTTAAAAATGATCAATCAGTCTTTATTAGTTGGCTATGTACCACAGACCTTCAAGGTGGCTGTAATTAAACCTGTACTTAAAAAGCCATCACTGACCCAGCTGTCTTTGCTAATTATAGGCCAATCTCCAACCTTCCTTTTCTCTCAAAGATTCTTGAAAGAGTAGTTGTAAAACAGCTAACTGATCATCTGCAGAGGAACGGTTTATTTGAAGAGTTTCAGTCAGGTTTCAGAATTCATCACAGTACAGAAACAGCATTAGTGAAGGTTACAAATGATCTTCTTACAGCCTCTGACAGTGGACTCATCTCTGTTCTTGTCCTGTTGGACCTCAGTGCAGCTTTTGATACTGTTGACCATAACATTTTATTACAGAGATTAGAGCATACTATAGGTATTAAAGGTACTGCACTGCAGTGGTTTGAATCATATTTATCTAATAGACTCCAATTTGTTCATGTAAATGGGGAGTCTTCTTCACACACTAAGGTTAATTATGGAGTTACACAGGGTTCTGTGCTAGGACCAATTCTATTTACATTATACATGCTTCCCTTAGGCAGTATTATTAGTTTGTTGTGATTTGGCGCTATATAAATAAAATTGAATTGAATTGAATTGAATTGAATTGAATTGAATTGAATGTTTGTGTTTAGGTGGAGGCACAGTCACCCTCTACTATGGAGGACACAGAGAACAGAGCTGAGTGCATTCATTAGGATTAAAATTTAGATTGGAATAACCTTTGTGTTCTTATGTATTATTTTATATTATTACAATAATATAAAATGAGGTTCAGTTAGCTTTACAGAAAAATAGCAGGTAGAAACGTCCTCCAAAGAGCTACTGTCTTACTTTGAGTACATTTCAGAGCCTGTACTTTTTTACTTTTGCTGCAGTAAAGAAGTTAGACCAGTACTTCAACTTTTACCAGAGTATTTCTAACACAAGTACAGAATGTCAGTACTTTTGCCACCTCTATGCACCACATACCTGAAACCTGCCCAGGGTCAGGGTTAGGGTAACTGACCTCGTGCTGTGTACGGATCATCTCAGACCTTCTCTTGGCTGAAGTTTAGTCTGTTGTGTGATGGAGTTTGTCTCTGCCCATCAGGGACTCTCAGCATGAACTTTACTGAGGACAGTTTAACCTTCATCCTCCAGCTTCCCACCGTTTATATTAGCCTGACCTCAGATCTGTAGCTAGCCTGACCTCACTGACCCTCCAAACGCTGCTGCTGTTTAGATTTACCTGAATTTTTTTCAGAAATCCTTAGTTTATCATCTTTGGATGCAAAATGTTCCATAAAGAACAAAAACCTTACATGAAATTAGCCAGCTAGTTCCCACTGAACACCTGTGGACCGTCTCCACCTCATACGCTCATATTCTGAATATGAACCATTTGCAGCAGTGAGAATAAAGCAGTTTAACACAGTCAGAGAGGAATATTGGTTTCTCAGCATCATTATTGTTAGTTTTCACACAGTTTGTGCAGATATTACAGACGTAGCTTTAATCATTAAGCAAACTGCAGCAGTGTGGTGTCCAGAGACCAGCTCACATTTGGTGACTACAGGTGAAACGCTGGGAACGCAAAGTGGGCGGGTCCTGAGGTAAACTTTTCTCAACTTCCAGGTGAGTGACTGAAGCAACTACCAGTGAGAGTGAAGAATACCAATGACTGACATCTGACCTGGTAGCAGAGGTGGGAAGTAACGAAGTACAAATACTTCGTTACTGTACTTAAGTAGATTTTTTAGGTATCTGTACTTTACTTAAGTATTTATTTTTCTGACTACTTTTTACTTTTACTCCCTACATTTTTACACAAGTATCTGTACTTTCTACTTCTTACATTTTCAAACAGACTCGTTACTTTTTAACGTCAGAGAGAAGTTTGCATTTCCGGTCAGTGCGCCGTCAAACATCAAACGATCTGAGCCTAAACGGAGGAATAATAACATATAAGAGACAATCGTACTGCGTATCCTCCATCACCGGGGCTTATCTCGTACAAAGGGATTAAATACGCAAACCCATATAATTAATGTATCATTTATAGCGCTATAATCGGGCCGGACCGAGTCCGTAAGTTGTGCTGCGGCACATAAACAGCTTAGCTAGCGCTACTGAAGAGGAGCGAGCATGAAGGGAGTAACATGTGGCAGGTAAATGCAACGTTTCTAAATGCTCAACAAATATCAGCAAACACACAAAGTGTGTGCAGTTTGTTACACAGCTAGCTAAAAGAAGAGCTGGTGTATTTCAGGGAGAGCAAAGAGAGAGAAGTTCACTCAGAGATGGAGAAAGAGGACAGGAGAGGAAGAAGAGAGGTTAGAATTAAAGGTAAGGACTGAAAACAAACTGAAGTATGCTGACGTTGTGTAATTCAAAGATTGTATGAAAATGCTGCAGTTTAGTGTGTAATAAACAGGTTAGCTTGTTGTACTGTATTTACAGTAAAGCTCTGTGTTGGACTGGAGCACAGTGTTTGTGTTGATGGTCAGAGTTACAGGTTACATCAGTGCAGCAGAGATGAGTTTGAATCAAAGCTGCTGATGCTGAGATTCATTCACTGAATCCAACATTTCTACAGCCTGTATGCTGTCAGTGTAGGGGATGGAGATCAGCTCAGGTAGCTGTGAAATACTGGGTTACATCTTTGTGAGTTCAGTTCATCCACACAGAGCAGTAAACCTCAGAGCAGCAGCAGCAGCAGGTCAGCTGATCACAGCCTGCACACCAACATCATTTACTGGAGCTACAATAGAAAGCTGTGATTCTTCTCCCCATGCAGAGCCACTACAGCTGATCTTAGGGTTCCTCCACCTTCTGAATCCCACTGTAACCCCTGAGTATCCTCATGTTGGTGTTTAGGTGGAGGCACAGTCACCCTCTACTATGGAGGACACAGAGAACAGAGCTGTGTTTAAATTCACTTTCACAGTTTGTGTCCTACAGAACAGATTCAAGCTGAGTGCATTCATTAGACTTAAAATTTAGATTGGAATAACATTTGTATTCTCATGTACTATTTTATATTATTACAATAATATATAATGAGGTTCGGTTTGTTTTACACAAAAATAGCAGGTAGAAACATCCTCCAAAAAACTACTTTTACTTTCTTACTTTGAGTACATTTCAGAGCCTGTACTTTTTTACTTTTACTTAAGTAGAGAAGTTGAACCAGTACTTCGACTTTTACTAAAGTATTTTTTAACATAAGTACTTGTACTTCTACTTAAGTACAGAATGTCAGTACTTTTGCCACCTCTGCCTGGTAGTAAATACATTAGAGGGTTACCCAGGCACCCGGAGCCTGGACCGTCCACTGCTCAGCGTGTGGAGGCCTCTTCGGCCTGCAGCGTCGTCCTCAGAGCTGATGTTCTGCTCCTCTGTGGGGGGAGCAGGAGGATAGGCTTTAATGTGACCTGATGAGTCTGTGCTGCAGGTTCTCTGAGCTCAGGTATCTGATATCTGTGACGTGATCTCTGCTCTATGACCTCAGCGCAGTGGGACACTGAGTCTTTGTCTCCTGAAACGAGCTCGTCTGTCAACGAGGCCTTGAAGGCTTTCAGAGCCATACACAGACGATGGCCTGCTCATATCGAGCCGTCACTCACACACTGAGACTTCATTTTCTGTCTTAGAGAGAAGCCCACGCTGACCTTTCACCCTAAAACCCATCAGACTGAAACCTGACAGTCTGTGTGCAAACAGCTTTAATGCTAACTGTAACTGAAACTGCAGTAAATCAAACACAAGTGCTGTGCAGAAGTCTTGAGTCATCCCTCATTTCTTTATATTTCGCTTTTTTGATTTTATTGTAATTTTTAAAGTGCTCTTGAGCAACAGTTCTCCAGTCTTCAGTCCCGTCCTCGTGCCTGACCATTTTCACAGGAATTTCTTTGCTTGTTAACTCTGACCTATGAATCATTCAAGCATAAACAACCCAAAGGATGAACCAGTGTTGTGTCTGCAGACGACTTAGTAAAGACCCCGTTTTAGGCTCATTGTTACCAACAGCACGTCATTTGTTCCCATTTCTTTAGTTGAATCTATGAAAGAGGCCAAAGATAACTCAGTCTGACAGCATAAAATTTCATTTTTGCACCAACAAGGTGATTCCCAAAGAGCTGTTAAATGAAAACTTGGCAGCAATTTGAAGAAACTGGACAAGTGGAGGACAGAAGAAGAAGTGTCACACCTAACAAACCATCTGCAGCAGATGATCCGTGTTGTGGAAAAATAAGTTGAGCCCTGAAACCAAACTGATTTTATGATGATTTATTAAAAGTAAGAATATAACCTTTGCAAAGGGATCAATACAACACGAACAGTCTTCACACCAGCATTGACCAAAGAGCAAAATAACCACAGTTCCTTTATAGTCACTGTGCTGATACAGTCTTGTTCTGTTGGCTGTGGGCAGTTCAGTTTCCCACCACCATGTAACTTCAGCCTGATAATAAGTGCGTCATGACCTTGCACACAACCCAGAAAGAAATTTGTTTTCTACTTCGCACACTTGGTCTTTGTACTAGAAAATTACAGTTACATAGCAAAGAAGTACACAGAGGTTATTAGAGTTCCATCCATCCATCCATCCATCCATCCATCCATCCATCCATCCATCCATCCATCCATCCATCCATTCACTTCCGCTTATCCTGTTCAGGGTTGCAGGGCGGGGGGGTATCCCAGCTGACATAGGGTGAGAGGCAGGGTACACCCTTTACAGGTCGCCAGCCTGTCACAGGGCCATCACAGAGAGACAGACAACATCCACACTCACATTCACACTTATGGGCAATTTAGAGTTTCCAGTTGTCCTAACCCCAGTGAGTGCATGTCTTTGGCCTGTGGGAGGAAACTGGAGTACCTGGAGGAAGCTGTTCTTAAGGAAGGGAAACAGTTAGGACAGGGTGAGGTCTGAACATCAGTGTAAACAGGGCTGATGGATCTGCCAGTATGTACGGAGGAAGTCAGGAGAGGCCCAACAGTGTCTGTGAGTGTCTGCAGCCACTCTGTCATGGTTTGGGCTCAGCCAGTGGTGTTGGAGATCTTGTCAAAATGGATGAAATCATGATAGCAGAAAAGTCATAATGCACTGTTTCTTTTCATTCACCTTATTTACTTTGTTTATACTCCACTCTGCATTTAATCATTAATTGATATTAATCTCTGTCTCTCTTCCACAGAATGTCTTTTCTCTCCCCTCAGCCCCCCCTCAGCAGATGACCCCCCCTCCCTGAGCCTGGTTCTGCTGGAGGTTTCTTCCTGTTAAAGGGAGTTTTTCCTTCCCACTGTCACCAAGTGCTGCTCATAGGGGGTCGTTTTAACTGTTGGGTTTTCTCTGTATTATTGTAGGGTCTTTACCCACAATACAAAGCGCCTTGAGGCTGTGGTGGAAAAAATAAGTTGAGCTCTGAAACCAAACTGATTTTTTGATGATTTATTGAAAGTAAAGAATTAACCTTTGCAAAGGGATCAATACAGCACGAACAGCCTTCACACCAGCACTGACCAAAGGACAGAATAACACCCATTCCTTTATACTATTGTGTTGATACAATCTTGTTCCACTATCCATGGGGAGTTCAGGTTCCCCCCACCAAGTAGTACCTGCATGATAGCAAATTGCGCCATGGCCTTGGACACAGCCTACAGTCAAGTTGTTTTTCCCATCTTCACACACTTGGTCTTTGTGCTATAAAATTACAATTACAGAGAAAAAGTACACAGAGGTTATTCGAGTTCAGAAACAAATTTTCCATTACATTTCCACCCTTTTGATTATTTTTAATCATCTTATAAAATTTGTTTGTAATAATAATGATAATAGAAAACATAAGACAAAAAAACTTCCATAAAGCATCCGTGCTTACACACCTGGGGTTTAAGTAAACACATCATAAATTGGAAGGTGAAATAGCCTTAGCTGTTGAATGAAACATTGGCACTATAATGGTCATACCTGTGAAGAGAATTTAAAATTTACACATCATTTTGCTCATAGTCAACAGTCTCTGCATCATCATAATCATGATAGGGGGGCGTCCAGTTAGGTACCAGGTTCAGTTCCAGCCGTTCCCCCATTAGGGGCTGTTGCTCAGGTAAGGAAGCCATTTGGTGTGAGACAGATTTATCAATGGTTCTAACAATCAGGCTTCTGATGCAGGGGATGACACAGCATCCACACAGTGATACGAGAGCTAAAGCTCCAATGATTCCTGTCACAAGTGACACTATCAAATCTTTCCATTTACCAAAAGTTCTGTCAAACCACTCAAACATAGAACTTTCTGCATTTTCTTTAAGTTCATAAGCCAATGTTTCTAATTTAGTGAGTGCTTCTGTAAAAGAGCCATCAGCTGCAGTATTGTTAGGAATGAATGTACAACATGCCTCACCAAACATCACACACACCCCTCCTTTCTCTGCTATCAACATGTCTAATGCCATTCTATTTTGCCATGTCATGAGACTAGTCGCATGCATTTGTTCTCCTAAAGCCTTCAGTGCATCTCTAGTGAAATTTGCAAACCTCTGCTGGTTGTAATAGATGTAATTTATTCCACTCCGTGTTTTTGCTGTTTTCTGTCACATGTCCAAAGAATGGAAGCCATGATGTAAATCCTGCTGCAATTTGATTTTGTGCTTTATATTCATCAGGAACTCCTTGCGGGACACCTATGGTGTCTATATACACTTTAGAGTCAGGGTTGAGGATGTCCTTGGAGCGTTTAACCCTACCTTGGTGGGATGATAACTGTGATTGAACTTGTGGGTGAATTATAGTTTGTTGAATTAATTTGACTCTGATGCAAGTGCCCTTCCATGTTTGAGGCAAAACTGGACGCAGCTTTGCATCTCCACACAGCCACCACACATCAGCTACCTTTTGGTCTGGGTTCTGCAATGGAGTGACAGCTGGGCGTTTTGCTACCCACTCAGAGCATCTGCAGGTCATACAGTCTCTTGTGATTTTTACTGTAGTAAGGTAGTCAGTCTGATGTAATAGTGCATAATCTATGACACTATTGTAACGTTTGCAAACATCCCAAAGGTATTTACAATTTGCTTTCACTGTACCCACATCAGTGGTGCCGTAGGTAGAGATGAAACAGTCAGTTACATTTAGCTCTGAAGGAATAAGGACATCCTGAGGTGGCTCAAAGTGTGTTGGAGGCCTAGTAAAATCGCTTGACGGAAAGAAATGACCACAAAATTCTGGAATCTTAGACGTGTCAGAATTTGTGTAGTAGATATCGCAAAGGAACTTACAACTATAATTGTGACTAGGATAATGAGGATCTGATGCACAGGTTTCTGAGGTGTCAGGGACCGGTATTACCATAAGTAGCGGCCTAGCCACCATACAGAATGTGCATGAGTAATTTGTCAGTGACACAGCAGTGAAATTTGCATACTGCAGCCACAAACTATTTTTGATAAAGTCAGGACTAGAAAAGGGGTTTAAGGTCCCAGGAAGTGAACGCCTCACGTGATTCATACGAGTCTTCCCTGTGTCTGTGATGCTTGGGGAGTCATGTGGAAATTTACTGTATGCAAAGATAACCATGCAAATCACACAAATGGCTGTCACAATCAAAGGACACACCAAGCCTCTGGTCCCAAACCATCCTAATTGTTTCAGCAGGTGTCTGCGTTCCATCGCTGATCCCTCGTGGGTGACACAGAGTCTCACTCTGCACGTCACTTTGTTGGAGCTTGGCACGCTCTTGTTGGAGGAGGGCGCTTTTTCACCCCTCGCTCTCACCTTTGGTTCCAACGCAGCTGCAGGTTGAAAGGGCAGAGCACGTCGTACACCCTTGTTGTCTTCCTCAGCGTCAGCGTGGAAAATCTTTCTAACCCAGTGGGTTATTCCTGTGGTTCTGGGATCCTCTTGCAATGACTGGCATGAACCCAAGTTGCACGACCTCCGACCTTAACTGCTGTCTGTGTTGTCAGTAGTACCTGGAATGGTCCCTGCCAGCGTTTTTGCTTCCAGCTGGTTCTCCGGAAATCTTTGATCAGCACCCAGCCTCCTGGTAGTGTTCTGTGGTTGGAAGAGGATGCCCTGGGGTCCCTATCCGCCTATCTGGTGGACGTCCAAACAAAATTTCAAAAGGACTGAGGCCATATTTGACTTATTCTTGTCCTCATGTGTATTAACACGAGAGGTAAGGCTTTTAGCCAGCTGAGTCCCGTTTCTGCACAACATCTGCTCAGTTTGCTCTTTATAGAAGCATTCTCTCTTTCCACTGCCCCGGCACTAGCTGGATGATAGGCACAATGATGTCTGATGTCCATTCCAAGGTAGTCGCTCACCTGTTTTAAAGCTGTGCTGACAAAAGCTGGTCCATTATCACTGCTGAGCTTACCTGGTATTCCCACCTTGGGATGATTTCTTGCAGTAAGGCTTTGGCCACTGTGCCTGCTTCTTGTTTGCTAGAGGGAAAAACTTCTACCCATTCTGAGAACATGTCCACGATCACCCAGCAATACTTTTTACCTTCACATGGTGTGAGCTCTATGAAGTCCATTTGTAGATGTTCAAAAGGCCTATCTGGAGGTGGCTGTGCTGCCGGTGAAGTTTGAATGCCTCTGCCTACATTATTAATTGCACAGATCATACAAGACTTACAAAATCTTTGGGAGTAAATCTGGAATCCCTTTGTGAACCAGTGTTGCTGCATTTGTTCTATCATACCCCCTTTTGACACATGGTCCCTCCCGTGTGTCAACTTAGCATAATGCAGGAAAAAATGTTTGGGGAGACATGGTTTGTTATCAGGACCATACCAAACCTCACCTGTTATGTAAGCCCCTGCTGTTTTCCATACCCGTTTCTCCTCTGGGGTAGCCATGCTCTGGACAGCCTGTAAATCTGTGTTAGGAGATGGAGTTAGTGTGGTTTTGATGTTAATGCTGTGGTCTGGTTTCACCTCCTGTTTAGCTGCTGTCTTTGCTGCTGCATCCGCTCTGGAGTTGCCTAGAGAAACAGAGTCTTCTGAGTTAGTGTGAGCATCACATTTACACACAGCTATGGTTTTTGGGAGTAATAAGGCATCTAGCAATGCAGCCACTAGTTTGTGATGTGCAATGGGTTTCCCCACAGCAGTCAGGAACTGCCGTTGTTTCCACAATGTGCCAAAATCATGCACTACCCCACAGGCATACCTGGAATCAGTGTAAACAGTGACTGTTTGGTCCTTAGCAATTTCACATGCTTTTGTCAATGCTACAAGTTCTGCTGCTTGAGCTGAGAAGTGAGATGGTAATGAACCAGAGGCTAGAATGTCATGTTCTGTGACCACTGCATAGCCTACTTGATTTTTACCGGTGTCTGGGTTGCGTGATGCCGAACATCCACAAAGACCACCAGATCAGAGTTAGTCAGCGGTGCATCCTGTAGGTCAGGCCTGGGAGAACAGATTTCAGAAATAGCTGCTATACAATCATGAGGTTCACCATCTGCTTCTGTGGGGAGAAGTGAAGCTGGGTTTAGCACAGTGCATCTTTTAACTGTTACATTTGGCATCTCCAGTAATACTGTGTGGTACCTTAACCAACGAGCAGCTGATAAATGTGTTGTTTTTGCTCTGTGAGGATCAGTGATACAGAATGTGGTACCAATAGGGTTAAGTCAGAGTAGCCCACAAGGTCACGTGAAGCTAGAAGTGCCTTTTCAGCTGCTGCTACTGCTCGCAGACAAAGGGGGAGGCCTGCTGCTACTGAGTCCAGTTTGGATGAGAAATATGCCACTGGTCTTTGTCGCCCTCCATGTTCCTGCAATAAAACAGATGTATCCACCCTTTTCATCCACTGTCTGGGTGAATGGTTTATCAGGGTTTGGTAATCCTAAAGTCGGAGCAGTCTGCAGTGTCAGTTTTAAGTCAGTGAAAGCTTTGTCAGCATCTTCAGTCCAGTCTAGTCTGTCATGTGCAGTCAGTCCCCTCCCATGTATCATTGCTGACAGTGGAGCCTCTCGCACAGCCTAGTTGAGTATCCACTGACAGCAATATGACGTCATGCCAAGAAAACTCATCATTTGTTTCTTTGTTTGTGGTTTTGGGATGGATTGAATCGTTGCAATCCTTTTTGGAGAGAGGGACTTACCGTCTGACGAGATCACGTGTCCCAGATAGGCGACCTTCTCCGAGGTCCACTGTAATTTGGAGAGGCTCACCTTGTGACCGTTTTCAGCGAGGTATTTTAACAACTCTCTTGTGTCTGTCTCGCAGGCCTGCTTGGAAGGGGAACAGATCAGCAAATCATCAACATATTGCAACAATGTGGAACCCTGTGGAACCTGACAGGTTTTCTTTTAGTGCACTGTTGAAGACTGTGGGGGCCTCATTCAGGCCCATGGGGCAACGTGTCCAAGTATAACTTCCCCTTGGAAAGAGAAAGCAAACCAAAGCTGACTGGCAGGATCAACCTTTATACTGAAAAATGCATCAGCCAGATCAATCACAGAAAAGTATTTGCTTTCTGGTGGAACCTGTGCCAATATGGTGTGGGGGTTGGGAACTTCAGGTGCTCTGGCATGTATTGCTGCATTCACTGTTGTACAAAGCGCCATTCTTCAGGCTGCCCTTTGTCCCTTATGTTTGTTACAGGAAGTATTGGTGTGCGCACTGGGCTGATCACTCCTGCCTTCACTAAAGAGCTGAACACAGGAGTAATACCCTTAACAGCTTCAGGATTTAATGGATATTGATGCTTACATGGTCTGAAGTCAGACTTGGGAGTCACCACCAAAGGGGGGGCACCTTTCATTTCCCCCACATCATATTTACTGGTTGCCCACAAGTGCTCCGGGATATCACGCAGTTCTGGAGAGTCTGGGGTCAGCTGGGATGGTTCCACCTGCTGGACATAAAGACAAGTTTTTGTTAGCAGCTGCACAGTCCTCATAACACAAACTACTGCTGCCAGGTGCTTCTTAAACACCCCATTGCAGTGTTTCACTCCTGGAGTGTCAGTTTCTTCCCACTGTTTATACTGTTGCACTTGTTTTAGCCACGGCCCCAAATCATCTTGCTCAGCTTTTGAAACATGTGGAATGCTGTCATGATTCTGTAAAGACTGTTTTGTTCATCTGTGAGAATCATTTTAGCTGCACATCTTTTGTCCAAAACACACTGTCTATTCGTACTCTCAGTGTTCTGCCTCTCTCTGTACCACTCTATCTCAAACTGCTCATCAGCTCCCTCACACACATGTGCTGTTACATGTAACGAGTCTGCTGCCCTGTAATCAGATGTGTGTGTGTGTTGTTGTGCAAGCTTTACCAGTTCATCACAAACAGGAAACACAGCAGTCTGCTGGAGTCTCCACTCATATGCATACAGCAGCAGATCTGAATCATATTTAACCATCTGCATCATTCTGTTCACCCGTGTGATGATCAGCCATCTTTCCCCGACACAACGACAATCCCAAGTTTACACATCAAATCTCGACCCAACAAGGTGACAGGACAACACGGGGACAGCAGGAATGTTTCAAGAGCCCACTTTCAGTATCTTCACATTGTAAATCTCTTGTGTATTTTTCAATTACTGGAACACCTCCTGCTCCTACAGTTTTAATGTATCTACCACTAAGTTTTGGTTTTGGGTTTAAATCTGCTTGTCTGATCACTGACTCAGTAGCACCGGAGTCTACCAGAAACACAACCTGCTGTCCTGCAACCTGAGAGTTATTTGTGGCAAACGTTTGTAAGCAGTGGATGAGCTCAGCATTTGGTAAAAGGTGTGTCTGTCAGGCCTTTCAGCTTTAGCAGTGATGTGATGTATGGCCATATTTATGAGTGTAAGCTGCTCTTCTTTGCGTGTATGTTTGTGTGTGTGTGTGTGTGTGTGTGTTGTTTTTATTGCATGTGTGTGTATGTGTGTGTTGTTTTTATTGCATGTGTGTGTATGTATCTTGTTTTCATCCTTTACCTTTTGATGTGATGTCTGGGTACCCTTCCCTTTCTCAGCCCCGAGTCAGTCAGCCTCAGTTTCCTGCTTTTCAGGTCAACCTCTAACCCAATGTCCTGCAGCTCCACACTGAAAACAACTCTCTCTGTTTCTCCCCTCCACTTCTTTCCCTCCAGCTCCTCTCTGCTGTCGTCTGCCTCTCCCACGGCCTCTCCCACGTCCTGCAGCGCTCCGTGTTTGTGACTTGTACATTGTGAGCTGTGCTAACTGGAGTTTTTCTTCAGTTTTGACTTTCCTCTTGTTGTCTCGCTCCATGTCTTCCTTTGCCATTTTTTCTCCATGAACGGCAAATCTCTCAACCTCAGGCAGTCTTGCCAAGTCCCACTGCACACAGTGTTTGTGTACATACGTTTGCACTTCAGGTCTTAGTCCTTTCACATCTCTGAGATGCACTTCCCAGTTTGTGATTTGGGGTGCGTCTCTCCATCCTGCTGCCGGGGTGTCCAAACCGCTGTGTTTTGAATGTATTTCCATCTGCACCCATAACTTCAACCATGGGCATGGTCGTAATGCTGTCATCCAAACTGATAGCCTGTTCACTCATTCCTGGATTAAATTTTGTTCCCGATCTGGTGACATGAGGGGACAGAGGTGGTGCAGTTGCTCCAGCAATCTCTTGTGTAGGCTGGGGGAGGTTGGTTAGCAGTGATGCTCGTTTTCCAGGGTCAGAGTAAGGCGGAGGTGAAGCTGCGGAGGATTCTCCCCGGTCTGATACTGGATAAGATGATGTTGGTTGTGCTGGTCTGTTGTTTTGTTCTGGCCTCTGAGCTCGGGAAGGAGGTTGATCCAGGTCCGGGTCCACCCTGCTTTTGACACACTGAGACACTTGATTAGTAACATTTCTTGGCCCTGCCTGTCCACACTTTCTCTCCCTGAGTTTTGCTTCATCCAGCCACAAAAAAAATGCTTTCCAGTCTGCATGAAAAGGAACAAACGTCTTTTTTTCTTTCCTCTTCAGTTGATGGACTTTTTCTCTGTCTTCACTTTTTTCTAGTGATTGTTTTAGTGCATTTAATTGTCTTATACTGAAGGACCCTTCTTCTGGAAACCCATGTTCATTTACCCACACATTTAATTGCTGCAAAATTTCCTCACCATGTTTATTTTTCATAAATTGCACATTTGGAATATTTTGTGCCGGCTTTTCTGTTTTGGATTTTGAGTTCCCCGTTTAGTTCCTGGTGGTATACACTAATCTCAGAGAGCCACTCTCTAGATTTTCAAAGACATCCAAAGCCTATTTGTGATTCGGCCCCAGTAAGTCGTCACTTATGTAACCCACAATGGTAAATGGACTAGTTCTTATATAGCGCTTTTCTACTCAGTCAGAGCACTCAAAGCGCTTACACAACACGTTTTACATTCACCCATGCACTCCCATTCATACAAGCACTTCCATGTTTACTAAGCTAAGTGCTTTTAATTAGCTAACATTCACACACATTCATACTCCGACAGGACGGTCAGAGACCAACTTGGGGTTAAGTATCTTGCCCAAGGATACATTGGCATGTAGCCAGGAATCGAACCACTGACCTTCCGATCAGTAGGTGACCTGCTCTACCTACTGAGCTACAGCCACCCCTATGCTGTTAACCTGCGTCTGCCTGGCAATCAGTGCAAACCAGCCTTAGTTTGTGTGCCCACAGCGATCAGCCCAAGTCAACAGTGTTGATCCCAGATCAGCTGTGTTTACAGAACTTTTCTCTGAATGGCGGACCCTCTTACCAAACACAGAACAATTTCAAATTTTAATTAAATTATTTGTCCTTAAAATTATAGTACGGTCAGAAAATCAAGTTGTTCTCACCTGCTCTCCACTCTGAGTTCTTTATCAATTGAGATTTCAGCGGTGATTCCTGCTCTCGGTTGTCAGGCGCACGTCTCCTCAATAATGGGCTCGGAGGTAAGCACTTTTCAGACTGGTTGAGTCTACCTGCGCAGGTTTTTCCTGGATCAACACGAAAGCAGAGAAGAAGTCACTCGAGAAATCCCATCCTCGTCGCCAAGATTGTGGTGGAAAAAATAAGTTGAGCTCTGAAACCAAACTGATTTTTGGATGATTTATTGAAAGTAAGAATATAACCTTTGCAAAGGGATCAATACAGCAGGAACAGCCTTCACACCAGCACTGACCAAAGCACAGAATAACACCCATTCCTTTATACTATTGTGTTGATACAATCTTGTTCCACTAGCCGTGGGGAGTTCAGGTTCCCCCCACCATGTAGCACCTGCATGATAACAAAGTGTGCCATGGCCTTGGACACAGCCTACAGTCAAGTTGTTTTTCTCATCTTCACACACTTGGTCTTTGTGCTAGAAAATTACAATTACAGAGAAAAAGTACACAGAGGTTATTCGAGTTCAGAAACAAATTTTCCATTACAGAGGCGACTGTTGTGATTTGGTGCTATATAAATAAAATTGAATTGAAAGTAGAATTGAATCTGCTGAAAGGGGAGAGAGACAGGACAAAAGACAGAGAGATAGAGATTAATAATAATGATTAAATACAGAGTGGAGTATAAACAGAGTAAATAAGGTGAATGAGAAACAGTGCATTATGGGAACCCCCCAGCAGACTAGGCCTATAGCAGCATAACTAAGGGAGGGTTCAGGGTCACCTGATCCAGCCCTAACTATAAGCTTGATCATAAAGGAAAGTTTTAATCTTAATGAATGATGGTGGATTCAAACCCAGGACCTTCTTATTGTGAGGCAAAAGTGCTAACCACTGCCCCACCGCGCTGCCCTCCTCTTTCTCATTTTCCTAAAAAAGCTAAAGAAATGTGGGGGACTCAAGACTTTTGCACAGTACTGTGGAGACTTTTTGCCGTTTCCATCCAGCAGGCCAACTTCAGACCTTTTATATGTTTGGCCTCCTGATGTAAAGTTAGCAGTTAATAATTTGGGGAATAATTAATTTAAAAGTTCCTCAGAGCGCGTAAAAGTTTAACCGGCTGATCTCTGATCAGTCTGCTGATGAAAGCTGTTCCTGTGACTCACTTAGATACGCTCTCTGAATATTTAGGTCAAGTGTTTTCAAATGTGAGCTAACCCATCAATGAGGGTCACTGTTGGTGTTTTATAACAGAACGCATGGAAACAGCTGTTAAATGTTCAGCTGAGTCTCAGCTCTGTGTTTATCATCCACCTACAAATCAGAGACTCCACAGTGCCAAGAAATGGACCATAACGCCTCCTCAGACCTCCTCAGACCTCCTCGGGCTTCCTTAGGCCTCCAATGGCAGGTTTCTCCTGTGCTCGGTGCTCACACTTCGTGGCAAATGGCCTCAGATGGCAGCAGAGATCTGCAGTCTGAGTCCAGGTCAGCTTCAGACCAGCTGCAGATCCTCATCAGCGAATGGAGTCACTCTGTGGATGCTTTCATCTTCTGAGCTCATTTAGGAATGCTCGAGCTCTGAGGCAGCTGATGAGGAGATCTGTGATGTGGTCGGATTGGACCCGGAGCCAAGACCTAACTGAACGTTTAATGTGAAGGTTCAGTTCAGTCAAGAAAAATCCAGATTTTTACATTAAAACCTGAAAATCTGACTGAGAGAGAACTTTTATTCTGAAACTATTTTATGGAAACAGGAAGCAGGAAAAGTGACAGATATTTTTCTGTTTGAAAATGTGAAAGCGGTTTGAACCCCAGGATGTGCGCACTGACTTTAGCAGGGCCAGCAGCAGATTGACTGCAGCGAGGCGAGAAACCTGCTGACCGGCGCTGATCTGCAGGAAGCTGTCAGAGGACACTGAAACATCACCACGATGTGACAACGAAATGTTTTAAACCTGATCTGATCACCGAAGAACGAGATCGAAGGCTTCATGAGTCTTAAACTGTGGCGCAGTATTTGTACAGACAGACTGAGCTCTCTGTGGGCCATTCACACTCCTCTGATTTCAGCAGTAAAGCTAGAAACTGACCTCTGTGCATGAGCTTTGGGACCTGACCATGTTGAAGAAGCTTTGGGGTGAGTCTGTGTGTTCAGTTCGTGCTGATGAGCAGATAAGCTGCAGCAACTTGCTTGCTGTTGTTTTAGGTCACCTGTACACACCTGTCCCCTCCCCTCACTCTTGTAACATCTGCTTGTACAGCTGTGCCTTTTTTACAAAGAGCAAACAGCTGTTTGGAGGCACACATGCTTAGTGTACAGTACCAGTCAGAAGTTTGGATACACTTTTGACTGGTACTGTACCATAAATATTGGAGGGGAAAGTACACTGGGATTAAAGTGAGCCGGAATGATCGGGAACATCATCCCAGCATCTTCAGGAGTAATCAGATCTGCAGCAGAGAGTAGGTGTGTGCACACCGTGCTGCTGAACTTATCACTTATTTGATGAGCTGAGAAGAAGTTCTGATCACTTTGTGTTACTCAGAGGGTCTGAAAATACCCGAGAACATGTACTACCACACCGATGACTCAGCATGGATCCTCTATCAGTAATGCCTAATAAAAACTCTGTGTTTGAGTCTGTATGTGTGTGTGTCTGTGTGTGTGTGTGTGTGTGTACTGGCTCAGGGTTGGACAGCAGCTGTGACGATTATCATGTGACTCATTTCTAAGTGATTCTCTTCCTCACGCTGCCCCACAGACCTTTTCCTTCCCACTGTCACCAAGTGCTGCTCACAGGGGGTCGTTTTGACTGTGGGGTTTTCTCTGTATTATTGTAGGGTCTTTACTTTATAATATAAAGCAATAGAATTGTATTGAATTGCTCTCTGTGGTGGCCAGCAGACAGCTTCTGTGTGCATAATAGAAGGTCCTGTCAGGCCTGCTCAAAATGTTTACAGAATCTATTCAATTTTTATATAAATTAATAGCTATTTGAATATTTGACCTCCAAATATAGATTACTGCAGATAGAAATAACTGTTTGTGTGAAAAGGAGTCCACATGAAGAGAGAGAAAGTTCAGTGTTTCTGAAAAGCATCAGCAGCTTACTGGTTTAAATCATAGGGAGTCATTAAAGTGTGGAAGCTGTGGGTTAATATCATTAACACACGCCTGTGAACAACAACCTGAACCACCGTCAGACATCTGCACGCTCATCAGACGCATGAAGAAACTCCAAAATCAGCTTTACTGCTGCAGTTCATCCTAATGTCCCACTGACACAAACACCATCTAAATGGGCTGTTTGTCTTCTAGCTGCTGTGGACACAACATATGGAAGCCCATTTCTGCCATAAGAAGCATGATTTAAAGAATACTTAATAAAATGTGGACATACAGTGAGATTAAACTAGAAAACTATCAGGTAAAACACATCATGAATTAGAATAGTTTCATTTTTAAAAAGCTCAAAGTCTGATTAAAACTCAGATGGATGAGTTAAAAGTCAGAAATATTGTATAAAAAATTAAAACAAGAACACCAATTTAGGAATAAAGAGGCCAAAGTTTACACAGAAATGTTTTGAGTATAATCAGAATTATTAAAAAAAAAATAAAAAAACTGAACAAATTATTAATTTTAAATTACAAAAAACAGTAAACATTTAAATTGTCTTAAACAGAAAAAGTTAAAGAGTAAAAGTAAAAAATTACACAACATGAATGTTAAATTTCAAACTTTTATTTTTTTCTGGCAGAAATAGGCTTCCATAAGTGCAAAAAAAAAAAAAAAAAAAAAAAAAAGTCAAAACTGATAAACTTTATGTGCTTGACTGAAAACTTCAGAACAAACCTGATTACATTTGAAGTTTAAAACCTGATTTTGAACACGTGAAACAGCAGGAGAACCTTTAAAGGGGCCACTGAGCAGCATCCGACGGCCCGGATCACCTCAGGATCGGTGCAAACAAACTGAACCTCCACAACAGCTTCAGGCTGAAGACCCAAACACAAGATTTCAGTCAAAATCCAGACCGACAAAATATCAGCTCAAATTTAAAACTGTGTCAAAGAAAAAAAAAAACAGACAAAAGTCCAAATTTATCAGTTTATAAGTAAAATATGACTAAATAATAAAAAGTAAAACAAATGAATTATAAAATCAAAATTATAATTTTAATCTGAATATTTTCTGACTGGCATAAAGAGGCTTCCATACCCAAATATTTGAGCTGTTGGGCATCAAACAGGGAGAGCAAGAACAGTCTGTGGAACATCTGGAACCCGACGAGGATCATCTGACTGAAACTTTTAAACTTTCAGTTCGAGCTCAGATAAAAAGGGCTCACTTTGATCCTCACATTTGAGTGAAACAGCCTTCACAAAGAGCTGAAAGCTCCTGGCTGCATTTCTTTCAGTGTCCTGGAAAAATAAAACAGAACAGCTAAAAGTATTTTTCCTGGAAAATCTTTTAATCAAAAGCAGTTAAAAATAAATAATAAACGTGCAAAAAGATGGAAACGTGACATTTTCTGTGAAAACAAACTTCATGACCCGACGAAGCTCAACACGGCTGACGGCCTCAGTTTCAACCCACATCTGACCTTACAGGTAAATTCCAACTCATGTGCAAATATAAAAACAAAAACGAGCCAAACTTTATGTGCCGATGAAGCTCCAAAATACCTTTTTTTTTTTTAATTGGCCGCTTCCTTCAAGATTTGGACAAACGGCTCAGAAATTTCTATCAAGTAAACACAGTCACTGTCAGCTCGTGTGAACAGATGTTCCAGGTAGAACTTTAACCTGACAGGTTCCTTAAAGGAGGGATGTGACGGCTCTCTAACAGCAGCAGCGTGGCTCTTTAAGGAGCCAATCAGATCCCTGCAGGATCAATAATGAGACAGAGGCTGATCAGTTTCCGGCTGATTTATTCAGCTTCACATACACACTCCATCATAAAGCACAGAATCACTTTTTTTTTTTTGGATTTTTCCCCTTTTTCCTTCATATTGCACCAAAAAAATGAGCAAACATCAGCATGACAAAGCAACAGAAACTTCCTGTTCCCCTCAAACTATTTTACACACCAACATGTACAATCCAGGTCTGTGTGTGTGTGGACCCATTAAAACAGCTGCAAGGCAGTAAAGCAAGGCAGGCCACAGGGCTTTGAACCCTCACAGAGAACAGTGGAAGAGCCTGACATTCCCTTTGACTGTACAAAAATAGGCATGAAAATATTTTATCTAATATCCTTAAAAAGATGAGGTATGCTTGGTTCTGTAATATCACACCTGAACACCCAAAAACAAAGTTTACAGTCAGTCTGAGTCCTGCAGCAAAGAAAACATCCTGATATCCGGTGGGAATGCATAGTCCGGGTCCGGGGTCTGACCCGAGCGGCAGAAAGTAAGTCCATAAAACCCTGTCAGTTCACCTCCGCACAGTACCGACTCCATGCCAGAACATATCCGCCCCCGGCGCACGGAGCACAGGCAGCAGCAGCCACGACACCCCGCTCCCTGACCGAAGCTACAGAGCCGGGGTGAAGGGTCAAAAAATTAGCACGTGAACACCAGGTCTGTGAAGTTGGCCTTCAGCCAGTCCCCGGCGATCATCTCGCTCAGCTCCGGTGTGCAATAATCCGGGAACTCGAAGTGAGATCCGAGGCTGCCCCCCTCCGTGTAGCCGCTGGTGTCCAGGTCCTTATCCACCAGAGACAGGTTCAGGGTCCCCGAGGCCGAGCTGGAGGACGAGTTCCACGGGTCTGAGGAGGACTGCAGGCCCCCCAGGAAGTTGGAGGTGAAGTCGAGCGGCTCTATGGGGAGGTCATCGAGGTCGTCCCCGCAGCAGGAGGAGGCGGAGGTGCAGACGGAGCGGGAGGAGGATGCTGGGGAGAGGGAGGCCGGGTGGACCGCGGTGCTCTGCCGGGTGAAGCTGAAGTACAGCCGGCCGGAGGACAGGCGCCTGCTGGTTCCCTCGGCAGAGCCCCGGGGAGACAGTTTGGTGATACTGTAGCAGGGCAATTCTTCCTCTTCCCCCTCCTCGTCGTCCTCCTCCGAGGATGAAGATTCCTCCTCCTCCTCCTCCTCAGTATCAGTATAGTCCCGTTTGACCTGCGTGCTGGGTTTAAGAGTGCTCGGCACGTACCGGTGGTCCGGCTGCTGGGCGTTCAGCTGGTGGTGTGGGTCGGGCTGCTGGGGTTTCTGCTGGTATCGTGAGTCCAATTGCTGGTATTGGGGGTCCGGCTGCTGGTACTGCGGGGGGACACTGACCACTTTGCCGGCCCCGCCCACCGGCTTGCTGGCTCGGGAGAACTTCTTGGCCGCCGCGGGGGGTCTGTGAGCCGGTCTATCGCCGTTTCTCTCCGCGTACTGAGTGGCGAGCTTCCCCTCCGTCCTGGGCTTCTTCTTGGGCCGGTACTTGTAGTCCGGGTAGTCGGCCATGTGCTGCAACCGGAGGCGCTCCGCCTCCCGGATGAACGGGATCTTCTCGGTGTCGGTTAACATTTTCCAGCGCTTCCCGAGCCGCTTGGAGATCTCGGCGTTGTGCATGTCCGGGGACTGCTCCATTATCTTCTTCCTCTCGATTTTGGACCACACCATGAAGGCGTTCATGGGCCGTTTGATGTGGCCCGAAGCGGTCTTACACCAGTCCGGTTTCTGCGGCGCGGGACTGCCGGCAAAGGATCCCACCGCCCTGCTGCGCTCCGAGGCAGTCGCTTCGCGGTAGCCGGCGTTGACTCTCGCCTCAGCGGGCTCCGTGTGCAGACCCATCGTCCTACTGAACCCCGAAAGCCACCGGGCCGGACTCGGATGTTCCCACGGTTCTGGTTCGTCTCTCTCGGAGTTCCTCGGTTCCTCGCGCTTTCCTCTCGCTCTCACTGCATTTATGTGCGCGAGCTCCCACACCGGCGTCTTTTTAACCGAAGTAGCAGGCGCGAGACGTTACCGCCCTCAACCAATCAGCGATCTCCTCTCACCGAAACCTTCCCGCCTCCACTTCGCTGTCAGCGAATCACAGCCTCAGAGCTCCTCCCCGCGTGCCCGCCCACCTCCTCGTAGGCCGTTACTCAAATCACTTTCAATAGATAAGTGAAAGTAATCAATACTTATCAGCTCTCTATCTGGACCGAATTACTCCCACTGAGTGTGTGTGTGTGTGTGTGTGTGTGTGGGGTGGCCCGTTTTTGATGAAGGTAAGGCAGAACAGGTGAGTGTGAATAACGTGTTTAGAGCCCGGTTCCGCTCCATAATAACCTGCGGTGGGTGAACTCAGGCTGATCTTCTGTGGTCTGATTTAAATGAGGAGAAAGGAGTTTTCTAAGTGGCTCTGAGTCACTGGAGGGTCAGTGAAACGGCTCTGAGGGTCCTGGAGGAGGGCTTCCAGTTATTCTGCTCTCAGTAACAGACGAGTGAGCTCAGCCCCCCACCCCCCGCCCCGCCCTCAGGATTTTCTAAATTTCCATCTCTAAGCAGCATGTGAGGATCAGGTAGGTGACCCCTCCCCTCCCCGGCAGCCCAGATACACAATCCCAACCTGTACAGCAAATACACAAGCATCAGCCTGCAGAGACAGGTCGGAGTCATGTGACCTGCAGAGCTCAGGTCGTATCATATCAGACGTGCGTGGATTTAGGATTTTTAAACCCAGTCACACCTGTTTGATGTCACATTTCAGTAACTAAAGAAGGAGAAACATCTCCGGTTGATAAACTTGGAATCAGATTCAAACAGATTCAAAGTAGCAGATCTGAATGCAGTGACGGCCCACGCTGCAGCTTTAATTTACTGACACGTGGCTCAGGAGGTGCTGTTAGCGACCTTTTTAAAAATATAAATGAATGCTTTCAAATCATCTTTAGGAGCTCTGAGACCTCAGGAGGAAAGAGGAGGCGGAGGGATGCTGAGACGCTGTTACTGCCGGCCCGTCTCACAGCTGGAATCAGAGCGGATCTGAAGGGCTGTACACATGATCACAAAGTGAATTCCTTCCAGTTTGTGCTGTCAGATTTAGGAGTTTGGACTGAGCTGGATTATCTGTGACACAGATTCCCATCTGTCTCCTTTCAGCACCAACACTTAGAGCTGCTGATGGAGCAGCAGCAGGTCTCCACATTTATCTGTGGATGTGAGTTTGGACTCGTCTGCAGGCCTCCTTTGCCTGGATTTTAATTTCAGACTTTTTAAAATACTTTTTAATGAGCCATGGGAGCCCTGCTTGTTTGAGCTCCATCACCTCCACCCACACACAGACAGCAGAGAGCTGGAGGCAGACTCAGCATGAGGGGACAGAGGAGGTGCACTTTGGGGGGGACCAGCAGGATAGATGGAGCAATTGGTCCCCACAACGTAGTATATGTCAGGAAAATTGTCCCCACAAGGTATTATAAACATACGCACACACACACACACACACACACACACACACACACACACACACACACACACACACACACACACACACACACACACACACACACACACACACACACATTAGATCATGTGCCACTGCCAAATAAAACACCCTTCTGTCCATGAATGTGGATGAAGCATAATTAAAGCTGCGTCACAGCTGTCCAGCAGTAGATGCTGGTTATAGTTCTTTGCTGATTGACAAAATCGATCATTTATCCATCCAGGTATTCGGACAGCTATCCAAGCAGCATTCCTGTGCGTGTGCGGCCTTTCACACCGCCGAGCCGAGCCGAGGTCACGGGCAGAGGTGTGGACAGGTGTGCACAGGAAGCTGGTCAGTCACATGACTGGATCAGCAGGAACGTCTGCAGATAATCTCAGAAACACGCCTGCTGAGAAGCTTTTCAAAACCCCGAATCCAACAGCATGAAGGAGAGTGAGAGCCTTCAGGTTTATTTAATCTGCTGCACGGACTTTCTAATTTCATTAAAAAGCTCCAAATACAAGATGTTTAATGAGGAGACAGAGCAGTGGAGGGGGAAGCTGGTGGGAATGACGAGTGTGGCTCACAGTCATCGGTGTGGATGTGAAATCATAAAAACGAATAAGCAGCAGAGCGACAGACTCGAGAACAGACAGAGCACCGCAGCACGGTCAGGACGGCCCAGAGGATCGATTCAGGCTAAAAATCATCCCAAAGTTCTCCCGTTAAGCCGGGTTTCCTGAGCGCAGGTGTTTCTCCATCTGCAGCCTCTTCATGGTCAGTGATTGGACAGGAAGCTGATGATGCCACAGCCACGTTCATAATCAATGAAATATTTATTATTTTCACTTTTCTTGATGCATTTTTAAACATGATCACTGACCCGTTCAGCCAACTGCAGGTCCTCTCTGACGTGGTCACGTCTCACTCTGGACTTCATGCCATGAACCTGCAGTTGTTCTGCTAACATCGCCCTCCCTGCTGACAGAGTCCATGCAGGCTTCCTAACACAGCAGCAGCTGGGGCTCTGATTGAACAGACCGCTCATTTCATTCAGGTCCCCGACCTTCTGCAGAACCACACCAGGCTCAGCAGCTCAGGTTTCTGTGGCACATTAGACAGGTCCCTCCCTGTTCCTGCTCTTACAGTAAGAGTTCAGCTTTTAATTAGCTTCATCTGGACTGACAGGGCTGAAAGGAATATAATATGGAATATAATCCATCAGATCTCCCCCCAGGAGCTTCATGTTCATGCAGATGGAAGCTGTGCTTCAGTGCTGCAGATGTACAGTCAGCTGAGCAGAAGGTAATCATCTGGAGCTTTCAGTCAGATCATACGAGCTCCATCAGCGGCTTTCCTGGTTTCATGAAAACGTTTTCCGACTGTTGTGTCTCAGGTTCAGCTCAGAGGGCCATCGCTGTGGTTCAGCCTGCTCCTCGGGCCCAGGAAGTTCAAATTCACTCCCAAACTTCACTCACTCACTGACTTTACTGTAACTGTTTGTGAAGACCATGTTTGTTTTAAACTCAGATTTTATTTTCACTGATAAAAACGTCTTTAAGAGTCATAATGTTTTTGAGTTGAATCCAACACTGCTCACCTCTGGATTTGAACCTGTTGTCTGGGTTTGAGTGGCAGAGTTGGGCTTCCATAGTTTCTGTCTGCACTTTGTTTTCCCAGAAATGTTCAATTTAAACTCTTTCTGAGCACTTTGGGGATTGTTTTGCTAAAAGTGACACACCTGATGCTGCTGATATTTCCCTTCCATCGCTCTCTGATGCTCCTGCGTCTGTAAAGAACACATTAATGACCTGCGGGAGGGCGAGGCTCCCCCGGAGGCTTTAAACAGGAAACTGTGAGGGTCTGTGGCGAGCTCAGGTGAGTACATCCTCCAGTTTCAGGTTGCTTTTCTGCTCCTCAGCCCCCGCTCCCCCTCACAGTCCTCAGTCAGCCTGGATAGCTGAGGGGGTGGGGGGAGCATTTGCATCAGAAATGAGCTGAGAACGACCCAGAACTGCCGAGCTGAAGACCTCCAGTTACGCTGTGTGTGAACGGCCTTTTGCTCCAACGACACTTTTATGCATCATTCAGAGAAAAAAGCTTTGGCTGATCACCAAAACAAAAGACCCCCCCCAGCCAGCTGTGAGGGGCTCAGGAATGAGTTAAAGTCATCACTCAGTGCAATCTGATCTCAAACCTTTAATAAACCAGCGCGGACACACACGATTAAGAAAATGAAGTAGTATTTCATCAGTGCCTTTAAACAGCCTGCTGTCATACTCATGGCTCACAGTGGAGCCACAGCAACACTGAAGCTGCTCAGATATGAAGTTTACTGAAGGAAACAGCAGTAACCTCTGACCTCTCCAAACAGCCTGACAGAGAAATACTTTACATTAGCAGGTATGTGTGGAGCAACTTCTACTTTTATTTGATAAAACTGGAGTTTGAATCTCTTTGCAGAGCCGCACAGTGGGCCGGACTGGACTTTAAAACAGTTTCATATGGATCAAAAGGTCACGGCAGGGATCTGAGTGTGCCCCTCATCACCTGCTACCTCATACAGAGACCACGTCCCCCTTGATTGGCTATGGCTGTAATAGTAATATAATAAGAGTGCATGTTAGGAACCCGTTCACTGAGTATTTATGTTTTTTATTTCGATGTATTTGCAGGTCTGCACACATTAATCATCATTACTGTAAATGTGCCGGTGTGAGCCAGGTGGCTCATTTTCAGCTGCAGTCCCCGAGCATGATGTGAATCACCAACATATCAATCAATATACAAGGCACATAAAAGCACGTAGCAGACAGACAATCATCACAATCATGTAACAATCAATGATACAACAGCAGGGATGCTACGAGAAGATGTGCTCAGACAAACACAGGTGCAAACACACAGTGGGGTGAGCAGCAGGACATCAGACACAGGACAGGGTTTTGGATATTAGCGGTCACAGACTTGCTTCTCTAATAATTTCAGGGTGTGTGTAAAGCTCGCTGTGTTACTGTTACAGATATGAAGTGCTGTGATGCTGCAGTGCTGCGCAGCTCACACTGAGGGCTGACTGACTGACTGACAGCACGGTTCCTCGGGGGGAGCAGAGCCCTCGTTCACACAGACCTGATGAATCTGCTGCTTGTATTAAAAGTCTGTAAATGGTGTTGGGGCTGAAGCATGTCAAACTTTAGATAGCAGCTGTATGTAGAGGAACAATATCAGCTTAGTTTGGTCCCACGGTGTCTGAGGGCTTCTGATCTTTCAATCAGTTTTAATGTTGTTGCAGGCCTGTAACCAGTTAGATGGGATTATCACTACATTAAAATACAACTTTGCCACTTCGGCACATTTTATTTAATTGTTTGAGTTTCCTTCTTTAAGGTTTGAGTCCAGGATGATCCTTATATCCTGTCCTCTTGTAACCGCTGACCTACAACATCTGGCTCTGCTGTGCTCGATGCTCTTTTTGTACAAACACACGTGCAGTTTTCTTCTCACATTTAACTGTAGCCATAGAGACCTGAACCTCATCATGTCTGAGGGGAGATGATGGCTCAGCGTGCACTCTGACTGATGTGTCCTGTGGATCCGGTTTATGGCATCAGAAGAAAAATTAAATAGAGATAACTGAAATGAGTACATCACCACTGATGACATCGAAGACCTTCTTCAGATCTAAGACCACGGGTACCCCCCCGATCCCTTTGTGATTTAACAGTCTCGATAAAGTAGCAGGTAACAGTTTCTGTGCAGTGATTGGCTCTAAAGCCAAACTGCATGTGGTGTCGTTTATATGGGCAATTAGTCGATCAGCTACACACCTCTCAGCAATCTTTGACACCCCTGGGAGGATGCTGATAGGCTGGAGATGGCAACATCGTTTGCGTTTTCAGACTTGAAATTGTTGTTACAGTTATAGGGAATAAAGCCTGTCTGCACCGTATGAAGCACCCTGAGGGGGCTGTCAGCTGTGATTTGGTGCTAGATAAATAAAGTTCAATTGAACAGTGGAAGGAGAAGTGAGACTATCTTTCTGAGTTTTTAGCAGCACTCCCAAAACACAGCATAACATTTTTTATTAAGCTGATGATCAGAAACTGTCTGATTCTCATGTTCTGGCACAACATTCATGGAGTCTGTATGCTAACATGGAGCCTGAACAAAGAGTCACAGCTGTGCTACATTTATAGATAACGTTCAGTCTGAGCTCTTCTGATCCTTTCCTGTTGGTTTCTTCATTCGGGCCCAGATCAGCTTACAGTCTCTTTCCCTCACTGACTGTGCTCACAAAGAGGCCTCAGCCCGTCTCAGCTCCTCAGTGACTCTGTTTGTCCTGGGACAGAGCTCTGCTGACAGGCTTGGTTTGAATTCCTTGTGGAAACATTTTACTGCAGATTGAATTGTGGTGACAAATATCTGACGATCAACTTCTGCATGTCTGGACGGTTTTCCAAACAGGCAGAATGTTGGATGCACGATGGGAGCGAGCCTCATTAATCCTGCTGTGCAGCTGCATGTTCTGGTCTGCAGCACGAAGCTGAATCAAAGAGTAACAACGATTCCTCCACCCACAACACTGAAACATCGCCTCAGTCAGAGACGTCAGGAATCCGGGTCACAGCATCAGGAGTGATGATGATGAAGCTGATGATGAGCCATGCTGCTGTTGTGAGCAGTACTCTGGCCTTCAGATGTTAGAACAGCTGCACCTGTGCTGAGGCTGGAGTGAAATCGTCAGGTGCTGTTAATGATGGTGGTTTCTGGGTCACACTGAAGACTGCGATGGAGAAGTGCGAGCCACACGTTTGTGAGCAGGAGTGCTCTCTCACGCTGTGCTGAGTCGACTCGTTAACTCTAAGAATGACTCAGCACAAATCTGTGGTTTCTGAAACAGAGAAATGTTCTAATCAGTGATGATGACATGTTTGTGTAGTTTTTCTGTTTGTTAGAATAGAATAGAATAGAATAGAATAGAATAGAATAGAATAGCTTTACTGTTGCTGAGAAAACAATGTTAAGAACATGTTAAAACAGTGAAATGCAGTTTAGCATCCTCTCTAGGCAACTGTTATAAAGACAAAAACTGTCCACATACAAAAACAACAATAAATAAATCAAAATATATTAACACTAAGAAAAATATGCACAAGCTTGAGATTACTTAAGGTGATGTGTGCAATGACACATTATTCCCTGATTATTCATCAGGATGGATAGGTTGGTTGAGGATGGGGGGAGGGGGTTGATGGCTTTCACAGCCTGAGGGAAGAAGCTGTTTTTCAGCCTGTTTGCTTTTAATCATCTGAATCTCTTTTAGGGGGGGGGGGGGGGGGGGGGGGGGCAGAGAGTGTCCAGGGGGAGTAGTGTCCATTGCAATGCAGAGAGCCTTTTTTCTGGAGTCAGCTGTTGTAAATGTCACTGAGGGGGGGTCGTGAGGTACCTGAGATTTTTTCTGCCTCTCTCCACTCGCTGCAGGTCTCTCCTGTCCCGTGCTGTGCAGCTGGAGAACCAGACTGTGCAGCAGAAGGTCAGCAGGCTTTCAATAGTAGCTCTGTAAAAGTTCACCAGCAAGCGTTGAGGGAGGTGGGAGTGCTTAAGCTTCCTGAGGAAGTAGAGTCTCCGTTGTGCCTTCCTCACTTGGTATTGAGCCCAGGTGAGGTCAGCAGAAATGTACACCCCAAGGAACTTAAAGCTCTCCACTCTCTCGAGCTCTGCTCCATTAATGTAGAGAGCTGTGGTCTCAGTGTGTGGGGATCTTCTGAACTCCACAACCAGCTCCTTGGTTTTGTTGGGGTTTAATTCCAGGTTATTATTATTGCACCATGCTGTGAGATGCTGGACCTCCTCCCTGTAGGCTGATTGTTGTCCGTGATCAGTCCTACTATGGTGGTGTCATCAGCAAATGATGGTATTGGAGGTGTGAATGGGGGAGCAGTCATGTGTAAAGAGTAAGTAGAGGAGGGGGCTGAGGACACATCCTTGTGGGGTACCTATGTTTAAGATGATAGCTGAAGATGTGTGGTCTCCCATCCTGACAAACTGGGGTCTGTTGCTTAGGAAATCCAGTACCCATAAGCATAGTGAGCTGCCCAGGCCCAGCTCGCTCAGTTTTATGAGCAGATTATGTGCAATAACTGTATTAAAGGCTGAACTAAAATCCACAAACAGCATTCTTACATATGAATTTTTCCATTCCAGATGAGTGAGGGCTGTGTGGAGACTGTTGACCTGTTCGTCCTATAGGCAAACTGATGTTGGTCAAGGTCAGCTGGGCTGACAGACCTGATATGAGTTTGTTCTTCTGTAGGCAGAGAAAAGAGGAAGCTTTACACAGTCAGAAGGCTTCATAGATGGAAATGTTTCTAAAATAGCTCACCCGGTCATGTCTGAGCACGTGCACACTGCATACAGGAGGTCCTCCTTGGGGTTGATACTGCAGTACAGGGTAAGGTGGGAGTGCTGTGGCTCATTCTGTCAGCGTTTGCATGAAGAAACATTCATATTGAGATCTTTATCTTAATGACTGAGTGATGGAGATTCAACTGACCCGACTCTCCAGGACAGGGAGCCTAACAGCAGCTGTTCTGCAGCTCTCCCACAGGAGCTTGTGTTGGGGGGAAGCAGGTGAGGATACTATCCAGGAGATAAACTGTTCCCCCTGCCGGAGAGCAGAGGAACGTGTCCTGCTGTTACCTGCTCTGTTCTCACCTCACAGCCTCTGCGAGCAGGTTGACTGTGACTGTGAGCTCAGGGCTGCTCAGCAGGTTCATTACACCAAAGTTTCTAACACCTTCAGATCAGTCTGAGGCTCCTCGCTGAGCTGATGACTCAGTGCACCGGGGAGAACCCGACACTCACAAACTCAAACACCATGCAAATGTGTTCACAAACCGTCCTCTGTGTGTGCTGTTTACACAGCTAACCTTAAACTTAATCTCTGGTTTTCCATAGCAGGAGGGACTAGCACACGTGCACCTGAACCTTTTCTGCACGTGTGCGAGTAGATCAGCAGCAGTGTTTATTCAACAAAGTGTGCACCTTCGCCATGGTTATAGTTAACATATTGTTCTCACATGACTGTCCTCAAAGCGACTCACGGATTCACTCAGCAGAAAAAATCAATCAGACCTTCATCTGGTTTGGTTTTGCTCTGTTTTCTCACTCTTTCTGCTTTTATTGGTTTAATTTATTATTTTAATCCAAACTGCATCTTCTCAGCCTGTTTTTAAAGTCTTTTTGATGGAACATGTTTTAAATGCTGTTCTGCTTTTGAAGCACTTTGTGACTCTGGCTTGAAGCTGCTTTGTTAATAAAGTTTCTCAATTTGAATGATTTGGAGCTGAGTTTGAACCCCTGCAGCATGAACAGATCCAGATGTTGGTTTGAAATCAAAAGTGAACATCAGCCGTGGAACGTGCTGTAAAATCAGGCAGAAACAAACACGCTCACCGTGCAGATGTTTGATGTGAAGATGAACATCTGCCTGAAACTGGAGCAGCTGCAGGACACAAAATCAGAAGGAAACGATCCTGCAGAGAAGCAAACATGCAGCGTATTCTGCTGGCTCTGAGTCTGTTAGTCCTGCAGAACAAACTGTGTGAAAGCCCCACAGCAGGTTTCCAGCAGGCTCTCTGAAACGGTGCATGCTGGGAGGTCTGCTGATGGCGCCTTCAGCTTCATGTTTCTTCACCCGAAGGCTGAAAGGAAATCTCAAACGTTTAAAAGCTGTTCCACAGTCTGCAGCTGCTGATGGTAGCTGTGGTTCAGCTCTGGAGGGTCATTCTAAGCAGAACCTGTAGCAGGTAGAGAACTGGTTCCTGAGCTGCAATCAGAGTCGATCAGAACTAGGAGTACGGTCCAATAGTTCAGAGAATCAGAAAGGACTGAGTTTGGTGCTCAGAGGTACTCTGACTCAGATGTTCTTGATGTGGGTCTTCTGTAACATCCTGAACATGGACCACAAACAGATCATTTTCATCTCCAGCACATCAGTTCTTACTGTGTTGCTTCATGAAGGTGGTAAAAATGAGGTTGGATTCTTTGTCACAGTTTCTCAGATGTTCTCCTGCTGCTGCAGAGAGGGTTTGATGTAACTCCTCCCTCATTCAGGTTTCTGTAAACTCAGATGTCAAACATGTGGGTCAGGGACCAGAACTGGCACACTGGTACTGCGTTTCCACCGCCGAGGAGCCAGTGCTGGTGTCGGTTTCAATGAACCGGCAAAACGCTTAAGAACAGGCCCGCGTTCCCACCGCGTTTCTGTGAACTGCTCCTTTACGTATGAGCGTGGGGGGGTCCTCATCTGGACACGGAAACCGCGGAGCGCAAACGTGGGAGAACACGGTCTCCTTTCTGTGCTGCAAATACGTTTAAGGGTCCAAACCAAACTACTGCAGCATCTGTGTGCAGCACAGAGGGAAACACAGACAGAGATTAGAGCAAGACGACAAGTACGCACTTTGTGTCCTTTTATCTGTGATATGAACTGATACAAAGCAGCAAGCTCAGCCTTAGAGCCCAACCTAATTCACAGCCGTGAAAATCGCTTCACTTTTCTCATGTAAAAGTGAAGCAAGTTTTCTAATATGGTAGAAAACTTGATGTTGAGACGGCAGAGTCACGCCCTTCTGCCGCTTTCGTCACGCATTCCTGGTTCCAGACCAGCTAGCTTGCGGGGCCGGAGTTGAACCCGTTTTTCAGCCGAGCGCCGAGTGCTTCCACGGTGGAAAAAATGCTGAATGGTTCAAATACTGGCACCAGAACCCCATTGGTGGAAAAAGGTTTGCTGTGGAATGATCTGTCTCTGCACATTAGACAGGCCTCACCGCTCGTGCACTTTAAATCACTTTTAAAAACTCGCCTCTTCTCTTTGGCTTTAACACTAAGTCTGAGTCTGAGTCTGTGAGCTGTGTTTTTAAATCTTTTCTGTCCTTCACATATATTATGCATTTCTTATGTATTTATTGAGCTGTTTTATGTATTTTATTGTACAGCACTTTGGACCCTGTGGGTGATTTTAAAGCCCTTTATAAATAAAGCTGGATTGGATGAAACCTTCTGACGTGTGGGTGGAGAGACGCTGATTATTTCTTCTTATAAAGTGTTCATAACCATCGTTTATTCATTCCTTTAAGAACACAGATGCAGGCGGCCTCCTTCGACCACACAGTCAGGAAACTGCGGATTCACAGGATTCATCCTTCAAACCATAAAAAATGGATGAAAATCTGCTGTAAAGTGAACGCTGTTCGAGTCCGAGGCTGCAAGTCGGCCCGACGCTGGAAACTGAAGCTGTTCATGGAGATGATGGTGCTGTTTCAGCTGATCCATCACCTGCTGTCATGTGATCCTTCCCCAGAAGATAAAGTCGTCAGTGTGATGACGAGCTGCTAATCTAACGCACGATGGCTAATCTCAGCCATGGTGATGGTTTCAAAAAGAAAAATGATGAGAGAATCAGTGAGCTGATCAGAGTTAATCAGCTGATCACAGATAATCCTTTCAGACACGTTTCACTTCACATATTTTTCCGCTGCTGTCGTCTTGAAATGAGGAGCTGATGCTTGTTGGTCACATGCTGTGCTGGGTAACAGGAAGTAACTCGTTACTGTAATGTAATCAGATTACAGGGTTTCTTCTTTGGGGTGCATTCATGAACTCTGCTGAACTGCTGTTTTATTTCTGTTTGTGTTTGTGTTAATGAAACCTTTAAAAATGAGTAAAAATCATTTGCAGCTTTGTACCCAAACAGAGAGAACAGACAGCAACTAAAGTCTTTTGAATCTCGAGAAGTTTAATGGATTAGATTACTTTTTCATTAACAGCCCGACACTGATCACACGTGACGATAATCAGATACTTTTGAATTTCAGATGAATCAGAAGAAACAAAAACATCAGAAACATTTTTTCTCTGCAGAGCAAGCTGTGAACTGGTCCTTTAAGGAGGGTCTGTTTGTGAGGTGTTATAATCTGTGTGTGTGTGTGTGTGTGTGTTTCATATGCAAAGCAGCAGGGAAACAGTTCAGATGTTATCAGCAGCAGCACCACACAAAACACTGGCAGCTGATTGGCTGAGCAGTGTGTGTGTGTGTGTGTGTGTGTGTGTGTGTATCCTTTAATTACATGGCTACCACAGAGCAGCTGATTCATTACAGCGATCACACACCAGGACAGGTAAGCGACCTGTGGAGGACCCAGCAGCAGCCTGAGCCTCAGAAAAACCACAGAAGAAGAAAGGTTTCTTCTTCCTGGCATTCAGAGCACGTTTGTCACAGCAGAGGAAGTTCTTCTGAAGAGTTTCAGAGCATAAAGTCCACAGCAGGTGTTTCAGGATGTTTCCACAAACTCCTCAGTTCACTGCAACAGTCGCAGAAAAAGAAGAAACCGGTTCAGGCTACTTCCTGGTGTAGACACGACGTTTGACACCAACTCTAATGGTGTCCACAGGGAGAGAGTTAAATCTGCAGTTTATTTCAGCTGAGATACAAAAAGTATTTATTTATAATTTGTATTTATTCTCTAACTTTAACCAAGAAGATTTTAGTGCTTAAATCCACGCAGCAGGGGAGAAAGGAAGAAGTGCAAACAGGACACAAACCAGGGGGTGTGCCCCAGCCCCAGCACTTACCTGCTGCTCCACCTGCCCCCTATTACCCATCATCCTCTGGGTGCAGAGACCCCTTAATCCACCTGCAGCACCTGGAATGACCTCAGGAGTGAACATGTTTGGAAACAAAAGGAAAAATTATTCCGTATCAGTCAATACATCATATCAGTGTGCACTTTGATACACTGATAACTAGTTCATATTCACACACACGCACAAATAAACACACATGATTATTTGTGTTACCACATGTAACACAAATAATCATGCATGTACATTCACTCTCATCCATAACACATGGTGGGCCCTGTTTCCATAGCAACATAAAGCCCACCCTCCCCATCCCAACACATAATTGGTTGTCACGGAAACAGGGCTGCCCTTAACTCTCATGACGGAGGAACGACATCAATGAGCCCACCCACCTCCACCTGCAGCCCAGAGCTCCCAGTAAGATGCTGGGAGGAGGAGGAGGAGGAGGAGGAGGAGGAGGGGAAAATCTGCAGACTAATTTTTTTGGCAGCTTTTACTGATCATGTAGATCAGGGCTCTTCAAATCCAGGCCTCGAGGGCCGGTGTCCTGCAGGTTTTAGATGTGTCCCTGATCCAACACACCTGAATCAAATGGCTGAATGACCTCCTCAGTATAGTCAAGTTGTCCAGAGTCCTGCTAATGACTTCTATATTTGACTCAGGTGTGTTGAAGCAGAGACACATCTAAAACCTGCAGGACACCGGCTCTTGAGGCCTGGAGTTGAAGAGCCCTGCTGTAGATTATCAGCTTTTGTCCACCAAATGTGGACTAAGAATAAACAAACAGCTTGAAGCAATAAGTCAAAAGCACTAAAACGTGGCTGCAGTCACAGAGAGACGGGGCAGCAGCCGAGGGACGGAAATATCAGCAACAGTTTGAGAAAATACAACATTCATGTGAATAAATGAGACAAAATAATAGAAAGCTTTTATTGTCAAACACGTATGATGAAAATGTAGCAGCTGCCACAGCTCAGTACCTTTCCTTATGAAACTTAAACAAGAAAATAAGAAAAATACTGTAATACCAGCATGTATATGTATATCAAACAACACAAGCACTTACAGGTGAATACATATGTGACAGGTGAACAGGTGTTGACCAGGGTGGGAGGGGTCTGCCAAGAGTGTCTTTGCTCTGCTAATGCAGCGAGAGCTGTAATGTTCTCCAGGCGGGGCAGCTGATGTCCAAGTCATCCAACTTCTCCACCAGGATGTCAGGGCTGATGGTGCTGAACTCCGAACTGTAGTCGACCAACAGCATCCTCACGGAGGGTCCTGAGCGGTCCAAGTGTTCCAAGGCTGTGTGGAGAGCAGTGGGGATGGCATCCTCTGTGGACCGGTTTAAGGTGCTGGAGGACAAGCCTTTTAAAACACTGCATGACCACAGACGTCAGCAAACATATTATAGACAGCAGAGACCAATGAGGCAGCAGCTTTCTGAACCTGTGCTGTCCAGCTGCTGCAATCACAACCATGATCGCAATGCTCTCCATATGCTTCTCTTACTAGTGTTTTCCTCTTTTTTAAATTTTTTTCTTTTTTTCATCTTTATTGTTACTCACATGAGTACCTGTGTACTATAGCAGAGCTGACGGGCAGGGAGGGGTAGGGTCAGTAAAGAGGAAAAAAGAAAAAAAGGGGGGAGAAAACAGGAGAAAAGGAAAGAATGAGAGGACAGAACGCTCACTGCATCACCAGCTGGAAGAAAACAAAGCAAACAGCAGCTTTTAAGGTAAGATGGCTTCCTGTATATCACTCAATTTTATTTATGTAGAGCCAAATCACAACAGTCGCCTGCTTTATATTGTAAGGTAAAATAATCAGACTCCCTATCCCTTTTACCTGGAAGAAACCTGCAGCAGAACCAGGCTCAGGGAGGGGCAGTCATCTGCTGTGACGGGGCCGAGGGGAGAGAGCCAGAGATGAATAATAATTAATGATAAATCAGATCTGAAACTCATCAGGAAAATTCCCAGAGGAGCAGAGCAGAGGAACGTTTTCCCAAACACTTCCACACAACAGGAAGTCTCTTTGTCACGCTGTTTTTGACTGTCTGTGGTTCAGTCCTGAAGTTTGCTCAGGACAAAGACAGTCACCTTTATAATCTGAACCTTTGAACTGAAAACGTGCATAAAACCAGGTGGAAATCAAACCCGCACATCAGATGAACCTGCTACAAACATTTTCCCGACTTCTATCGTTAACGACTCAGAGTGTTTCTGTTATTCTGTCCACCCCTCCCTGTCTGCGCTGAGCTTCATGTCCTGACAGGCCTTCAGAATCAACATCTCATCAGGACTCCTTAGGACTAATTACACCGCTGTTAAGTAAACAGTGACATCACCTGTTCAGGTGTGTTCCAGCTGAATCATTCCTCATTGTTTGTTTTTGTTTGTTTACTTTGGAAGCAGTTATTTTTGTGTCCTCTTCCTGCTTTATTAGGTGAACAAACACAGCCATGTGTGTGTGGAGGTCATAAAACTGCCCTTCAGGTAAAAACTGACAGAACCAGGCTTTTTGAAGCAAACCTCCAGAATCAGAGCAGGAACTCTTTATACCTGCTGTAACTGAACTCTACTGAAACACCTTTAAATGGCATCAATGGATTCTAGCACCAACACCTGCAGTTCCTTTGCCATCCAGCAGAGGCGCCCCAGTGAGTCAGTCCCCATAGACTCCCATGTTAAAACTTTCCAGCAGAAATAACCATGTTTACAGCCTGATTTAGTAAAACATTCATTTTAATAAGTTCAGCAGTGGCCCGAGAGCAGAGCCCTGAGGAACGCCAAGCTCTGTTTTTAATATAAATGCTTCCTGTTTTCTAATTCTGCTGTTTGAGATTCTTCCAGCTAGTCCTCACTCTCTGCATCCCCATTAACAAAGGTCATGTGACTTCTGTCAAAGGCATAAAAGGAGAGCTGCCACCTTATCCCCCTCCCCTCCCCAGAGTGGGAGTCAGCTGAGCTCCTCACTCAGCACTCTGACTGTGTGGATCATGAGTGTCCTGTGCACCTTGAGCGTTGGCAGGATTTCAGTATCGGTTCATCTCTGCGCCCATCAATGCGTTTCTGCCTTGCCCATCAAAATGAACACTCATCTCTAATATTCTCAGCTGCTGCACTCGTGTTACTGATTCATCATGTGACCAACACGTCATCATACACAGCATGAAATGAACTCATTTGTTCAGATTTAATGAACACATTGAGTTTTCAGTGAGGCTCATTAAAAAATTACCTGTTTTTCTTTGACCTTTGATCCTTCAGCATTTTTAAAGGATTTTTAGGGAAAAATAATAATTGCTGATACAAAAAGTTCTCCATAACTTTTCATTCATCTGTTCTGCAGTAATTATGTCTGCACACACTTAGAATGGCCAATCATCTTCCCACAGCGGGGTAATAAGGCAGTCATATTCCACCTGTGGTTTCCACCAAGTGTTAAAGTGGGCCAGAACAATCTGGAACAGCGTTCCAGCACCTTCAGTTACTGAGCAGCTAAATCCAACAAGCAGATGAATTCTGCAGAGTCAGCTGGATTTGTGTGTTCTGCAGCCTGGAGTCACTTCCAGCTGGAGATGGAGTAAGAAAAAGAAGGCATCCTACTTCCTGTTTCTGAGACGGTCGGGTGGAAGGATTTGATGAACTGATGTGGGACGAGCCAGCAGTAATGATGAGCTGGGAGTCATGCACCTCCTCCAAAAGACACCTGCGATGTAAACAAGCCACCTGACGCTCAGGTGATGAAAATGAGCTCAATCTCGAGGAGATTAAATATGACTTCAGTAATTGTAGCTCATGAAACAGTCTAACATCATCCTCCTTTACTTCCATCGTACTGTAGTTCTGTGTTCATGCTGTGTGATCTTCATATATTATTTTTATCATGTTTCCTGTGATTCATATCGCTGCCATCTGAGATACTGTAAAATTCATAAAGAGCACAATTCAAACAGCTCAAAGCAGTTTGTGTTCCTAACATGTTGCTCAAACAGGAAGATTTCCCCTCAGGGATCAGAGCGAGTTTTTTCAAGTTTAAAAAAGTTTTTTTTTTTTTAAGGAAGCTGCAGTCAGAGGTTTCCAGCTGAAAGCTGTCTGTGCTGCAGCGTTAACCGTCCTAATCACCTGGATGTGCTCAGACGTGCGTCTTCATTCACTGCTCCTGACTGCAGGACAGGAAGCTGCAGTTAATCTAACATCCAATCAATGACTCCTCGCTTTGCTTTCTCTCTTTAAAGGCTGTGAATCAAACGCTGGCGAGAACATGTGGGGTTCTATCAGAACACAGAGCAGTACCAGAAACACATTGTTCACAGTGATTCAGGTTAAAGGGCCTTAAAACCCTGCAGCACAGCTTCTGCTGAAGACACGTTTCTATTTCAGCAGGCCGTCTGCAGGCCGTGTTATATCTGGACTGATCGCCTCACAATCAGATGATTTTTTTTTTTAACAATAACTTGAGCATATTTAATGAAGCCATGCAAATGTATCTTCCTCATATGAGTAGTTCCTGAGTTACAGGCCCTCACTGTGGGGGTGCAGAAAAATTGGGGGCTTTTTAATATTTATTTTGGTCCCACATAACTTCATCAGTATAGCAGATATCCACACGAACGTTTCAGGGCTGAAAACACTGAGCTCTGTCAGAAACACATCTCAGTCTGAAGACTAACCCTCTCTGAGCATCAGCGTGATGATCCACCACAGCCTGAATGAGCTGCAGTTTGATGGCTGTGACGGGGAGCAGCAGGAACCAGCATTGGTACCTGGATGTTTGATTGGTTTCCGATCGTTCATGGAGGAAACTTCACAAAGTGCATTGTGGGTAAACTTTCAGGTGTCTGCTCAGAACAGGTGAGAGCAGATGAAAGCTCTCCTTTCACCTACATTTAGGGACCAGGATCATTTAGCTTTGACTCCTTCTGGGTTAGGGTCAGGGGTCAGGGTTAAGACTTTCTTCCCGATGTGGTCCTGTGTTGTCACTGGTGAATGTAATGTATTGCTGTGAGATGGAGAAACTCACCGGTGTCCACAGGTTCTGTTTAGTTTGGACCTGATTGGGTCAGTTTAGGTAGTAAGGTTGTAAAGTCCTCGTGGATCCCAGAGGCTCTCAGGATCTGTGGATGTTCTGACTTATTATTATTTTCTTCACTTATTAAACCTTGAAGCTGCTCTGTGTTCAACTGCTGCTTCTTACTCTGAGCATCCACCCTGTATATGAATGGTTAACAGACATCAGGCTCAGTCTTCCTTCGATTACCTTCTAACATCGTCCAACAGGGCGCACATGAGAGAAACTCTCAAGTGTTGGACACATCCAGCTTTGGTGGAGCTAAGCTTACAGTTTTCCTCCTCCTCTGGTCTTTGTGCTAAGCTAAGCTAAACACGTTCTGACCCCGACCCATCTGTCTGACATCCATCAGAAACATCTGGAGGCGAGCAGAGGACTTCACGCTGTCCTTCTGTGTGAATAATCAGAGAAGTGTCTGTTTGGATCAGAGGGAGGACGCCGTGGTCGCCTCTGATTGAGGTGGGACGATGGACTCTGACAGGCTCCAAACAGAAGCTGTCAAAGCTGAGAGTGTCCGCGCCTCCAGATGAGCCGCTGATGGATTCAGCTGTCTGAACGCATTCCTGCAGCCGGACAGGGCGCCATTATTCTGCTGTGATTAAGCAGCGAGCGTGCCGAGGGACGCCGCCCGCTGTGACCGCAATCAGCACAGGCAGAAAAAACTGAGAAATGAAGGACGTTCGTTTAGTCGGAGCTGCGTTCAGGTGGAAGATGAGTCATTTTTCTCAGTTTGGCTTCCTGACAGCTTTGAAAAAAGAAACAATATGAAGCTGATAAACGAGGAGGAGCAGGAAGGAAGAGAACATCTGCAGCCCCACAAACACAAAGTGCAGGAAGGCTCAGTTTTAGAGAAGAAAGTCCACTTATTCTAATTTAAAATGATCTGAACAGGAGTGAGAGGGAGCTGCAGCCCCTTACAGCCTTTGAATATGTTGGTTGGCTGAAATCAGTAGAAGGAGGGAGGCTTCTTGCAGGCAGGTTGCAGGTTCCTGTCATTGCTCTGGTTTGATCTTCATTTAGTCCACAGTTTGGCAGCTGAGGTGTTTCTCAGCCATAACTCCAGATTCTCAGAGAGATCAGACTCCCAGCAGCTCCTGAAGTACTGACTCGGGTTTATGGGCACCGACTCTCAGGAGCAGACCGAACCCTGAACTCAACCAACCTGAACCAGACCAACCAGCCACCATATCTGCTTCAAAGAGGTCATTTTAAATCGTTTCATTGGTGTTCATTATAGAAAATAAAAATATATGTAACAGCACAAATTCAGCCAGAGTACCAAAGTAACTGCACAGTAATAACAATGTTACAATTATTTCAGTCAAATAATCTGAAATGTATGAATTTCCTTTAACACAAAGCCTTTGATGATCGAAACATTCAGAAACTCGTCATTTAGAGACAAACCTCAGAGACAAACACGACACCAGGCCGGAGGATTCAAACACAGTCAGCTCCCTCACACAGCCAAAGCATCTCTGATTAACTGTCAGTGGGATTTAACCAGCACAGTTCACCACATCAGCCACCTGAAGGCATTTATACTGTGAGGTAAAGCCTGCACATGCACACAGAATCCAGAGTGAAGGCAGAGTCTGTAACCAAAGGACCTCTGAATGCTTCAGCAGACCAAGACATTTGGGACAATTTGATGCTCCAACTCTGTGGGAACAGTTTGGGGATGGCCCCTTCCTGTTCCAACATGACTGCACACCAGTGCACAAAGCAGCTCCATAAAGACATGGATGAGCCAGTTTGGTGTGGAAGAACTTGACTGGCCTGCACAGAGTCCTGACCTCAGCCTGATAGAACACCTTTGGGATGAATTAGAGCGGATACTGTGAGCCAGGCCTTCTCTCCAACATCAGTGTCTGACCTCACAGATGTGCTTCTGGAAGAATGGTCAAAAATTCCCATAAACACTCCTAAACCTGTGGAAAGACTTCCCAGAAGAGCTGAAGCTGTTATAGCTGCAGAGGGTGGGTGACATCATATTAGACCCTCTGGATTAAGAATGGATGTTACTCAGGCTGACTGATATTAATATAATAATAAAATATCACATGAACTTTATTCCAATCTAAATTCTAACAAATGATTGTACTCAGGTTAAATCTGTAGGACACAAACAGTGAAAGCGGATTCACAAACAGCTCCATGTGCTGTTACCTACACTGTAGATCAGTGAACTCAACTGGCGGCCCGCAGGCCACATCCAGCCCGCCAGAGCTTTCCAGCCGGCCCGCCGATTATTACTGAAATCAAGATGTTTTCATAGCCTAGTGAGAAAATCTGAAGAGTTCAGATTCAAAAGCCACTAAACACCACCTCCATCAAAAAGGAGATGATGATATTTAGGAATCCTTTCCACACACCAAATCAATCATGTTGCATCCTAACTCATTCTGTCTAGACTTAATTATCAAAAACCTCAGAATGCCACTTCCCATTGCCCGTAAAAGCCTCTGTGTCCCTAGAACCAATCAGAATGCAAGATCAGACCATGTGACTTGTCTGTAAAATGAAATTATTGAACTTTACCATAAGATCCAGATAAAAACAAAACGCTTTTTTAAAAGAAAAGTGTCCAGGCAGGTTTAGAGGGTTTTCCATCTGAGCTCTTCATGTGTTCCTGTGGCACAGAAGCCTTTGGGTAGTCCTGTTCGGCACCACACCTTTTATTGTGCTTTTTCTTTTCACACTTTGTACTGACTTTTGTTCCTTCCTGTTCCACCTCAGCTCAGCTCGTCTCTCCTCTCCACCCGCCAGTTACTGTGTAAAAAGACAGTGTGCAATCAATCTCATGCCGGGCAGCTGTGCACCCCCCCCCCCCCCCCCCCCCCCCCCCCCCTATGCCCCTCTCTAAACCCACCTGTCCCCTGCAGCCATGCCCAAACCACACCCCACCACCACAGTTCCCATATTCATTAAAAACAACAACAACAAAAACTCCTCTGTCTGAAAAGTAGACTGTGCAGAGATAAACTCATTGTGTAACATTTTATAGTTTCCTGAGCTCACTGTATCTATGAGAACAACAACCATCAACATAACAGAAGAACATGTATGTGCACATCACATCATTAAAATAGTATCAATTTGAAAGGATTGATATATCAAATAATAATATATTATTTAGGATACAATATTAGTAATATTTTACTCTATGAGAGCATCTGGCCCTCACAGTGTCTGCAGAGAAAAACTCCGGCCCTTGGACAGATGTAGTTGATGAGCCCTGTTGTAGAGGCTCAGTATGAATAACTAACTGTGCTGCTCCTTGTAACCCAGTATGTGACGAGCTGTCTGCTCAGATTCACGCTCATCTCTGCTGCACTGATGTAACCTGTAACTGTGACCATGAACACTGCAGCTGCTCTGCATCGGTCCAGCACAGAGCTTTACTGTAAACTCAAAGATGGCCTGTTCATCCTGCACTAAACTGCAGTATTTTCATGCAACCTTTAAATAACAAAGTGTACCTTAGTTTGTTTACATTTCACAATATGAAAAAAAAAACAACTTCACATCGCGTACAGGTCTAAGATCTGATTTTAAAATGAGGACCTTATATGTAAGCATTAAATGTCCAGGTTATCAGAGATCCCTGAGCAGTCCTCCTCTTTAAATCTAACCTCTCTGCTTCCTCTCCCGTCCTCCTCCTTCCTTCTTTCTGTTTTTGACAGAACAGCAACAAACACTCTGCAGGTAGCCTGCCTTCATGCTGCCCTCTCAAGCATAACAAGGAGAAGTTAGAAAGCAGGTTGGTGGTGCATGCATACTTTGCAGGCTATATGATTTATGTGCATGTATGCATGTGTTACACTGAGGTGAGAGCGAGCGCGACAGTCGGGTTGTCAGCTCATTCCTGCTTCATATCCTCACTGCTGACGTTCACAGCAGAACAAAACCACCTTCAGGCCACCGGGAAATGTCCCGGTGCTCCCGGCCAGCCCTCTGCTGCCTCACAGGACCAGTCTGTGTCCATGTACACAAAATAGATATTCCTCCGTCAGACTGCATGAGGACAGATTTGAAACTTCACTGTGTAATCATCAGTGTCATCAGTCATCATTAGAAACTACCTGGTTTAGAAAAGGTTGGTGATTTTGGTTCAAATATGACGCCTCAACACTTCTTCCATGATTTTAAAGGTTAAAGGCTCTGAGGCTTCATGTTTGCAAGATTTGACTGACTGGTTTCTCACCTGCCCTCTACACTGCCTGGCTGGGCTACCTGGCCTTCCTCTGATTTGGACCCAGGAACTGCCAAACCAGGCCATGACCTTTGGACTCCTTATATGGTCGAGTTCCTGTGAGAATGTACTAAGTGAGGTAAGAAGGAGGGGAGGTTTGGGAGATGTCTGATATCATTTATTTCCTGGAGATTCAGGATCTGCCACTCCTCTCAGGATCCAGAGGGTGGAGGTGAGCAGCTACAGCAGCCGTGCTTCAGCTCAGTGCACAGATGTCACTTGTCTTTACATCACTTCCTCTTTCCCACGCTGTCGAGCTCAATTCTGTCACTCTGTGAGACAATCAGACGCTGCTTCCTGTGTTTTAAATCTCACCACTCTTCTGGCTTTCACACCTCCACCCCATCCCGGTCACTCAGAGACCCTCATCCAAATCTCCACCTGCTTCATCTCCACCACCATCAGCATCTGGAAAGGGAACAAAAAGAGGCCTGAAGTGTTTAAAGGCTTTTTTATTCCTGCCTCTGCAGCCTGGTAATCAGACATCCCACTGATCACCCAGTCATTCATTCAGCTTCACCTGAACAGCTCAGCATCACGTAAAATGACTGACAGCTGTCCTGATATTTGTCAGATCATTCAAAATGAACTTCAGTGACGGTGAAGAACTCCAAAGTCTCTTTCAGGTTTCTCAGCTTTTTATAGTAAGATTGAGGATTTTTGTTATCGTGTTGGGATCATTTTAAACTAGAAGTTGTGATTTTTACATTTCTCTAAATGTCTGATGCTCAGCTTTATTTTATGATCCATCTCTGGAGATGAAGGTCTGATGAAGGTCTGATGTGTTTCACACGGAGGATGTCTGAGTTTTTGTGCTGCGTTCACAAACAGCAGGTGGCTTTAAACACACAAAACCGAGCTGGCAGAAGAGAAAGGAGGCTTTAGGAAACAAAACCCTCCTTCCCCCAAACCAAAAAGCCCCTGATGAGCCGTGACACACGACACGCTTTAGTTCAGGCTCAAACAGGAGGAGGAGGAGGAGGAGGAGGAGCTGACTCGTGGAGGCTTTCTGCCAGAAATCTGTTCTTCATCCCACGAATCCTTCCTGATGACCTCTGTGCGTGTGAGACTGATGCTTCCAGCGAATCATCGAGCTGTAAATGTGACGGCAGGTCCCTCACCTGAAAGTTTCATATTAAATATTGTCCACGGGATCATATTTCTCAGAGGAAATACTCTTCTGCTTTAACACGTCACAAATATTATCTGTACTCTACAGATAAATCATCCAGCTGCACAAAAGTCCTTTAAGTCATTAAAATGACCTCCAGCTACGCAATCAATAATTATTATCATGGATGGATTCCTGTGATAGGCTGGTGACCTGTTCAAGTGCACCTGACCCCTCACCCAATGACAGCTGGACTCAGCTGAAAGAAGACTTAAGAAAATGGATGTGACTTATTATTTTTGGTTTATTGGGTGCTAAAGCTTTTTAAACTAGGTATTACGAGTAGTTTCAATTCTTCCCTCAGAAGACACAAACACAGCAGCTCTGCTGATCTGTGAACGCTCACAGGGAAAACCAGGAAAACCTCCTGCTGGAGGTTTTGGAAACTGCAAACACAGAGCAGGAAACCCTCTGATTGGACAATACCAACACAGCTGGTTTTACTCTACAGCAGCGATTCTCAAATCCAGGCCTCGTGGCCCGGTGTCCTGCAGGTTTTAGATGTGTCTCTGCTTCAACACACCTGAGTCAAATATAGAAGTCATTAGCAGGACTCTGGAGAACCTGACTGCATACTGAGGAGGTCATTCAGCCATTTGATTCAGGTGTGTTGGATCAGGGACACATCTAAAACCTGCAGGACACTGAACCTCGAGGCCTGGATGTGAGGATCCCTGCTATACAGGAAAGAAGCATTTAGAGGAAACCTTTCTGTGATCATTACCGTGTCAGATCCATCAGACTCACAGGGTGATTCTCATCTCTTTCCAGCTTCAAAACCACACAGTCTGGATCTGAGGTGGATCCTGAGATGGAATCTGATGGTTTCCCGACTGGAAAAGGTCACATTTCTGCAGCACGTTGTTTTTCACTGATCTTAAGACTGTAAAACCTCCAAATGTTTCTGTGCAGAGATGAAAATGACAGATTTTTTTCACAGCTTTAAATGGATTTTTACTCATTTCTGAGAGCACTTTGTGTTCAGCACACTGTGCTAATAAAGCTGTTCACATTCTGGTTTTTACGGGAGAGAAACATGAAAGGAGAGAGCAGCAGAAGAGAAGAAGGCGGAGAAAGAAAACGAGAAAACCACAAGGAGTCTTTTCTTTATCGGCCACTGAACAAACAGAGCGAGGCTTTCTGCTCGAGGCCGCTTCACCTCTGAGGGTTACAGGCCAGCTCGCTAATAAGCACCAACACAAAACCCCCAGCAGGCCGAGGGGGAGGGGGACGGGGAGGAGGAGGTGGCAGATGCCAGACTCGGGACCCGGCAGATGGGGCCTGATGAATCCTGAAAAGAAGGAATTGAAACCTGGAGAAGTTGCCAAGCGGCCGGCTGTAATTATCGCAGCGCCTGTGGGTTCATTGTCAATTAGAGTGGCAGTTGGGGCGAGCGACAGCTGTGGCAGATGGTAAAGGTCCAGGGAGAGAGAGAGAGAAGGGGGTGACAGTCCCCAAAGGTTTCCTCTCCAGTGCTAACCTCACACCATGAGGCTGTGAGATCCAGGTTCATGAGCTCCACACAGAGAGGAATCCTTCTCATTTCACTTAGAACTGATTTACTTTAGATTTGACTTAATATGTTTCCCTCTGACACACTGAATTAAAAAAAAATGGTTTTAGTTTTTTTAATTTGGGACTTTTGGAGAGTAAACAGGAAGCTGGGGTGAGAGTGGGAGAGTGACACACAGGAAATGATGGGTGCACCGTCGTAGCGCCCCCTCATTGGTGTTTCAGTCCAGTTATCTTCAGTGATATTTGAATACAGTTTGCATTGTTGGAGATTTAGTCCACTTTCAGTCACTGTGTTGTAGTTTCAAGGTATGAAGCTCAACTGGAACATATTTTATGCTTAAAATATGGAGAAACATTATCAGGTAAAAGACCGTTTTTTCTTTTTAATCAGATTTTTCTGAAAATAAGATGGACAGCATCAGTGAAGGACTGTTCTTAGTTTATGGACTTTACAGTGACAGAGTTTCATAACTTTATTACTGAAGTAAATGTTTTCAGGAGGAAAATATCAACCGGGGGGGGCACTGGTATAGAAACCCCCTGAGCAGGAATAAAGTGGATCAATGAACAGCTTTTAACCAGAGAGAGGATTAAACGTGGATATGGACCTGCTGCAGGACAGGACTTCCTGCTACATCATCAGTGTTTGCATTGAGCTGGATAAAAGGTGACTGAGCTCAGAGGGCAGATGGAACCACAGGGTTAGGAAGCTGACATTGAAGCGTTAGAGAGGAGATCGCACCATCAGTCCACTCCACAGGAGACAGAATTTACACTCAGACGAGTCATATTTTTTTAAGAACAAGCATCCATGGATTAGTCTGTGTGCATTATGGCTGATCTTACCTACAACCATGAGCTCTGGGTAGTGAATGAAAGCATGAGATCATTGATACAAGCAGCAGAAATGAGGTTCTTCTCACAGCAGTCTGGGCTCAGCCTTAGAGCTCAGAGTAGAAGCTGCTACTCATCAAAAGGAGCCAGGGGAAGAGGTTCAACATCTGACCAGGATGCATCATGGATGCCTTCTAGGTCAGGTGTTTTGGGAACATCCAACTGGGAGGAGATCCCAGAGCAGGCCAAGGACACACGGGAGAGATCACATCTCTCTGGTGGTTTGGGAACACTTCGGTTCCACCCAGTGGAGCTGCAGGAAGTGGGTGGGGAGATGGAGGTCAGAGAGGAGTCTGCTAAGACTGCAGTCCCTGGGACCTGGACCAGGATAAGAGGGAGAAGATGGATGGATGGATGGATGGACGGACGGATAGACGGATGCATGGATGGACAGATGGATGGATGGATGGATGGATGGACGGATGGTTGTGTTTAACCATCAATCAAACAGAAATACATTTACGTTCATATTTCTGGCTTTTTTGAAGCTCTGATTGGACCTCTGTGAAGCCAACATCTGAGTGTTCATGGTTCAGGTTTTATCATCGTACGAGTTCAGATGCTACAAACCTGTTTTTTTTTACCTTTGTTCAGTTTGGCGCTGGTTTTTGAAGTGTCTTCACACATGAGCGTCTCTCTTTTTAGTGTTGAACCTCTGAAGATACAGTGTATCACAAAAGTGAGTACACCCCTCACATTTCTGCAGATATTTAAGTATATCTTTTCATGGGACAACACTTACAAAATGACACTTTGACACAATGAAAAGTAGTCTGTGTGCAGCTTATATAATAGTGTTAATTTATTCTTCTCTCAAAACAACTCAATATACAGCCATTAATGTCTAAACCAGCAGCAACAACAGTGAGTACACCCCTAAGAGACTACACCTGTAAATGTCCAAATTGAGCACTGCTTGTCATTTCCCCTCCAAATGTCATGTGACTCATTAGTGTTACTAGGTCTCAGGTGTGCACAGGGAGCAGGTGTGTTCAGTTTTGTAGTACAGCTCTCACACTCTCTCATACTGGTCACTGAAAGTTCCAACATGGCAAAGAACTCTGTGAGGATCTTAAAGATGAATTGTTGCTCTGCATGAAGTCTGTTATATAAGTTATGGAATATTATTAATGCTTGAAAGACCAATACACACACAAAGATATTGAACAAACAACATCTTTATTTACCTGACCTTGTTTATTGAGCATAACAATAAAATATTGATAAGCAGGCCTGCTCTGCCTGAAAATTCACAGGTCAGTGTGGTCTTCCTGGGTTTAGATCAAATTTGTGCAACTGTGCGTTTGATTGGATGTTTTCTTAACTTGTCCCGCCCTGTCACAAAATGAAATCAGTTCTGATTGGATGTCATCCCTGCCAAGCATTTTTGTCTCGTTTTCATTCGTTGCCAAAAGTGTGAATTAATTTCGTCATCGTTGTTATCCTTTTAGGTAGTTTTTATTTAGTTATCGTCTCGTTTTCGTCATGAAAAAAAGTGTCGTTGATTAAAAAAAATGGTGAAAATAGTTCATCAATGAAATTAACACTGAACCATAAACAACGTCACCTGTGCAGGTTCTCGTGGTGGTGGTCTGAAGCTCTGGAGCTGGAGGCAGCTGGACTTCCTTTTTTTAGGTTCCAGAAGATGTTTCACATCTGATCTGACATCAGCAGTTCTGACAGCTTATTGATAAGTAAGCACACCTGGTCACAGGTGGATGGTGACACAGGCGGCTGTAGCTGCTAGCTGTCTGCTAGGCTTCACTTCAGCTAACTGGAGTCCCTGAACTGGACCTCTGGACCGTGTTTGTGCTGTTGGAGCCTTTTGGACCATCTTTAATGCAGTTATCTGACCAATAATATGGCTGCTGTGGCTTCAGAGGACTAACAGACCATCCAAGAAGGCGGAGCTCCAGTTTGGGTGAGATTCTGGGATTTGATTGGATGGTAGTGAGTGCTGATTAGTGTGTGATGCTAGTTATCTAATGTTTGCTAATAATTAAGTTTCAGTTCAGTTAATCTTCATCTATATAACAGCTTGGTGAAGGTGCTTTACTGTAAGCTGAAGGCCCCAACGATCAAATGAGCAGCACTTGGCATCAGTGGGAAGGAAGGAACTCCCTTTTAGATGCCACAGGAAAACCTTAAAGGTATAAACTGGTTCTTATACAGTGCTTTTCTACTGTACGTGAGCACTCAAAGCCCTTTATACAGCATGCCTCATTCATACAAACTCTTCAGTATCTTCCCCCAAGGATACTTTGGCACACAGACTGGCACAGCCAAGGATTGAACCACCAACCTTCTGATTAGTAGGTGCCCTGCGCTTCCTCCTGACCCACAATCACATTACGTGCAGCCCTGACAAGTGAAGCCATCATTCTGGAACATTTTGGACTGATGTTGTTCGGATTGGAGGACATCAAAGACATACCTGTGATCGTACCATCACCTTTGACCCACTCAAACTTGCACCAGTCAGTTTGATCACCTGTGAAGTGGGAAATGGTACAACTGTCTCAGGAACAGCTTTTTTTCTCCAGCATTGTAAATCTGTTAAACTCTAGTTGTGTCATGCACACAGTGGACCTGAAACACCACCACTGATATTTTATATTTATCATATTCTTATGATAATCATTCTAAACTACAATACAGGAGAACATCAAGTGGCTGAAAAGGAGGAAAGGGCAAATCCAGAATCACACACTATGAAACAAACTCAGTACAAAAGTAAGGAAAGTTGTGTTTAGTGATTTCTTAGCTGTAATGATGCTTCTCGGCAGTAACCCTGACACTGTTGTAAAGCCTGTTTATGCCTCCTTAAATGGAGCCAAACCTGTGTTTGGAGCTTCTGGTACCCCGGTGCAGTCAGACCTGTCATCGCTGGAGGGAATCTCAGAGCAGATATCGAGATGAGGTTCAGCAGGGCTGACCAATAACACAAACACAGACCAGAGGGTAAAGAGATACAGAAACACAAAAGAGCTGTGGAGGTTAAAAAGAAAAAAGAAATACACAAAATGAACTTAACATCACAGTCAAGCGCTCACACTGGGTCGAAGGCCAGGGAGTAAAAGTGTGGTTTTAAAAACAGCAATCAAAGGGCCTGTCTGACACGCAACCACACATCACCCCACACTCCTGGAGCTGCAACTGCAAAAGCTCCATCACCTCTGAGTTTGTGTTGCATCTTTGGCACAAGAAAAAGCAGCTGGTCTGCTGACCTAAGAGAATAAGATGGCACACATGGGTGCAGCAGGGTTTTCTTTGTTTTTTAAACCTTTATTTTACCTGGTAAAATGTCTGAGAACCATTTACAAACATGACCTGGCCAAGAGCCCCCAACAGAATCAGGTCCACGACACATGGATACACATAAACATAAACACATAAACATACCAAAAAAGACAAATCCCAGATTAACATGGCACAAGCACGGAAATCATGACAACTGGATACAAACAGGAGTAAGAAGAAGAATAGGAGAGTTAGCATTAAGGAGAAAGAGGGGACACTAACCTGTGTGTGTGTGTGTGTGTGTGTGTGTGTGTGTGTGTGTGTGTGTGTGTGTGTGTGTGTGTGTGTGTGTGTGTGTGTGTGTGTGTGTGTGTGTGTGTGTGTTCCTGCAGCTCATCCAGCCTGTGGTGGATCATCTCACTGATGCTCAGAGACACCAGGGTTAGTCCTGGTACAGGGTGAGGGTTAGACTGAGGCTTGCAGTGGGTGTAGCAGGGATTTGGTTGCAGTTTCTCGGAGCTTAAATGTGTTTTCAGCCCTGACAGTTTCATGTAGATATCTGCTGTGATGATGAAGACACGAGGACTCAAAGATGCTTCAAAAAGCACCGAAGTTTGACCCACATCTGTGTCCTTGGAGGGCTGTAACTCTGACAATATTCTCAGTATGAAGATTAAATGTATCGTTTTCAATAAAGATATCAAAGTTATTGTAAATGTAAAAAAATCAGCTGATTGTGAGGGGGTCAGGTGGGACTGATGGATTCTTTCTTTAACTGAGAAAGAAGCCGGTGAAGATCTGAGCAAGTCTTTAAATCTTTGAATTTAGAACATTTAAAAGGAAAAAGAAAGAAAGCTGAAACAAAAACAAGTGGACAGGCTGCAGCGTGCGCTGTTTCAACACGTCAAAAGGTAATCTGGGTCTGCGGCTTCCTCTTGTTTGCAGCAGGCTCAGACTAAGGGCCCCCTGGAGGCCCCCAGAATCTTTAACCTGATTATGGGGGCCGAAGGCTGCAGACAAACAGAAGAGCTTCATCAGAGAGGAGGTGTGGAGGAGCAGCAGGCAGCTGCACAGCTTCAGAGCCACCATTAGCATGAGAAAGAAAACAGGCGTCAACTCTGCAAACACAGCAAGAGAAGAAGAACACACACACACACACACACACACACACACACACACACACACACACACACACACACACACACACACACACACGCACACACAGGTTTGGGATGTTTCACTAATGTGTGAATAACTGAGGTACAGAGCAGTGTTTGTGTTACTGTCAGCAGGTTTCCATTAATCACAGAGTCGCTGGTTCAATTCCTGAGATGCTGAATAGAAAGGTAGAGGTACTTTGAATTGTTGATGTAATAAAATTTAAGTGCTTAATTAAAAATGCAGACATTATACGGAACATAAACTGGAGCAGTGACTTCTTGGACTGTTTCCCAGACAGCAAACCCATTTGGACCCACTCTGGGCTCCTTCCTGTAGGTCAGCACGTCTCCATTCCTGTTCACCTTGTACCCCTCAGGCTTTCAGTACAACCCTGGCTCAGTGCCAGCTACAGAAATACGCTGATGACCCTGCAGTGGGTGGAGGTATTAGTGATGGGGAGGAGGAGGACACAGAGGAATCATCTGCTTCTGAGAGATGATGATCAACTTCAGCAGTGGGACAGGATTTTGATGTGGTGGAGGAGAAGCAGACCCTGGACATCCACCTGGACAGCAGGCTGAGCTGGAAGACCTACACACAGGCAGGATACAGGAAGGGGAGGAGCTTAGCAAAGACTGGAGGAAGAAGCCTTAGGTGAATGTGTAAAGCACTACACTATAGAGCCACTAATCACAGCATGAATGCAAACATTACAAACTTTTCCTCTTCTGTTTTACTGAGAGATGATGAGGTCAGCTCCAGTCAAACACCTTCAGTAGATCCAGAATCTCCCTGTTAAATCCAGCAGGACCGGAGAATGATGATGATGTCATGGTCTGATTCTGTCAGCTGATAGGCCAATGAGTCACCTCGTGGGTGTCGGTCGGCCTGCAGGCTGCACATTTTTAATCTTTCCATCTCTTCTTCTGCACTTTAATGAATCCGAGTAAACAGCAGCAGCTTCTTCTTCTCCTCCTGCTGGGATTCAAATGACACATTAAATTTGAAAAGAAAAAGATGAATATTTAGATTCTCCTCCTCCTCCTCAGTGTTTTCTCCAAGGATGTAAACTCCTGAGCATTCACTCCCACACAGTTACTCTCCAGTTCTGTCTGCTCACTTATTCTCTTTGTTCTGTAACGGCTCTGCAGGAAGCGCCGCTGCTCGTAATGATGTGTTTTTTTCGTGGTGGGGGGGCTGGAGGGGGTTGAAGTGTTTGGAAATGGAAATAAGGCCGAGGATGTGAAATCCCTGCAGGTTTGAAAAAATGAAAATGTGGATTCAATCAGCATGTAAGAAACAGGCTGAGCCTCGCAGCTTATTAAAGAGGGAGGATTACAGCGTGAGGACGCGCACCCTGCAGGAAGCGTACCGCTGCTTTTAGTCTGTGCACATTGTTGCAAAAGGTGTTATAATTTACATCTTTCTGCATAGTTTAATTATGTCAACTGCTGAGAGAAGAAAATAAATACTATCCGAATAAGAGATGTTCAGATCAGCAGATCTCCACCTGAAACCTTCAGGGCTGAAAACACTTTTAAGCTCCTAGAAACTGCAACCAAATCACCTCTACACCCACTCCAAGACTAACCCGAACCCCACCACAGTCTGGATGAGCT